>NW_028273641.1:1200000-1574745 GCF_024610735.1 Ursus americanus | reverse complement strand
AGATCCTCTGGCTGGGCGGTGAGAGGTGGGCGGGCCGAGGTAAAGGCGCTGGGGTGCGGGATTGTGGGCCCCTGCATTTTGGGGTGGGAGGCTTCAAATGTCACCGGTTTCTCCGGGGCCCTGTCAGTTCTCCCGCCCTGAAGGACAGGCGGCGCCCCTCGCGGCCCGGGTGGCAGCGTTGTGGGAGGGTGAGTCTGGCTTTGGGGCTTGGGGTTCCAGATCCCTGGCGTAGTGGTACCAAAACCCTTCGGAGGGGCCCCTGGGGGGCCGACCTAGGGTTAGGGTTAGCCCCCAGGAGACCATCAGGCCCAACTGCACACTGTGCGGCGAGCTGAGGTGCGGCCCGAGGTGAAGGCGCTGGGGAGCGGGAGTGTGGGCACCAGCGTTTTGGCAAGGGGAGCCTTTGAAGGTCACCAGGGACTCAGAAGGCCCTGCCCTTCTCTAGCCCTCTATGACCCGCGGCGCCCCTAGCGGCCCAGGTGGGGACAGTGCGGCAGGGTGAGTCTGGCTCTGGGGCTCTGAGTCACCAATCCCCAGCATTGCAGAGCCAGGCCCCTTGGGATGTCCCCTCAGGCCCGACCTAGGGTTTTGGTTAGCTGCCAGGAGCCCGGCAGGCCCTATCCACCGGCTCTGAAGCAAGCGGTGGGGTGGGCCTAGGTGAGGGCGCGGGCGAGCAGGATCCTGGGAGCCAAGGAACGTTTTTGCGCGGGGAGCCTTCAAAGGTCAGCGTGGGCTTGGAGGTCCCTGCCCGATCTCTTGCCCTGATTGACCGGCGGGGCCTGTAGTGGCTCGGGTGGCTGAAGGGCAGCAGGGTGAGTGCGGCACGTGAGCTCGGGATCCCCATCCACAGCGTTGCGACGCCAGGCCCCTTGTGAAGGGCCCCTCGGTGGCCGACCTATTGTTAGGGTTAGCCTCCAGGAGGCCAGCAGGCCCGATACACCGCCTGTGCGTCGAGTGGAGAGTTGGGCCGCGGTGTGGGTGCTGGTGAACATGAGCCTGGGCCCAAGCCTTTTGGTTCGGGGCGCCTTCGAAGGTCGGCGGGGGTTCGAAGGACCCTGCCCTTTCTCCCACCCTGAATGAATGGCGGCGCCCCTAGTGGCACGTGTGGGGCGGGGCGGCAGGGTGCATCCAGCGCTGGGGCTTGGGGGTTCCCAATCCCCGGCGTTGTGGCGCCAGGCCCCTTAGAAAGCGACGCTCGGGGCCGTCCTAGGGTTAGGGTTAGCGCCCAGGAGGCCTGCAGGCCCGATCCGCCGGCTGTGCGAGGAGTGGAGATGCAGGCCGAGTTGAGGGCGATGGCGAGCGGGAGCGTGGGCCCCAGCGTTTTGGCGCCCTGGGCGTTTGACTGATGCCATGGCTCGGAGGGCCCTGCCCGTTCTCCTTCCCTGAATAAGCAGCGGCGCCCTTAGCAGCTCCCTTGGCGGTGGAGCGGCAGGGTGAGTCCATGCTGCGGCTCGGGGATCCCCAATCCCCAGCGTTGCGGGGCCAGGCCTCTTGGGAGGGGCTCCTCGTGGGCGGACCTAGGTTTAGAGTTAGCACCCAGGAGGCCAGCAGGCCCAATCCTCTGGCTGGGCGGCGAGAGGTGGGCGGCCCGAGGTAAAGGCGCTGGCGATCGGGAGCTTGGGCCCCTGCATTTTGGCGCAGGAGGCTTCAAATATCGCCAGTTTCTCCAGGTCCCTGTCCCTTCTCCCGCCCTGAATGAGCGGCGGTGCCCCAAGCTGCCCGGGTGGTGATGGTGCTGCAGGGTGAGTCTGGCTCTGTGGCTCTGAGTCACCAATCCCCAGCGTTGCAGAGCCAGGCCCCTTGGGTTGTGCCCCACGGGTCCTACCCAGGATTTCAGTTAGCCCCCAGGAGCCTGGCAGGCACTATCCACTGGCTCTGCAGCAAGCGGAGGGGCTGGCCTGGCTGAGGGCGCTGGGGAGCAGGAGGAATGGAGCCAATTTTTTTGCGCGGGGGGTCTTTGAAGGTCAGCGGGGATTCCGGGGGCCCTGCCCATTCTCCCACCCTGATTGACCAGTGGTCTCTAGCGGCTCGGGTGGCTGAAGGGCAGCAGGGTGAGACCGGCACTAGGGCTCGGGGTCCCCATCCGCAGCGTTGTGACTCCAGGCCCCTGGGAAGTGCCCCTCGGGGGCCGAACTATGGTTAGGGTTAGCCCCCAGGAGGCTGGCAAGCCCGATACACCACCTGGGCATCGAGAAGAGAGTTGGGCTGAGGTGAGGGTGCTGGTGAATATGAGCCTGGGCCCAAGTGTTTTGATTTGGGGCGCCTTTGAAAATTGGCGGGGATTCGGAGGGCCCTGTCCATCCTTCCAAGGTGAATGAACAGCGGCGCCCCTAGCGGCCCAGGTGGGGAGGGGCGGCAGGGTGCATCGGGCGCTGGGGCTTGGGGGTCCCCAATCCCTGGCGTTGCGGCACCAGGCCCCTTGGGAGGGGCCCTTCGGGGGCCAACCTAGAGTTAGGTTTAGCCCCTAGGAGGCAAACAGGCCCTATTCGCCAGCTGTGTGGAGAGCAGAGTGGCAGACCTAGGTGAGGGCGCTGGTGATTGGGAGGGTGGGCCTGGGCGTTTTGGCCTGGGGGGCCTTTGAAGGTCCCCATGTCTCGGAGGGCCCTGCCCGTTCTCCTGCCCTGAATGAACGGCAGTACCCCAAGCCCCCGATTGTCGGCTGGGCGGCAGGTGAGTCAGGTGCTGAGGCTTGGGGTCCCCAATCCCCGGCATTGTGGCGTCAGGCCCCTTGGGAGGGGCCCCTCGGGTCCGACCTAGGGTTAGGGTTAGCCCCCAGGTGGCTGGCAGGCCCGATCCGCCTGCTGTGCGGGGAGCGGAGGGGCGGGCCGAGGTGAGGGCGCTGGGGAGTGGAAGCATGGGCACCAGTGTTTTGGCTCCAGGAGCCTTTGAAGGTCACCGGGAACTCGGAAGGACCTGCCACTTCTCTCACTCTGAATGACCGGCGGCGCCCCTAGCTGCCCAGGTGGCGACAGTGTGGAAGGGTGAGTCCGGCTCTGGGGCTCTGAGTCACCAATCCCAAGCATTGCAGAGCCAGAACCCTTGGGATGTGCCCCACAGGGCTGACCTAGGTTTTCAGTTAGCCCCCAGGAGCCCGGCAGGCACTATCCACTGGCTCTGCAGCAAACGGAGGGGCGGGCCGAGGTGAGGGCGCTGGGGAGCGGGAGCGTGGGCACCAGCATTTTGGCGAGGTGAGCCTTTGAAGGTCACCGGGGACTCCGAAGGCCCTTCCCTTCTCTCGCCCTGAATGACCGGCGGTGCCCCTAGAGGCCTGGGTGGCGACAGTGCGGCAGGGTGAGTCTGGCTCTGGGGTCTGAGTCACCAATCCCCAGCGTTGCAGAGCCAGGCCCCTTGGGATGTGCCCCACGGGGCCGACCTAGGGTTTTCATTAGAACCAAGAGCCCGGCAGGCCCTATCCAATGGGTCTGAATCAAGGGGAGAGTTGGGCCAAGGTGAGGATGCTGGTGATCATGAGCCTGGGCCCAAGCGTTTTGGTTCAGAACACCTTCAAAGGTCGGCGGGGGTTCAAAGGGCTCTGCCCGTTCTCCCACCCTGCACGAACGGTGGCGCCCCTAGTAGCCCGGGTCGTGAGGGGTGGCAGGGTGAGTCAGGCCCTGCGGCTCAGGTATCTCCAATCCCCAGCGATGCGGCACCAGGCCCCTTGGGAGGGGCCCCTTGGATGACAACTTAGGTTTAGGTTTACCCCCTAGGATCTCGGCAGGTCCTATTCGCCAGCTGTGTGGAGAGTGGAGTGGCGGACCCAGGTGAGGGCACTGGTGTTTGGGAGCGTGGGCTCGGGCGTTTTGAGCGGGGGGGATTCGAAGTTCACCGTGTCTCGGAGGGCCCTGCCCGTTCTCCCGCCCTGATTGAATGGCAGCACCCCAAGCCCCTGGGTGGCGGCTGGGTGGCAGGGTGAGTCGGGTGCTGAGGCTCAGGGTCCCCAATCCCCGGCGTTGCAACGCCAGGCCCCTTGGGATGGGCCCCTCGGGGGTCGATCTAGG
Organism: Ursus americanus; assembly: GCF_024610735.1. NCBI lineage: Eukaryota > Metazoa > Chordata > Mammalia > Carnivora > Ursidae > Ursus > Ursus americanus. The sequence continues at coordinate 1,570,747 of NW_028273641.1, read as the reverse complement.
GTTACAGTTAGCCCCCCGGAGACCGGTGGACCCGATCAGCGTCTGTGCGGCACACGGCAGGGTGGGCCGAGGTGAGGGCGCTGGCGAGCCTGAGCATGAGCCCAAGCGTTTTAGCGTGGGGGGCCTTCGAAGGTCGGTGGTGGCTTGGAGGGACCTGCCCATTCACCCGCTCTGAATGACCAGCGGGGCCCCTAGTGGCTCAGGTGGTGAAGGGCAGCAGGGTGAGTCCAGCACTTGGGCTCAGTTGCCCCATCCCCGGCGTTGGGGCGCCAGGCCACTTGAGAAGGGCCCCTCGGGGGCCGACCTACAGTTACGGTTAGCACCCAGGAGGCTGGCAGGCCCTATACACCGCCTGTGCGTGGAGCGGAGAGTTGGGCCGAGGTGAGGACGCTGGTGAACATGAGCCTGGGCACAAGCATTTTGGTTCTGGGCGCCATCGAAGGTGGGCGGGGGTTCGGAGGCCCCTGCCAGTTCGCCCACCCAGAATGAATGGCGGCGCCCCTAGCGGGCCCTGTGGGGCAGGGTGGCAGGGTGCACTCGGCCCTGGGGCTTGGGGGTCGCCAATCCCCGGCATTGCGCTGCAAGACTCCTTAGGAAGGGACCCTCAGGGGCCGTCGTAGGGTTAGGGTTAGTGCCCAGGAGGCTGGCAGGCCCGATCCGCCGGCTGTGCGAGGAGTGGAGGTGTGGGCTGAGTTGAGGGGGATGCAGAGCGGGAGCATGGGCCCCAGCGTTTTGGCACCCTGGGCCTTCGAATGTTGCCATGTCTGGAAAGGCCCTGCCCATTCTCCTGCCCTGAATAACCAGTGGCGCCCCTAGCGGCTCCATTGGCAGTGGGGCTGCAGGGTGAGTCCTGAGCTGCGGCTCAGGGATCCCCAATCCCCAGCATTGTAGGGCCAGGCCTCTTGGGAGGAGCTTCTCATGGGCCGACCTAGGGTCAGAGTTAGCACCCAGGAGGCCAGCAGGCCCAATCCTCTGGCTGGGTGGCAAGAGGTGGGCGGGCCGAGGTAAAGGCGCTGGTGAGTGGGAGCATGGGCCCCTGCATTTTGGCGCGGGAGGCTTCAAATGTCGCCGGTTTCTCCAGGGCCCTGTCCATTCTCCCGCCCTGAATGAGCGGCCACGCCCCTAGCGGCCCGGGTGGCGGCGTTGCGGCAGCGTGAGTCTGGTTCTGGGGCTTGGGGTCCCAGATCCCTGGCGTATAGGCACCAGAATCCTTGGGAGGGACCCTGGAGGGCCGACCTATGGTTAGGGTTAGCCCACACAAGGCCGGCAGGCCGGATCCGCCCTCTGTGCAGGGAGCAGAGGGGCGGGCCAAGGTGAGGGCGCTGGGGAGCGGGAGCGTGGGCACCAGGGTTTTGGCGCGGAGAGCCTTCGAAGGTCGCCAGTGGCTCGGAGGACCCTGTCCATTCTTGCGCCCTGAATGACCAGCGGCGCCCCTAGTGGCCCGAGTGGCAGCAGGGAGGCAGGGTGAGTCTGGCGATGGGGCCTATGGTCCTAGTCCCAGGCTTGGTGGCGCCAGGCCCCTTGGGAGGGGCCCCTCTGGTTCCTGCCTAGCTTTAGGGTTACCCCCAGGAGTCCGGCGGCCTGATCCGCTGGCTGTGCATTGAGCGGAGGGGCGGGCCGACGTGAATGCGTTGGCGAGCGGGAGTGTGGGCCCAAGCGTTTTGGCGCGGGGAGCCTTCGAAGGTCACCGGGGGCTCAGAGGGCCCTGCCTATTCTCTCGCCCTGTGAGGACGTTGCCCCTACCGGGCCGGGTCATGGCGGGGTGGCAGGGTGAGTCTGGAGCTAGGGCTCGTGGGTCCCCAATCCCCAGCGTGGTGTCGCCAGGCACTTGGGAGTGGTACCTTGGGGGCCTACCTAGGGTTAGGGTTAGCCCAAAGGAGGCCGGCAGGCCCATTCTGCCAGCTGTGCGGCGAGAGGAGTGGTGGGCAGAGGTGAGGGTGCTGGCGAGCGGGAGCGTGGGCCCAAGCGTTTTGGCGTGGGGGGCCTTCGAAAGTCGCCGGGGGCTCAGAGATCCATGCCCCTTCTCCCGCCCTAAATGAGTGGCGGTGCCCCTAGCAGCCCGGGTGGCGGTGGGGCGGCTGGGTGAGTCTGGTGCTCATGCTCGTGGGTCCCCAATCCCCGGCGTGGCGGAGCCAGGACCCTTGGAAAGGGCCCCTCGGGGGCCGACCTAGGTTTAGGGTTAGCCCCCAGGAGCCCAGCAGGCCCTATCCGCCAGCTGTGTGTTCGAGCGGAGGGGTGGGCTGAGGTGAGGGCAATGGTGAGCGGGAGCGTGGGCCCAAGCCTTTTGGCACAGGGGGCCTTCGAAGGTCACGGGGGGCTCAGAGGGCCCTACCCCTTCTCCTGCCCCGAAGGACCGGCAGCGCCCCTAGCAACCCGGGTGGCGGCGGGGTGGCAGTGAAAGTCCAGCACTGGGGCTGGATTGTCCCCAATCCCCGGCGTGATGGCGCCAGTCCCCTTGGGAGGGGCTCCTCAGGGGCTGAACTAGGGTTAGGGTTAGCCCCCAGGAGGCTGGCAGGCCCGATCTGACGGCTGTGTGGCGAGCGGAGGGTGGGTCCCAGGTGAGGGCAATGGTGAGCGGGAGCGTGGGCCCTAGCATTTTGGCGTGGGTTGCCTTCGAAGGTCGCAGGGGGCACGGAGGGCCCTGCAAGTTCTCCCACTCTGAATGAGGATGGCGACCCTAGCGGGCCGGGTCTCGGCAGGGCAGCAGGGTGAGTCCGGCGTTGGTGTTCGGGGGTCCCCAATCCCCAGCGTGTTGGTGCCAGACCCCTTCGGAGGGGCCCCTTGACAGCCAACCTAGGGTTAGGGTTAGACCCCAGGAGGCCGCCAGGCCCGATCTGCTGGTTGTGCGGCTTGCGGAGGGGCTGGCCGAGGTGAGGGCACTGGTGAGCAGAAGCGTGGGCCGAAGCATTTTGGCACGGGGGGCCTTCAAATGTCACCGGTGGCTCGGATGGCCCTGCCCATTCTCCCGCCCTGAATGACCGGCGGTGCCCATAGTGACGCGGGTGGCAGCGGGGGGCATGGTGAGTCCGGCGCTGGGGCTCAGGAGTCCCCTTTCCCCGTCGTTGCGGCACCAGGCCCCTTGGGAGGGGCCACTAGGGGGCCGACATAGGTTTAGGGTTAGCCCCCAGAAGGCCCACAGGCCCGATCCGCCAGCTGTGCGGCAAGCGGAGGGGAGGGCCGAGGTAAGGGCGCTGGCCAGCGGGAGCGTGGGGCCAAGCATTTTGGTGCGGGGGGCCTTCGAAGGTCGCAGGTCGCTAGGAGGGCCCTGCCTGTTCTCCCTCCCTGAATGAACGGTGGCGCCCCTAGCGGCCCAGGTGGCGGTAGGGCGGGAGGGTGAGTCCGGCGCTTGGGCTCGGGATTCCCCAATCCCTGGTGTTGCGGCAATAGGAACCTGGATGGGCCCCTCGGGGGCCCACCAATGGTTAGGGTAACACCCAGGAGGGCTGCAGTCCAGATCCACTGGCTCTACAGCGAGTGGAGGGGCGGACCGAGGTGAGGGCGCAGGCGAGCGGGAGCATGGGCCCAAGCATTTTGGCACTGGGGGCCTTCGAATGTCACCAGGGGCTCGGAGGAATGTGCCCGTTCTCCCTCCCTGAATGACCGACGGTGCTCCTAGCGGCCCGGGTGGCGGGGGGGGCGACATGGTGAGTCCGGCGCTGGGGCTCGGGGGTCCCCAATCCCAGGCATTGCGGTGCCAGGCCCCTTCGGAGGGGCACCTAAGGGGACAACCTAGGGTTCTGTGTAGCCACCAGGAGGAGTGCAGGCCTCATCCGCCGGCTCTGTGGCGAGCGGAGGGGTGGGCCGAGGTGAGGGCGCTGAGGAGCAGGAGCGTGGGCTCCAGCGTTTTGGATGGGGGGGCCTTCGAAGTTCGCCACGGGTTCAGAGGGCCCTGCCCGTTCTACCGCCCTGAATGACCAGCGGCACCCCTAGCGGCCCGGGTGGTGATGGGGCGGCAGGGAGACTCCGGCGCTGGGGATCGGGGCTCCCTAATACCCGGCATTGCAGCCTCAGGCCCCTTGGGACGGGCCCCTCGGTGGCAGACCTAGGGTTAGGGTTAGCCCCCAGGAGGCTGCCAGGCTCGTTCCGCCCATGTGCGGTGAATGGAGGTGTGGGTTGAGGTGAGGTAGCTGGCGAGTGGGGGCATGGGCCAGAGCATTTACGCTTTGGCTTGGGGTGCCTTCGAAGGTCGCAGGAGGCTTGGAGGGTCCTGCCCGTTCTGTCGCCCTGAAGGACTGGTGACGCCCCTAGTGCCCCATGTGGCGGCAGGGTGGCACGGTGCATCCGGCGGTGGGACTTGGGGGTCCCCAATCCCTGGCATGCAGCGTCAGGCCACTTGGGAGGGGCCCTTCGGGGGCAACTTGGCATAGGGTTAGCCCCCAGGAAGCCCGCAGGCCCGATCCGCCAGCTCTGCCGCGAGAGGACGGGTGGGCCGAGGTTAGGGCGCTGGGGAGCAGGAGCGAAAGAGCCAGAGTTTTTGCACAGGGGCCTTTGAAGGTCACAGGGGGATCGGAGGGCCTTGTCCGTTCTCCCTTCTTGAATGACTGGCAACACCCGTAGCGCCCTGGGTGCTTGCGGGGTGGCAGAGTGAGTCCAGCACTGGGGCTCGGGGGTCCCAAATCCCCGGCATTGTGGTGCCAGGCTCCTTGGGAGGGGTCCCTCGGGGGCCGACCTCGGGTTAGGGTTCTTCCACAGGAGGCCGGCAAGCCCGGCGCTAAGAGGCTCTGGCAATGTAACAAAAATGCCATACACTTATCTGAAAGAAATAACAGTGTACAGGAACCCTCTTAGCCCTAACATCATCCTTTGTGAATATGGAAGCCAACCCCAAAGTGCTCGTGGAAGTCTGACGAAAGGGCTAAGCACTTTTCTCTGAGTTACCACACTGTACAGGGAAAGACCAATGTACATCATCTTTCACGAGTAGGAAGCATTAATGAAAACGTTCTGGAATTTCGAGGACTCTGACCCATCCTTATTGGTAATAAACCATCGTGTACAGGAAAACACCTTCAACTCTCATCAGCCTCCTCAATCCTGATTCTGATTCAACTTTGGGTGTGTAGGACTAGGGAAATGTCCACATCTTATTGCTAAGAAAAACGATGTCAGGGTAATGCCCTTCAAGTCACCTCAGCCTTCCTGAAGACGGAAGCAGGAATCAAGGTGGTTATGTTACCATGAGGTAAGGAAGATGAGCATATAAGTGAGAAACAACAGTGGGCAGGACCTCTCTTCCAACGAACAGTATCTTTGCTTAATGTTGAATCCCTATGGTAAGTGGTTGTGGGCATTTGTGAGGTCAAAATCTTAAGTGTTTTGTAAAACCTCTTGGTCATTCACAGATGAGACTAAGGTAGTTGGGGATTCCTAGGCAGTGATTTGTCCACTGTCAAAAATATGAAAAGATAAAAGAGACAGATGAGGTCTCCTCAGGCATTGTCCTTTATCCTCATCCTCCGTGAGGATGGCCATCTCTGGACAGCTCAGTGGCAGGGTCTCATTCACAGTGGGGGCATCTGTTCCTCACAGACATGAGGCAGGGAAATGGATTTGGTTCTCTGTGCCAGCCCAGCCACAGCTGAGTGTCACAGCACCCTCTCGTGGGCTCATAAGAGTTTCACTGTCACCAGGCAGGTCATTGTATTTGATAAACCACTGTGAGAGTTTGCAATGGCCTTCATCTGCAACCTCCTAGAAGCAAATGCAGGTCTCTGGTACCATGTGAAGTCATGTGAAGGCATTTGTGAGAAAGTGTCCTTTTGCTTAAGGAAAACATGACTGGGGCTCCTGGCTGACTCAGCCAGTTAAGCATGTGCCTTTGGCTCAGGTTATGATCCCAGGGTTCTGGGATCGAGCCCGGGCTCCCTGCTCAGCAGGAAAGGAGGTAGGGAAATAGCTTAAAACCCACAGAGAATGTGAATAAACGGGAGTGAGATGGAACTTGGTCTGTGTTTTGCTTTAGGGATTGGAAGTTAGTTTTTTCTCAATTGTGATTGTTCTTGAAACTGAAAAGCTGTATTGGTTTTTTTTTTTTACCTTTAATTTTTTTCTAATAATAATTTTTTATTTTGATATGTTAGTCACTATACAGTATTTCCTTAGTTTTTGATGTAGTGTTCCCTGATTCATTATTTGCATATAACACCCAGTGCTCCATGCAATATGTACCTTCCTTAATACCCATCACTGGCCCATCCCAATCCCCCACCCCTCTCCCCTCTGAAGCCCTCAGTTTGTTTCCCAGAGTCCATAGTCGCTCGTGGTTCATTCCCCCTTCTGTTTAGGGTCCATTGTCTAAAGGGACAGACAGTGGAAGTTCACCAAATATAAGATCGAAATTTCATTGTTCATTATAGATGCCGCCAAGTAGTTCCCAGACATTTCATTCTACTGTAGTAATTCATTATACCTGTGCAGGTGCACGTGGAAGACAATTGATGCATGTAGAGTGGTAATAAAACACGCCCCTCAGTAGTAGAATAATAGAGGATGCACATGTGTAAAATTATTCGACTACAGCTTCCATGCTTTCCCTTTGGTTCCTTATTATCTATGAAATTGGACAATTTTTGTTCTCTAGGCCTAAAACTCATTGTCAGTATTCAGAGTTTTTCAATGCTGATCTTCTCCTGTAAAAGTTACCAAAAACCTAAAATATGTATGAACTTTAAAAAATGCTATATTGAAAATTACAGCAGGGAAGTTCAATTTTGTGAATATTGTGTCAATGGATCTCTATTTTGACATCAGTGTTCATTAGAAATGATGACATTTCATGTGAGTATAAATATCAATGTGTAAAAGAAAAGGTAGGAAGAACCTTGAATGTTTAAGTAATTGGTGAAATGACAGGTGTGTGTGTGTGTGTGTGTGTGTGTGTGTGTGTGTGTGTGTGTGTAATTGATTTTCAGTGAATGGTTCAGCTTCTTGTAGGACCTCCGAGAGAGCCCAGGTGAACCTTTCAATGGGTTGGTATCTGTTTTCAGAACATGGGAATCTCTTAGTCCAATAGTCAATCAGGCAAGCTTTGAGGTCTTGAAGAGTTTCAGTCCTCAGCGATGGTGTTGCAGACCCTTGTGAGCAAACCCTAGGGTATGCTCAGAGCCCTCATTAGCTGGTACCACGGTGTGACGATGTCAGACAGCATTTCCCAAAGAAGTACCTCTTGAGTCTCTGTCCTTGTCAGTTCCCTACACTTCCTTACACTAGTTATGTGATCAGTGTGTTTCAGGATAATCCCCACATGTGAGTTTTGCTATTTCCTACTAGTCCTATCTGTTTCTCATCTTCTTCTTTTATGGTAGGGGTTGGGAAGCAACCTGTGTGGTGTAGGAAGGGGTGTGGTAGTTGTCTGCCTTCAGAGAACCGAATGATGCCTAGAAATTGTACTGTAGTTTGAGGTCAATTGTCCACCCTCTGAGTGTCAGGAATTCCATCACTTTACTTTGATGCTAGTCTGTTCTTCAAGCTTCCTCAGAAATAAGGACGTCATCCATCTAGGGAATACTGGTTTGTGTGTATGTTTTCATTTTAGGAAAGGCCTTGCTGTTCCTGAAAATAATACTGCAGAGCACCCTTTCCTGTTCTTATTGGCCATCAGTCAATCTTTTGTGAAATATTCGTTTATAAATAGACTTTCTATGGTTGATGAGCAGGAATTCTTTATTGACAAGTCTTTGTCAGTGTGTGTATTGCAAATCTTTACTTCCCAGAATGCGGTTCACTTTTTCATTTTCTTATGGTCATAAGATAAGGAGAAATGTCACATTTTTATGAAGTCCCACTGAATTCTTTTAAATGGTTAGTGCACCCTATGTCCTACCCAAAGATTGACAGGTTCTACGTTTTCTTTCAGAAACTGTCCAATGGGAAGCTACAATCCATCTCAAATTTATAAATTGCATTTCTAATTCTAATAGGGTATTTATAGACTGTTTTGGATTTTCTATGTACACAATCGTATTATCTGTGAATAATCACAATTATCCCCTCAATTCTTATACTTTTTGTTTTTCTTGCCTTCTAACACTGGTAAATTCTCCGATGCACCGTTGAATAGAGCAGCATTGTTTGAAGATTTTAATATACCTTTCTCAATATCTGAAAGAAAAAGCAGACAAAACATTGGTAAAAAATGTGACCTAATTGACATATAGGGAACATTCCATAATAAGTGCAGAATACATTATTTTCAAGTGGTCATAGACTCTTTACCCAAATAGATGATAGGTGGGGCCACGAATCAAGTCCACAAATGTTAAACCCTGAAATTAACTAGATTCTATTCTTAGACCACAGGGGAATTGAGCCACAGTCATAGAGAAAAGAAAACCAAGAAGTCCTTCAATGTTTAAAATTAAATGGAACTTTTCTACATATCCTAAATGTCAGAGAGGGAATCTCAATGGAAATTCTGAACCTTTTCTACATGAGGGCTCACACACAATGATACTTTATTTGTGAAGAGCATTATAATAATCTAGATAGGAGTTGAGCCTTAAGTCAGAGTTCTGCCTGCCCCAGCCACACCCGGCCGCATTGGCCTGTGGTCCCCCTCAGCTGTCCTTTCTGGTGGCCCTGAGCTAAGGGGGTCAACATGGCCATATGGAAATGGGAAGCTCCCCACTCATAGTGATGACGGTGCCCCCTTCCCAGCTGCCCTTTTTTGGTGGCTCTGAGCTAAGGGGGTCAACATGGCCGTATGGAAATTAGAAGCTCCCCACTCTTAGTGATGACGTTGCTATCGTATCATACTCACCAGTCCAACATGATTTCTGAGTGAACTATGACACAAGAGTGACTTCTTGTCCTTCCTTCAGGTTTGAAAATCATCTGGTGAGTCATCTATTAGGAATGTGGATTCAACATGTGTTCTTTCTTCTGGAAAAGAAATAGACCCAATAGCAATTTTGGCTTCCTGAGCACCTGATCTTGAGAGACATCATACTGGCTCTTTGTAGCATTCTGCCTCTTAAACTTCAAACTAGGTATAGATATTTTTAGGCACATTTTCAGGTGGTTAGACAGGGACTCGGATGATATGAGTCACAGAGGATTTTAGTGTCAGAAACCTAAGTGGGATCCCCAAATTGACTCCAAATCCCTTGTTGTTCCATACAGGGTACTATTTCCCTCTTATCTCTGGTCTTCTCGATCTGGAAACCTATCAAGTATCAGGATTTTCTTGTCATGTGGACAACTGGAACAAATTCAGCGGGCCTTTTCACCTCTGCCCATGGTGATCATTAAGATCATTATCTCAGTGGAGGACCTCTGGGTAAGATACTCAAAGATCCTTAGGGATAGAGACAGTATAATATTTTTCTGGTATTAAAGTTACTGAAAACAACTATCTTTTTTAGTCGATTCAGGCTCTGGTATGTTCAGAGGGTGCTGTAAAACTGGTCTGAAATAGTGTTTAAAAACACTCAGCTCAGCCTCTTTACAACAGGAGCCAATGCTTATAAACATGGCTAAAATATTGTCTTATCTATGATGACTTCACAGCCATCGTAGTGTTTATATGGTATGACTGTGACTTACATTAGTCAACATTTGCAGAGAAAGAACTTAGGGCATCCAGGGGGCACTTCATGTTGAAATTAGTTTGTGACAACGAGCTACTGTGTTTTATTCTGCAGTCCAAGGGAATGGTGCCAGACATCTCTAAGGTGTCTAGCAGTTCTACAATTCTGATTTTAAGTGGTCTGTGTGCTTCAGCGATTTGGGCAGGAGAAGGGCAGGAGTCCAGAGACTGTGAACATTTCTGTTACCTGTGCTGACCATGGAGCAGGCAGGCTTTTGTGGGTATCATTTTGATTTCTTGGTACTCTTGTGAAAGGTGTTTTTGTCTCAAATTCCTCCATTTAGGAGTAATTACAATGATAAAAGGAATTTTTATCTTATATCATCTTTGGGCCCTGATCCTGGGCTCCCAGGGAAGCTATCCTTCAACATTTTACCAGCTCAAAATGGCTGGGCAAAAACCTCAAAGCATGGGCCCTATTTCTACCCCAAGCACATGTTGTACATCTGCTTCGAGGAGAAAACAATAACCAAAAAATGCCAACATAAATATAAGAAAAAATAAAGAACCTCTTTGGCTCCCATAAGATTAAGGTCATACTGACATGTACATACTGAAAACATAAGAAAGAATCTGTCACTTTCTGGATCTAAGAAGATCCTCATTGTGGTGTGTAACTCTGTATGTAAAACAAAACAGAAAAAAATATATAAGCCTGCCCCAAATGTTCCTTCCCCGGAGCACTCCCTTCTTGGTGAAGATTGTGTCTCCCAGACAGTTGTCCTGACTTGGGTTTGAATAAAGGTCTCTTCCTTTCTCTCTAAAATGTTTTTAAAAGTTCATTCACGCAGTGTCGACAATAACAGTGTTTTCTATTTAAGTGAGAAATAAATGTTTCACTCTAGTTGCATTGGGAATAGACGAATTGAGGGTTTCTTTAGAAGAGTAAGTCTGCCTTCCAGAAAAGGCAAGCTCATTGGTCTATTGAGAATGAAGATAATTACTGCTAAACAACAAGTATGTGTTGCCCCTTCGCCCAGAAACCAAAGCAGGTGTGCAGGCTTTAGGTCAGAGGTGCCTTCTTCTCCCCAGCTGACAGCACTTCTTGCTCTGGCTCCAAGACACCCGAGGTTTTGAAGGTCAGCATCAGAGTCAGCGAGGCAGCTTGTCACAGGACGCCAGTGTTTAGAGAAAGCACTGGTATGTTTAGCAAAATGTCCTAACTATGTCAGGGCTGGAGGTAAAACCTCTCATTATCCCAAAACCTCCTGGGCTTTTCTCTTTTCTCTAGTGGAGCCACAAAGTAAAATTGAAGTAGCTGTCAGCATTCTGGGTTTGGTGCAAGAATTACTTAGTTTCCGTGCTGGTAGAACTTTGCAGGGAATCACAATTTCTCTGTCCATTTATTGCTTACAAATGTATTTTGACCATCTGTTTCCTAAGAACCCTCTTTTATTAGAAAGGGGAGGTGAGATTCACTCTGTGCCTGTTTGTAACATCTAATTTCTTCCTTCATCTAACAGTGTTTATTCAGTTGGGCCTAAGATATGGTTGAGTGGCCAGCATCTAGGGTTAGGTGGCTTTTTTTCATCTGATACAGACTTGGATGATGTCATTTGACAAAGGTGATGTTTCATCATTGATTAGTTTATTCATCAGAAGAGTTAAAATTAGGGTGGTGGGAAAATTGAAAATTATCCAAGGCGGCCTATTCCTGTTTAAAAGTTGAGCTTGACTTTCTAGTTTTACTAAATGTATTATCTCAATATTTTGAGGTGCCATATTCTCTCTGTAGTTTCTTTGGCGGTGGAGTCAGAAGGAGAGTCTGGGAATTCTTTTGAATAGTGGCATGCTGGTGGCTTCAAAGGGCTTGGCGTCAGGAGCCTTGGGGTGAAGTCTGCAACTGCTTGCCTGACCCTGGGTGCATCTCCCAAAGGTTTTGTTTCCTCTTATGAAATTGCCGGCAGATAATGTTCTGCTTAAAGGGGAACCCTCCCATCCTGTTGGTGGGAATGCAAAGTTGTGCAGCCAGTCTGGGAAACAGTGTGGGGGTTCCTCAAAAAGTTAAACATTGAACAACCACATGATCCAGCAATTGCTCTCCTAGGTATTTACCCAAAGGATACAGAAATGCAGATTCAAAGGGGGAACATGCACTATGATGTTTATAGCACCAATGTCCACAGTAGCCAAACTATGGAGAGAAACCCAAAGTCCATGCACTGATGATTGGATAAAGCAGATGTGGGATACATATATATATATATATATGTATATATATACATATATATATATATATATATATATATATATATATATATATATATATATGTATATATATAATGGATTATGACCCAGCTTCAAAAAGAATGAAATCTTACCATTTGCAAGGATGTGGATGGATCTAGAGTATATTAAGCTAAGCAAAATCAGTGAGGAAAGACAAATATCCTATCTCTCACACTTGTGGAATTTCAGACAGAAAATAGATGAACAGAGTTGAGGGGTGATGAGAGAGGCAAACAAGGAAATAGACTCAACCTTGGAGAAGAAACTGAGTGTTGCTGCAGGACAGGGACATGGGAGGAAGAGTTAAATGGGTGAGGGGTATTAAGGAGGGCACTTGTGATGAGCACTGGGTACTGTATGCAGATGAGGAATCACTAAATCCTACCCCTGAAGCGAATATTCCATGGCATGTGAACTAACTGGAATATAAGTAAGAGAAGAAAGCAAAAAAGTGTTCTGCTTCATGAAGAGTGAGGTAAAATTGTAGTGATTTGGGCTGTACTATTCTATAGAGGATAGATGGAAAACACCCTGTTGTAGGATACACTAGTTTCTTATCACATAAGGAGTCCTCAGAAAGCTGCAATGAAAGATTCAGATCTCAGAGCATGTTCATGTTCCACTGGTATGTTACAGTTTGCACAGGTAGGAAAGAAGGTGGAGAGAAAGGCAACAGAAGGGGAAAGTAGGTGTGAACCTTTCATTAGTTAGCATTATAGCTTTCTCATGAAAGCCTTGCGCCAGTGTTATTTTGGAAGAAGAGGAGGAATCCGGGAGCTTTGCAGGAGACAGGGGAGTTCCAGGTCTGGGTAAAGCTGACAGGGGTCTCAGAGGAGAGCTGAATGCATTCTGCAGCAGGGTGTGGGCAGGGTGGGCTCCAGGGGTGGATGTTGGTCTCCTGGATGAGAGTTGTGGCAGGTGAGGGCTGTGTGCAAGTTCCTGGTTGAGGACAAGTGAGGCACAGGCGGAGAGCTGGCAGAGAACCTTCTTCTGGGCCACCAGCCTCACCCAACACACAGCCTCATCTTCTGTCCCTGTCACTCCAATTCACACTTCTTGAAAGGTGAGTGAGAACACATGAAGAGCATTCTGAAGAGAAGGGAAAGCATGTGCAAAGTCTCTGGGGCAGGAGAATTCCTGTTATGTCCAGGAGCAACAAGAAGACCCTGTGGCCACAGGAGACAGCTTAGGACATGAGCTCAGAGAGGTGAAAGAGTGTGACAGAAAGCTATTCCAGGGCTATAACCCCTTGAGATGCTGTTTCACTGGGCCATCCTGGCTACAGTGTTGAGAACAGATGACAGAGGGTTGAAGATGGCAAGGCAGGTCAATGACGAAGCTTTTCCAGGAACTCAGGCACTTGGGACCAGACAGGTGGCCTTGGATGGAGTGGTTAGAACTATTCTGGGTCCATTTTGAAGATGGAGCTCACAAGATTTGCTGATGGGATAACTATTAGGAGCAGGAGAACAGAGGAATTGGGGTAACTCTCAGGTGTTGTGGGTTGTCCTGATCGAGAGGAAGGAGAGGGTTTCTCAGGGGGTAGGAGGTAGTCCGTGTTCTGCATGCTGAGGAAGGTGCCTTTCCCGGTGGATCTGCTGAGGTTTGTGTCTGGGAGAACCTTTCACATCTCCTCCCTCAGCAATGCTCAAGTACAAGTATACCCCACTTTTTAAACGTTCACAGTAAGACACTGGGCTTTCTTGAAAGAACTATGTTATTACCCAGCTTCAGTAAGAGGAAGAGACCTGAAGAGGATTTCCCTCTTATGAAAAAAGGTGAACAGTGAGAATCGTGTTCAGCATCTGTTTTGGGGAGAAGCACAACAGAGGCGGCGTGCACCCCAACCAGCTCCTTCCTCTGGGAACCGCTCTCCGCATCCAGCCACCAGCACTTTGAATTGTGTCTGTAAGCTTCTGCTGTGCTTCATCATCATTTATGCTGGGCCTCTGTTAGAAACTTGTGTGCTGAGGCCTATGAAAAGCCAAAGAGAAGGAATTTTGGAGTCTGAGCACACTGTCTAATTGTTCGTTTAAATTAATGGTCATTCCTTCTTGACACCATTTCTGCTGTGCAAGGTTTCTCAGAAGCCCTGTACTTTCAAAGAGCAGGGAAACCTATACCCCATGCTGCGGGATTAGTTTTAGTCTCCATGCCTGACAGAACATTTCATGACTGTAGGATTTTCTCACTCAAACATTGAGACTTTGACCACCTTCACCCGTTTCTACCACCCCATCCCCAAATCTGGCACCTACCAACCTGCTCTCAGTATCTATGCGTTCAGTATTTGTTTATTCCACGTGGAATGTACATGAGAGCATCTGGTATTGGTCTTTCTGTGTCTGAGTTACTTGGCATAAGGCCCCCAAGGTCTGTGTTTCCATGTCTGGTTCTTGTGAATAATGCTGCAGTGAACGTGGGAGTGCATCTGTCTTTTTGAGGCAGCATTTTTGTGTTCTTCAAATCAATACTCAATAGAGCCATTACTGAGTCATGGGGTAGTTGTATTTATTTTTTCAGGAACCTCCATACCGTTTGTCACAGTGGCTGCACCAACTTCCATTCCCACCAACAGTGCACAGTGTCTCCTTGTCTGCACACCCTTGACCCCACCTGGTGTCTGTCTCTGGGACAATTGCTGTTCCAACAGTTGTGAGAGGATAGCCGATTGTGGGTTTGACTGATGTTTCTCTGACGATGATTAGTGATGTCGAACAACATTTTCTGTCTGTTGGCACCTGTGTGCCATCTTTGGAAAGTATCTATTCACATATTCCTCCCATTTTTTATATAGTTTTTTTTTTTTGTTTTGATTTGCATGAGTGTTGTGTGTATTTTGGATATTAGCCTCTTCTCACACATATGATTCGCAGATATTTTTTTCTTATTGGGTCAGTGGCCTTTTAAGTTTTTGCTGGTTTCTGTTGCTGTGTGGAAGATTTCAGTTTAATGTTGTTCCACTTGTTTATTTTTGCTTTTGGTGCCTTTGCATTTGGTGTCCGATCTGAAGACTCTTTGCCAAAACCAATGTCGAGAGACTTAGTACCTGTGTCTTCTTGGAGGTTTATGGATTCAGGTCTTATGTTCAAATCATTCATCCATTAAAAATTTTGTGTGTGGTGTAAGAAAGTGACCCAGTTATATTCTTCTGCATTTAGTGTCCATTTGCCTGTTACCGCTCACTGAAGAGACAGTCCTTCCCTCATGGCATATCTTCTGCTGCTGTGTCGTAAGTTAGGATCATCTACATGTGGGTAAGTTTCTGAGCTTTCTGTACTGTTCCACTGACCTGGTGTCTGTGTTTATGCCAGTACCATCCTGTTTTGATGACAACAGCTTTATAATCCTGCTTGAAATCCAGGAGTGTGTTGACTGCACCTCTTTCTCCAGGTTGCTTTGTGGATTTGGTGTCTTTTGTGATTCCATATAAGTTTGAGGACTGTTTTCTATTTCCTTGAATAATGACACAGGAATTCAGATAGGCATTTCATCACATCTGTCGATTGCTTTGGGTACGATGGACATGTTCACATAATTAACTCTTCCAGTTAAGGAGCATGGCGTATGCTACCATTTGTTTGTGTTGCCTTCCAAATCTTTGACCCATACATTCTGCCCCCCTCGACACACATATTTTTCATTTCTTTTCTGCCATGTGTTGAGTGTACTATGTCTTTCTCATTCTTGGTTACTTTTATTCCTAGATTTTTTTTATGGAATTGTAAATGGCGTTGCTTTTTTAATTTCTCTTTGCGAAAGTGTGTCATCAGTATACAGAAATGCAAGAAGTTGGGTCATCTGGGTGGCTCCATAATGGAAGCGTCTACCTTCAGCTCAGGTCATGATCCCAGAGTTCTGGGATCGAGCCCCGTGTTGGGCTCCCTGCTTAGCAAGGGTCTGCTTTTCCCTCTTTCTGACACTCCCCCTGTTCGTGCTTTTTCTCTTCCTGTCAAATAAATAAATAAAATTTGAAAAAAATAATGACAACAGGTCTCTGCATATTGACTTTATATCCTGCAGCTTTCTTGAATTTTTTTATTCTAACAGGTTTTTTTTGTGGAATCTTTCGAGATTTCATGTCATTTGCAAATTGTGCCAGTTTTTCTGTATGGATTTCATATCTTTCTCTTTTTTTAAAATTGTTATTCACCCTACAGTACTTCATTTGTTTTTGATGTAGTGTTCCATGATTCATTGTTTGCATATAACACCTAGTGCTCATTATGACAAGTGCCCTCCTTTTTTTTTAAGAATTTATTTATTTATTCAACAGAGATAGAGACAGCCAGCGAGAGAGGGAACCCAAGTAGGGGGAGTGGGAGAGGAAGAAGCAGGCTCACAGCAGAGAGCCTGTTGTGGGACTCGATCCCATAACGCCAGGATCATGCCCTGAGCTGAAGGCAGACGCTTAACCGGTGTTCCACCCAGGTGCCCCCTGCCTTGTTAATTTTAACCATTCTAACTGGTGTAAGGTGGTATCTCATTGTCGTTTTGATTTGTATTTGCCTGATGGCAAGTGATGTGGAGCATTTTTTCATGTGTCTGTTGGCCATTTGTATGTCTTCTCTGGAGAAGAATCTCTTTGTGTCTTCTGCCCATTTTTTGGGTGTCGAGTTTGAGGAGTTCTTTATAGATCTTGGATACCAGCCCTTTATCTGTAATATCATTTGCAGATATCTTCTTCAATTCCATAGGTTGCCTTTTTGTTTTGTTGATCGTTTGCTTTGCCGAGCAGAAGTTTTTATCCTGATGAAGTGCCAATAATTCATTTTTGCTTTTATTTCCTTTACCTTTAGAGATGTGGCTTGCAAGAAGTTATTGTGTCCAAAGTTGAAGAGTTCTTTTGATTTTGATATGATACAGGAATCCATTATCTTTCTTTCCTGATTGTATTCGAGTCCTCTGTCTTTCTTGGTGAGTCTAGCTAAGTTTGTCAGTTTGTTTTTCTTTCCAAAAAAGGCAGCTCTCATTTTCATTGTTTTTTTTTTTTTGTCTTTTTCATCTCTGTTGGATTTATTTATGCCTTCCTTTTTGTTATTTCCTTATTTCTACTAATTTGGGGCTTTGTTGGTTTTTTTTTTTTTTTTTTAATTCTTTACCACATAAATCAGGTTGTTTATTGGAGAGCATTCTCATGGATTGATGAAGACTTGAATTTCTATGAATATCCCCCATAAAGCTACTTTTGCTGCATCCCATAAGATTTTATAGGATGTCTTTTTCATCAGTGTCAAGGTACTTCTAAAATTTTTTTGATTTCTTCTTTGACTGTTGGTTCAGTAGCATGTTGTTAAATCTCCACATATTTTTTTAAGATTATTTAAGTATCTGACAGAGAGTGAGACAGCGAGAGAGGGAACGCAAGCAGCGGGGTGGGAGAGGGAGAAGCGGGCTTCCCACTGAGCAAGGATCCTGATTCGGGGCTAGATCCCAGGATCCTGGGATCACGACCTGAGCTGAAAGCACATCCTTAACGACTGAGCCACCCAGGCCCCAAAAATCTCCACCTATTTTTGACTGTCCCATTTTTTTCTTGAGACTGATTTCTAGTTTCATATCATTGTGGTTGGACAAGATTTGAAGCAGAAGGTGAAGAGAGCATTCAGATGAAAGGTTTGTTTCCTGGAGGGTTTTCTGTGGGCAGACCATGAGTTCAGTGGGCAGGAGGAAGGTTTTATGAGATGGGGGGTGGGGATAACCCTTGTTAGAATTACTGACTACTACCATGCAGGCTGTGTGCTACCGTTCACACCATAGTCCTGATGGACTTGTACTTCATTAGAAATATTTTCTAGGAGGTGTAGGCATAGCCTTCACTTAAAGAAAGATGCCATGTGTGTTCATGGCATGACCCCAGGTCAGCAACCAGGATGTATGGTATTGTGGGGGATCAGAACCAGGCTTTCTGTGGGAAGTGACAGAAATAAGGTATGGTGAGCTCCATGACCATAGGTGAGGTCCCGAGTGTCCCACTTGGTGTTGGGTTCTATGGATCTGTCTCATCAGGTGCTGTGGAATTCAGGGACACCCTCCTGTCTGTGGATTTGTGTGGAGACAGGTAGACATCAGTGTCTGGCCAGGCACGAGGGTTGCACTGGACCACCACCAGTGGTGCAGTGTGAGGGGGAGCCACTGCTTGGTTTCCAGGAAAGCTGACCAGGGTCTGTGACCATGATTCCTAACAGCTACAAGGGGAGAGGCTGCCGGGGGTGGTGCACACTTCCTAGAGTTGTGGTCAGGACTACTCTGGAGCACAAAAAGTCAGCCACACCGGGCACAGAAGGCACCCAGTCAGTGTAGCTGTGGGCACTGCTCCCATGGTACTTTCGGGCCAGCTCAATGCAGCCACCTCCTGCATTTCATCATCATCTTCAAGGTCATGTGCCTCTGCTCTTGCCCCATGGCCTCCGGCGTATTGTCCGTCCTCCATCTGGCCCTTGTCCCTCGTGCCCTGTGCAGTCCGATGCCAGGGTAGCCTTCTTGAGACAAATATCTGGCCCTGATGGAACACTTCCATGGATCTCCTGTGATGCGAGGATGATGCCCTGCCCTGGAAGGGGGCTGCTGGTCCCCAATCAGTAGAGCCATGTCTCCCTCTTCAGCATGGCCTGCCCTCCCCTCAGTCTTCTTCAGGGAAGCTCTCCCCACTTCCTGAGATGACAGCTCTGAACTTAAAAATGAATGTTATTTTACATATCTCTATGCCTTAATTCATCCATGGCATGTCTTTCAACCCCGTTAGTGGGTTTTTTCTTTTTTAGCAGCTCTGAAGGGCTGTCTGGTCAAGGAGGGGATGACCTGGGTGGGGCAGCTTTCCCTCTCATCTCCCTCAGCATGTCTCTGAGCCCTGGGGCCAGCTGTCCCAGTGAGGATTGTGGAACCCGAGCCAGCCCATCCTGAGCCCAGGCTGTGGCAGCTCATAGACTGATGCATGTTGGTGGGCAGGTGGCATGGGCCAGGGGTAGGCAGTGTCTCCTTCTCATTCCTTCCCTCCCTTCCTCCCAGAGGTAGCTCAGAGCAGCCTTCAACCCCTGCATCTCCAGATCCCTTGACTTATGCCTCCTGTGTTCAGCTGGTGACCTTGGAGTTTTGCATGGATTCTACCTCCCGTACCCTCTCCCGTAGCAGTTCCTGGATCAGGGGAGAGGTCGGACCCTTGTCTGTTTTTGGTCTTCTTCCTGTCCCGCACCAAGCCCACTCACATTTGCATCTTCCATGTATGTGCTTGGAAGCAAGCCCATCCATAGGGAACCTATTACCCAAATGGATCCAGGCAATGAACATTGAAGTAGAGATCCAGGATCCATAATAAACCTGCTCGGAAACCTGTCCCAAAGTCTGTGACTCTCTCACACTGAAACAGAAACAATAATAGCTTTCTGGACTGTGAAGTGACATGTGTCTCTACTTCCAATCTTGAATGCATAGGTGCTGAGCCTGGACTGAAAAGGACCATGGCTCCCGTGGGCTGGAATCCATGGTAAGAACTCAGTGAAATCTGAATTTGAGGCATGGAGTGAATAATTATTGTAGAGTGAATCCTCCCAAGTAGGGCTTATGCACATTGCACAGGAAAAGCTTTTTCAAAGAGGTTCCTGAAAGAAAAATCTTGTTTAAAATTTATTTTAATTCCAGTAGAGCTAACATACAGTGTTACATTCGTTTCAGGTGTACAATAGAGTGATTCAGTAATTCTATATACTACTCAGTGGTCATCAAGAAAAGCGTCCTCTTAATCCCCTTCATCTATTTCACTCATCCCTCTATCCACCTCCTCTCTGGTAACCATCCGTTTCTTCTCTATTGTTAAGAGTTTGTATTTTGGTGTGTCTCCTTTTTCTCTTTTAGTTATTTATTTTTGTTTGTTTCTTAAATTCCCCATTAGAGTGACATCGTATGGTATTTGTCTTTCTCTGACTGACTGATTTTAGTTAGGATAATACTCTCTAGCTCCATCCATGTGTCTGCAAATGGCAAGGTTTCATTCTTTTTCAAGCCGAGTAATACTCCATTGTGTGTGTGTGTGTGTGTGTGTGTGTGTGTGTGAATACTCACATCTATCCTCTCATTTGTCAATTTTTCTACAGACACTTGGGTTGCTTCCATATTGTGATATTGTAAATAATGGTGCAAGAAACATAGGGGTGCACGTATCCTTTTAAGTTACTCTTTTCCTATTCTTTGGGTAAATACGAGTAGTGTGATTGTTGGATCGTAGGGTAGTTCTATATTTAATTTTTTGAGGAACCTTCATACTGTTTTCCACGGTGGCCACCACAGTTTGCATTCCCACCCACAGTTTGCGAGGATTCCCCTTTATCCACATCCTCCCAACACCTGCTCTTTGTTGTGCTTTTGATGTTAGCCATTCTGACAGGTTTGAGATATTACCTCATTGTCCTTTGGATTTACATTTTCCTGATGATGGGTGATGGTGAACATCTTTTCACGGGACTGTTGGCCATTTGTATTTCTTCTTTGGAGAAATGTCTGTCCATGTCCTCTGCCTATTTTTTAACTGGATTATTTGTTTTTTGGGGGGTCGAGTAGTATCAGTTGTATATGTTTTGGACACTATCCCTTTATTGCATATGATCTTTGCAAATATCTTCTCCATTTGAGTAGGTTGTCTTATTATTTTTACATTTTCATTGTTCTTCTGCCGTGTGGAAACTTTTTATTTTGCTGTATTCCCAATAGTTTATTTTTGCTTTCATTTCCTTTGCCTCAGGTCACAGTCTAGAAAAACGTTGGTATGGTCCATGTCAAGAAGTTACTGTCTTCCCTCCTGTAGGATTTTTATGGATTCAGGTCTCATATTGAGGTCTTGAAACTGTTTTGTGTTTGTCTTTATTGTGTAAGAAAGCAGTCTAATTTCATTCTTTTGTGCGTAGCTGTCTAGTTTTCCCAACACCATTTGTTGTAGAGAATGTCCTTTTCCCTTTTGATATCGTTGCTTGCTTTGTGGAAGATTCATGGACCACATAATTGTGGGTTTCTGTCTGAACTTGTATCCTGTTCCTTTGGTCGCTGTGTCTATTTTTGTGCCGTACTGTCTTGTTAGGATGACTGCAGCTTTGTAGTATAACGTGAAATCTGAAATTGTGAGTCCTCCAGCTTTGTTTTTCTTTTCCACATTGCACTGGCTGTTCGGAATCTTTAGTGGTTCCATACAAATGTTTAGGATTGTTTATTCAAAGTCTTTTGTTCTTTAATTTAAATTCAGTTAGCCAACTTACAGTACATCATTAGTTTCAAATGTAGTCTTCAATAAATTTTCAGTTGTGTGTAACACCCAGTGCTCATTGTATCGTGTGACCTCCTTAATGCTACTCACCCAGTTACATCCCCCCCAACTTCTCCTCCCACATTCATCAGTGTCTTGCGATAGTTATGAGTCTATCATGGGTTTTCTCCCTCTCTGATGACTTCCCATTCTATTTTCCCTTCCTTCCCCTATGGTCTTCTTCCTTGTTTCTGATATTCCACATAGGAGTGAAAGCATATGATCATTGTCTTTCTTTCATTGACTTATTCCACTCAGCATAATACCCTCCAGCTCCACCCAGGTCGGTGTGATGGTAAGTATTCATCCTTTCTGATGGCTGAGTAATATTCCATTATATATATGATCCACATCTTCTTTATCCATTCATCTATCCATGCTCATCTGCACTCCTTCCACAGTTTGTCTATTATGGATATTGCTGCTATGAACACTGGGGTGCATGTGTCCCTTCTTCACTACCTCTGCCTCTTTGGGGTAAATACCCAGTAGTGCAATTCCTGGGACATAGGGTAGCTATATTTATAACTTCTTGAGGAAACTCTGTACCATTTTCAATAGTGGTTGTACCGGACTGCATTCGTATAGGGGTGTAAGAGGGTTCCCATTTCTCCACATCCTCTCCAACATGTATAGTTTCATGTCTTCTTATTTTTAGATATTCGGCCTCGTGTTATATGGCATTTATAGGGGTTTAGATTTGCATTTCCCTAAAGCCAAGTGATATGAAGCATTTCTGCATGTATCTTTTGGTCACCAGTACGTTGTCATCAGTGAAGTGACTTCCCATTTTAATCCATCTCAAGACCTAAAGCTGGGTAAGGCTCTGAAGCTGGATGATGCCATTGGTTGGAAGTGTGGAGAATTTCAAAAGATCTCCATGGAGAGCAAGTTTAAAGGTCAGTGTGAAGCTACTAATTGGATCCGGGGAGATCTCTGAAAGTGGGGGTTGCCTGGGATGGGCTGAGGGGGGCCCTCCGATTTTCCAATGAATCCTTTCTACAGCCCCAAATGGGCAGTTTCCTGCCGTGGGGCAGGCTGATTCCTCTAGTCGTGCAGAGGTGAGCCCAATGCCTGGTGCCTTGGAGGCAGGCAAACGGGGAGGGACCCTCAGCTGAGGACCCAGGGTTAGGTTAGGCCTCAAGAGACAGCAGGTCCGAACTGCCCAGTGCTCAGAGAACTCCCCGGCCGAGTGACATGATGGCACAATGGCCGGTGAGTGTGAGCCTTGGGGTTTCATCTGGAAGGGCCCACAAAGTTCGGGGTACACCTGAAGGGGCTCTCAGCGGGTGCCCCAATTCTCTTGCCCTGAATGCTCTGTTGTTCCCCAAAATGGTGGAGTTAACTGTGGGCTGCAGGCTGAGTCCTACGGTGGGGCTTGGGTGTCCCCAATCCCCCGGAGTGTGGTGCCAGGACCCTAGGGAGGGACCCCTCTGTGGCCAACCTAGGGTAAGGGTTAGGGTCCAGGAGCCCAGCAGGGACAATCTGCAAGCTGTGCGGCGAGCTCTGTGGAGGGCTGAGAGGAGGCCATGGGCGAGGGTGAGAATGGGCCTCAGGGTTGGGGAACGGGGGGGGGCTGCCAAAGGTAGGGATGGGCTCCGGGGGCCTCCCCAAGTTCTCGTGCCCTGTAGGCTCCGTAGAGCCCCAAGGGGCACGTTTTCCTGTCGGGTGGCAAGCTGAGTCCTGCGGTGGGGCACAGATATCCCAATTCCCCAGGTCTGCGGTGTAAGGCTCCTGGGGAGACCCCCAAACCTGCGGCCAGGCTAGGGCTAGCGTTAGGCCCCAGGAGCCCCTCAGGCCCAATCTGCTGGCTGTATGTCGAGCTACACAGGCTTAGGTGAGGGTGTGGGGAGGGTGAGCGTGGGCCTCAGGGTTGGGGTGCGGGTGGCCGCCGATGTTCGCTGGTGGCTCAGGAGGGCCCTCCTGGTTCTCCCGCCCTGAATGTTCTATGGCCTCCCAAGGTGCACGGTTTCCTGGAGGGTGGCAGACTGAGTCCTGCTGTGGGGCTCAGGTGTACTGAGTCCCCGCAACTGTGGCTCCAGGCTCCTGGGGAGGGGCCCCTCCACAGATGAACTAGGGTTATGGTTGGGGCCCAGGAACCCCGCAGGCCAGGTCTGCCCACTATGTGGTGAGCTCTGCCGCGGGCTGAGGTGAGGGTGCGGGGTGGGGTGAGCATGGGCTTCAAGGTTGAGTTTAGGGATCGCCGAAGTTCGCCGGGGGCTCTGGGGGCCCTCCTGGTTCTCTCACCCTGAATGCTCCACAGCCTCCCAAGGGGCACGGTTTCCTGCGGGCTGGCAGGCTTTGTCCTGCAATGGGACTCAGGTGTCCCCAGTCCCTGGGGCTGCGGCACCGGGCCCCAGGGGAGGGGCCCTACCCAGCCGAACTAGGGTCAGGTCTAGGTCCCAGGAACCCGGCAGGCCTGATCTGCCGGCTCTGCGACGAGCTCAGTGGCAAGCTGAAGGGAAGGTGTGGGGCGGGATGAGCGTGGGCCTCAGGGTTGGGGTGTAGGGGGTCGCCGAGGATCACTGGGGGCTCAGGGGGGCCCTACCAGTTCTCATGCAGGGGATGCTCTGTGGCGCCCCAAGGGGCATGGTTTCCTGAGGGGTGGCAGGCTGAGTCCCGTGGTGGGGCTCAGGTGTACCCAATCCCCGGGGTTAGGGTACGGATTAGGGTATGGGTTAAGGTTAGGGTATGGGTTACGGTTAGGGTATGGGTGAGGGTAGGGGTTAGGGATAGGGTAAGGAGAGGGTACTGATTAGGGTTGGGTTTAGGGGTTACAGGTTGGAGGTTATGGGTTAGGGTACAGATTAGGGTTTAGGGTATGGGTTAGGGTTTAGGGTTTCGGTTTAGGGTTAGGGTTAGGGTTGGAGTACGGGTTAGGTTTAGGGTACGGGTTAGGGTTAGGGTACGGGTTAGGGTGCGCATTAGGGTACAGTTTAGGGTACAGGTTAGGGTACGGTTTAGGGTAAGTGTTGGCGTACCGATTTGTGTATGGTTTAGGGTACGGATTAGGGTTAGGGTACAGTTTAGGGTTATGGTACAGGTTAGGTTACGGTGTAGGTTTAGGGTTAGGGTACGGGTTAGGGAACGTGTTAGGGATAGGTATAGGGTACGGGTTAGGGTTAGGGTATGGGTTAGTGTCTGAGTTAGGGATAAGGGACGGGTTAGGGTATGGGTTATGGTACGGGTTAGGGTATGGGTTAAGGTTAAGGTAAAGGTACTGGTTAGGGTTAGGGTACGGGTTACGGTTTAGGGTTTAGGGTTACAGTTAGGGTATGGGTTAGGGTTAGGTTTCGGGTAGGGTTAGGGTACGGGTTATGGTACGAGTTAGGGTATGGGTTAAGGTCAGGATTTAGGGTTAAGGTTAGGGTTCGGGTTAGGGTACTTGTTAGGGTTACGGTTAGGTTTAGGGTATGGTTTAAGTTACAGGTTAGGGTACAGTTTACGGTTAAGGTTAGGGTACGGGTTAAGGGTACGGGTTAGAGTACGTGTTAGGGTTATGGTTAGGGTTAGGGTACAGGTTAGGGTTAGGGTTAGGGTACGGGTTAGAGTTAGGGTTAGAGTATGGGTTAGGGTCCGGGTTAGTGTTAGGTTTAGGGTTAGGTTAGGGTTAGGGTAAGGATTAGGGGTTAGGGTTAGGTTTAGGTTAGGGGTTAAGGTTTAGGGTTTAAGGTTAGGCGTTAGGGTTTAGGGTTAGGGTTAGACCCCAGTAGGCCAGCAGGACTGATGCGCCGGCTGTGCGGCGAGCGGAGGAGTGGGCCGAGGTGAGGGTGCTGGCGAGTGGGAGTATGGTATCCAGTGTTTTGGCGCCGGGGGCCTTTTAACGTCGCTAGAGGCTCGGAGGGCCCTGCTCTTTCTCCCGCCCTGAATGACCAGTGGAGCCCCTAGCAGCCCGGGTGGTGGCGGGGTGGCAGTGTGAGTCTGGCACTGCGGTTTGGGGGTCCCCAATGCCGTGTGTTGTAGCGCAAGGCCCTTTGGGAGTGGCCCCTCTGGGCCGTCCTAGGGTTAGTGTTAGCAACCAGGAGTCCAGCAGGCATGATCCACCATCTGTGTGGTAGCGGAGGACTGGATCAAGGTGAAGGCGCCGGCGTGCTGGAATGTGAGCCCAAGAATTTTGGCGCGGGGGGCCTCTGAAGGTCTCTGGGGGCTAGGAGGGCCTTGCCCGTTCTCCCACCCTGAATGAACGGCGGCGCCCCTAGCAGCCCGGGTGGCGGCGGGTCGGCAAAGTGAGTCCTGGCTGGGGCTCGGGGGTCCCCAATCCCAAGCGTTGCGGCACCAGGACCCTTGGGAGGGGCCCCATGGGGTCCGACCTAGGGTTAGGGTTAGCCCCCAGGAGGCCGGCAGGCCCGATCCGCCCGCTGTGCATGGAGTGGAGGGGCGGGCCAAGGTGAGGGTGCTGGGGAGCGGGAGCTTGGGAGCCCACGTTTTTGCGTGGGGGGCCTTCGAAGGTCAGCGGGGGCTCGGAGGTCCCTGCCCGTTCTCCTGTCCTGATTGACCGGTGGTCCCCTAGTGGCTTGGGTGCCTGAAGGGCAGCAGGGTGAGTCCGGCACTTGAACACGGGGTCCCCATCCCCAGCGTTGTGACGCCAGGCCCCTTGGGAAGGGCCCCTCGGGGGCCGACCTATGGTTAGGGTTAGCCCCCAGGAGCCACGCAGGCCGGATACACCACCTGTGCATCGAGCGGAGAGTTGGGCCGAGGTGAGGGTGCTGGTGAACATGAGCCTGGGCCCAAGCGTTTTTGTTCTGGGCGCCTTTGAAGGTCGGCGGGGGTTCAGAGGGCCCTGCCAGTTCTCCCACTCTGAATGAATGGCGGCGCCCCTAGCGGCCCGTGTGGGGTGGAGCGGCAGCGTGCATCCGGCGCTGGGGCTTGGGGGTCCCCAATCCCAGGCGTTGTGGCTCCAGGCCTCTTAGGATGAGACCCTCAGGGGCCGTCCTAGGGTTAGAGTTAGCGCCCAGGAGGCCGGCAGGCCCGAGTCACTGGCTGTGCGAGGAGCGGAGGTGCGGGCCGAGTTGAGGGTGCTGGTGAACATGAGCCTGGGCCCAAGTGTTTTGATTCGGGGAGACTTGGAACATAGGTGGGGGCTCGGAGATCCCTGCCCCTTCTCCCACCCTGAATGAACGGTGGCGCCCCTAGCGGCCCGTGTGGGGCGGAGCAGCAGCGTGCATCTGGCGCTGGGGCTTGGGGGTCCCCAATCCCCGGCGTTGTGGCGCCAGGCCCCTTGGGAGAGGCCCCTCTGGTGCAACCTAGGGTTAGCTTTAGCCCCCAGGAGGCCAGCAGGCCCTATTCGCCAGCTGTGTGGAGAGTGGAGTGGCGGACCGAGGAGAGGGCGCTGGTGAGTGGGAGGGTGGGCCTGGGTGTTTTTGCGCGGGGGGGGGCCTTCGAAGGTCGCTGTGTCTCCAAGGGCCCTGCCTGTTATCCCGACCTGAATGAACGGCAACACCCCAGGCCCCCGGGTGGCGGCTGGGCAGCAGGGTGAGTCAGGTGCTGAGGTTCGGGGTCCCCAATCCCCGGCGTTGCGTCGCCAAGCCCCTTGGGAGGGGACCCTTGGGGATCATGTAGGGTTATGGTTAACCCCAGGAGGCCGGTGGACCTGATCAGCTGCTGTGCGGCACGCGGAGGTTTGGGACGAGGTGAGGGCACTGGCGAGACTGAGCATGAGCAAAGAGTTAGTGTCTGCGGGGGCTCCGAGGACCTGCCCGTTCTCCCGCTCAGAATGACCGGTGGGGCCCCTAGCGGCAGGGGTGGATGAAGGGCAGCAGGGTGAGTCCACACTTGGGCTTGGGGTCCCCATCCCCGGCGTTGCGGCACAAGGCCACTTGGGAAGGGCCCCTCGGGGGCCGACCTACAGTTAGGTTTAGCCCCCAGGAGGCCAGCAGTCCCGGTACACCACCTGGGCGTCGAGCGGAGAGTTGGGTTAAGGTGAGGGTGCTGGTGAACATGAGCCTGGGCCCAAGCGTTTTGGTTCGGGGCGCCTTCGAAGGTGGGCGGGGGTTCGGAGGGCCCTGGCAGTTCTCCCACCATGAGTGAATGGCGGCGCCCCTGGCGGCCCGTCTGAGGCGGGGCGGCAGGGTGCATCCGGTGCTGGGGCTTGTGGGTCCCCAATCCCCGGCGTTGCGATGCCAGGCCCCTTGGGAAGGGCCCCTCGGGGGCCGACCTATGCTTAGGGTTAGCCCCCAGGAGGCCAGCAGGCCTGATCAGCTGGCTGTGCGGTGTGCGGAGACGTGGTCCGAGGTGAGGGCACTGGCGAGCGGGAGCGTGGGCCCGGGCGTTTTGGCACGGTGGGCCTTTGAAGGTCGCCGTATCTCAGAGCGCCCTGCCCATTCTCCCACCCTGAATGAACGGCAGCACCCCAAGCCCCCGGGTGGTGGCTGGGCGCCAGGGTGAGTCCTGTGCTGAGCCTTGGGGTCCCCAATCCCCACTGTTGCGGAGTCAGGCCCCTTGGGAGGGGCTCCTCCTGGGCCGACCTAGGGTTAGAGTTAGCACCCAGGAGCCTGGCAGGCCCAATCCTCTGGCTGGGCGGCGAGAGGTGCGTGGGCCCAGGTAAAGGCTCTGGCGAGCAGAAGCATGGGTCCCTGTATTTTGGCGCAGGAGGCTTCAAATGTTGCTGGTTTCTCCAGGGCCCTGTCAGTTCTCCCGCCCTAAATGACTGGCGGCGCCCCTAGTGGCCCGGGTGGCAGCGTTGTGGGAGGGTGAGTCTGGCTCTGGGGCTTGGGGTCCCAGATCCCCGGTGTAGTGGCACCAGGACCCTTGGGAGGGGCCCCTGGGGGGCCGACGTAGGGTTAGGGTTACCCCAAGGAGACCATGAGGCCTAATCCGCACGCTGTGAGGTGAGCAGAGGTGTGGGCTGAGGTGAGGGCACTGGGGAGCGGGAGCGTGGGCAGCAGCGTTTTGGGGCGGGGAGCCTTTGAAGGTCACTGGTGGCTTGGAAGGCCCTGCCCTTCTCTCACCCTCTATGACCGGCGGCGCCCCTAGCGGCCTGGGTGGGGACAGTGCGGCAGGGTGAGTCTGGCTCTGGGGCTCTGAGTCACCAATCCCCAGCGTTGCAGAGCTAGGACGCTTGGGATGTCCCCACAGGGCTGACCTAGGGTTTTGGTTAGCTGCCAGGAGCCCGGCAGGCCCTATCCACCGGCTCTGAAGCAAGCGGAGGGGCGGGCCGAGGTGAGGGCGCTGGTGAGCAGTATTCTGGGAGCCAACGTTTTTGCGCGGGGAGACTTCAAAGGTCAGCGTGGGCTCGGAGGGCCCTGCCCGATCTCCTGCCCTGATTGACTGGCGGGGCCTCTAGCGGCTCGGGTGGCTGAAGGGCAGCAGGGTGAGTCCGGCACATGGGCTCGGGGTCCCCATACCGAGCGTTGCGACGCCAGGCCCCTTGGGAAGGGCCCCTCGGGGGCCGACCTATGGTTAGGGTTAGCCTCCTGGAGCCCCGCAGGCCCGATACACCACCTGTGCGTCGAGGGGAGAGCTGGGCCGAGGTGAGAGTGCTGGTGAACATGAGCCTGGGCCCAAGCGTTTTGGTTCCGGGCGCCTTCGAAGGTGGGCGGGGGTTCGGAGGGCCCTGCCAGTTCTCCCACCATGAGTGAATGGCGGCGCCCCTAGCGGCCCGTCTGAGGCGGGGCGGCAGGGTGCATCCGGTGCTGGGGCTTGTGGGTCCCCAATCCCCGGCGTTGCGATGCCAGGCCCCTTGGGAAGGGCCCCTCGGGGGCCGACCTATGCTTAGGGTTAGCCCCCAGGAGGCCAGCAGGCCTGATTGGCTGGCTGTGCAGTGTGCGGAGACGCGGTCCGAGGTGAGGGCGCTGGCGAGCGGAAGCGTGGACCCGGGCGTTTTGGCGCGGTGGGCCTTTGAAGGTCGCCCTGTCTCAGAGAGCCCTGCCCATTCTCCCACCCTGAATGAATGGCAGCATCCCAAGCCCCCGGGTGGTGGCTGGGCGCCAGGGTGAGTCCTGTGCTGAGCCTTGGAGTCCCCAATCCCCACTGTTGCGGCGCCAGGCCCCTTGAGAGGGGCTCCTTCTGGGCCGACCTAGGGTTAGAGTTAGCACCCAGGAGGCCGGCAGGCCCAATCCTATGCCTGGGCGGTGAGAGGTGCGCGGGCCCAGGTAAAGGCTCTGGCGAGCAGAAGCATGGGTCCCTGCATTTTGGCGCGGGAGTCTTCAAATGTTGCTGGTTTCCTTAGGGCCCTGTCAGTTCTCCCGCCCTGAATGACCGGCGGCGCCCGTAGCGGCCCGGGTGGCAGCGTTGTGGGAGGGTGAGTCTGGCTCTGGGGCTTCGGGTCCCAGATCCCAGGCGTACGGGCACCAGGACCCTTGGGAGGGGCCCCTGGGGGGCCGACCTAGGGTTAGGGTTAGCCCCAAGGAGACCGTGAGGCCCAATCCGCACGCTGTGAGGCGAGCAGAGGTGTGGGCCGAGGTGAGGGCACTGGGGAGCGGGAGCGTGGGCACCAGCGTTTTGGCGCGGGGAGCCTTTGGAGGTCACCGGTGGCTTGGAAGGCCCTGACTTTCTCTAACCCTCTATGACCAGCGGCGCCCCTAGCGGCCTGGGTGGGGACAGTGCGGCAGGGTGAGTCTGGCTCTGGGGCTCTGACTCACCAATCCCCAGCATAGCAGAGCCAGGCCCCTTGGGATGTCCCCTCAGGGCCGACCTAGGGTTTTGGTTAGCTGCCAGGAGCCCGGCAGGCCCTATCCACCGGCTCTGAAGCAAGCGGAGGGGCGGGCCGAGGTGAGGGCGCTGGCGAGCAGGATCCTGGGAGCCAACGTTTTTGCGCGGGGAGCCTTCAAAGGTCAGCGTGGGCTTGGAGGGCCCTCCAGTTCTCCCACCCTGAATGAATGGCGGCGCCCCTAGCGGCCCGTGTGGGGTGGGGCGGCAGCGTGCATCCGGCGCTGGGGCCTGGGGGTCCCCAATCCCCGGAGTTGCGGCTCCAGGCCCCTTAGGAAGGGAGCTTCAGGGGCTGTCCTAGGGTTAGGGTTAGCGCCCAGGAGGCCGGCAGGCCCGAGTCGCCGGCTGTGCGAGGAGCGGAGGTGCGGGCCAGGTTGAGGGCGATGCCCAGCAGGAGGGTGGTCCCCAGCATTTTGGCGCCCTGGGCCTTCGAATGTTGCCATGGCTCGGAGGGCCCTGCCCTTTCTCCTGCCCTGAATAACCAGCGACGGCCCTAGCGGCTCCGTTGGCAGTGGGGCGGCAGGGTGAGTCCCGCGCTGGGGCTTGGGGATCCCCAATCCCCAGCGTTGCGGGGCCAGGCCCCTTGGGAGGGGCTCCTCGTGGGCCGACCTAGGGTTAGAGTTAGCACCCAGGAGGCCGGCAGGCCCAATCCTCTGGCTGGGCGGCGAGAGGTGGGTGGGCATAGGTAAAGGCGCTGGCGAGCGGGAGCCTGGGCCCCTGCATTTTGGCGCGGGAGGCTTCAGATGTCTCCGGTTTCTCCAGGGCCCTGTCCCTTCTCCCGCCGTGAATGACTGGCGGCGCCCCTTGTGGCATGGGTGGCGGGGTTGCGGCAGGGTGAGTCTGGCTCTGGGGCTTGGGGTCCCCGATCCCTGGTGTAGCGGCACCAGGACCCTTGGGAGGGGCCCCTGGGGGGCCGACCTAGGGTTCGGATTAGCCCCCAGGAGGCCAGCAGGCCCTATCTGCCCGCTGTGTGGCGAGTAGAAGGGCGGGCCGAGGTGAGGGCGCTGGGGAGTGGGAGCGTGGGCACCAGCGTTTTGGTGTGGGGAGCCTTTGAAGGTCACCATGGGCTCAGAAGTCCCTGCCCCTTCTCTCTCCCTGAATGACCAGCGACGCCGCTAGCGGCTCCGTTGGCGGTGGGGTGGCAGGGTGAATCCCACGCTGCGGCTCGGGGATCCCCAATCCCCGTTGTTGCAGCGCCAGGCCCCTTGGGAGGGGCCCCTTGGGTGCGACCTAGTGTTAGGGTTAGCACCCAGGAGGCCGGCAGG
This sequence comes from Ursus americanus, assembly GCF_024610735.1. NCBI lineage: Eukaryota > Metazoa > Chordata > Mammalia > Carnivora > Ursidae > Ursus > Ursus americanus. The sequence goes on along the minus strand of NW_028273641.1, from coordinate 1,539,732 downwards.
CCCGATTCGCCAGCTGTACGGCGAGCGGAGTGTCGGGCGGAGGTGAGGCCACTGGCAAGCAGGAGCCCGGGCCCAGGAGTTTTCGCGGGGGGGTCCTTCGAAGGTTGCCAAGTGCTCGAAGTGCCGTACACGTTCTTCCGCCCTGAATGACAGGCGGCTACCCTAGCGGCCCAGTTAGAGGAGGGGTGGTAGGGTGAGTCTGGCGCTGGGGCTCGGGGTCCCCAGTCCTCGGCGTTGGGGTGCCAGTCCCCTTCGGAAGGGCTCTAGGGGGCCGACCAAGCATTACTGTTAGCCCACAGGAGGCCGGCAGACCCAATCCACCGGCTGTGCGGCGAGCGGAGGGGCGGACCGAGGTGAGGGCACTGGGGAACGGAAGTGTTGGGTGAAGCGTTTTGCCTGGGGGGGCTTTCGAAGGTCGTTGGGGACTTGGAGGGCCCTGCCTGTTCTTCCTCCCTAAATGACCATAGGGGCCCCTAGCGGCCCCGGTGGCAGTGGAGCAGCAAAGTGAGTCCGGAGCTGCTGCTCGGGGGTCACCAATCCCCAGCATTGCAGCCCCAGGCCTCTTGGGAGGGCCCCCTCAGGTGCCGACCTAGGGTTAGGGTTACCCCCAGGAGGCCGGGAAGCCCGGTCTGCCGGCTGTGTGGCGAGCGGAGGGGCAGGTTGAGATGAGGGCGTTGGCGAGTGGGAATGTGGGACCAAAGTTTTAGAGGGAGGGTCCTAGAAGGTCGCCAGGGGCTCAGAGGGTCCTGCCCGTTCTCCCTCCCTGAATGACCGACGGTGCCCCTCACAGTACTGGTGGCAGCGGGGCAGCAGGGTGAGTCTGGCACTGGGTCTCGGGGGTCCCCAATGCCCGGCGTTGTGTCGCCAGGACCTTGGGAAGGGCCATTTGGGGGTCGACCTTGGGTTAAGTTAGCCCCCAGGAGGCCCACAGGCCCGATCCGCCAGCTATGCGGCGAGCGGAGGGGTGGTGCAAGGTATGGGCACAGGCGAGCAGGAGCTTGGGCCCAATCGTTTTGGCACGGGGGTCTTCGAAGGTCACCAGGGCCTTGGAGGGCCCTGCCTGTTTTCCCGCCCTGAATGACTGATGGTGCTCCTAGCAACCGGGGTGGCGGCGGGGTGCCACGGTTAGTCCCGCGCTGGGGCTCGGGGTCAGCAATCCCAGCCGTTGTGGCGCCAGGCCCCATCAGAGGGGCCCCTCGGGGGCTGACCTAGGGTTAGGTTTAGCCACCAGAAGCCCGGCGGGCCTGATCCACTGGCTATCCGGTGAGCGGAGGGGCAGGACAAAGTGAGGGCGCTGGCATGCGGGAGCCTGGGTTCAAGCGTTTTGGCGCGGGGTATCTTTGAAGTTTGCCGGGGGCTCAAAGGGCCCTGCCCGTTTTCCAGCCTTGAATATCCAGCGGCAACCCTAGCGGCCCGGGTGGCGGCGGGGCGGCAGGGTGAGTCCGGCGCTGGGGCACGGGGTTCCCCAATCCCCGGCGTTATGGCGCCAGGCCCCTTGGGAGGGGCCCTTTGAGGACAGAACTAGGGTTAGGGTTAGCCCCCAGTAGGCCAGCAGGCCCTATCCGCCAGCTGTGCGTTGAGCGGAGGGGTGGGCCGAGGTGAGGGCTCTGGAGAGCGGGAGCGAGGGCCCAAGCGTTTTGGCGTGGGGGGACTTCGATGGTTGCCGGGGGCTCGGAGGGCCTTGCCCATTCTGTCGCCGTGAATGACCGGCGGCGCCCCTACCAGCCCGGGTGGCAGCGGGGCAGTAGGGTGAGTCTGGCGCTGGGGATCGGGGGTTCCCGATCCCCAGCATTGCTGCGCCAGGCCCCTTGGGAAGGGCCCCTAGTGGGCCAAGCTAGGAATAGGGATAGTCCCCAGGAGGCCGGCAGGCCCGATCCGCTGGCTGTGAGTCTAGCGGAGGGACGGGCCAAGGTGAGGGCGCTGGCGCGTGGGAGCATGGGCCCAAGCGTTTTGGCGCGGGGGGCCTTCGAAAGTTGCCTGGGGCTCAGAGGGCCCTGCCCCTTCTCCCGCCCTGAATGACCAATGGCACCCCTAGCGGACCGTGTGGCAACGGGGCAGCAGGGTGACTCTGGCGCTGGGGCTTGGGGGTCCACAATCCCTGGCGTTGCGGCGCCAGGTGCCTTGGGAGGGGCCCCTCATGGGCTGACCTATGGTTAGGGTTAGCCCCCAGGAAGCCAGCAGGCCTGATCGGCCAGCTTTGCGGTGAGCGGAGGGGCAGGCCGAGGTGAGGGCGCTGACAAGTGGGAGTGTGGGCACAAGCGTTTTGTTGAGGGGGGCCTTCAAAGGTCGCCCGTGGCTCGGAGGGCCCTTCCTGTTCTCACGCCCTGAATGACCGATGGTGCCGCTAGCGGCCCGTGTGGCGGGGGGGCGGCATGGTGAGTCCGGCTCTGTGGCTCAGGGGTCAGCAATCCCAGGCGTTGTCGTGCCAGGCCCCATTGGACTGGCCCCTCGGGGGACGACCTAGGGTTAGGGTTAGCCCCCAGGAGGCCGGCAGGTCCCATCCGCCAGCTGTGCGGCGAGTGGAGGGGTGGGCCGAGTGAGGGCGCTGGCGAGCGGGAGCGTGGGCCGAAGCATTTTGTCGCGGGGGTCCTTCAAATGTCTCCAGGGGCTCAGAGGGCCCTATCTGTTCTCCCGCCCTGAATGACAATTGGCTCCCCTAGTGGCCCGGGTGTGGCGGGGCAGCAAGGTGAGTCCGGCGCTGGGGCTCAGGAGTCCTCAATCCCTGGCGTTGCAGCGCCATGCCCCTTGGGATGGGCCCCTAGGGGGCCTACCTAGGGTTAGGGTTATCCACCAGGAGTCTGGGAGGCCCAATCCGCCAGCTGTGCGGCGAGCGGAGTGGCGGACTGAGGTAAGGGCACAGGTGAGCGGGAGCGTGGGCCCAAAGCGTTTTGGTGCGGGGGGCCTTCAAAAGTCTCCGGTGGCTCGGAGGGCCCTGCCCGTTCTCCCTCCCTGAATGACTGGCGGTGCCCCTAGCGGCCCAGGGGGCGGTAGGGCGGGAGGGTGAGTCTGGCGCTGGGGCTCGGGAGTCCCCTATCCCAGGTATTGTGGCAATAGGAACCTGGGATGGGCCCCTCGGGGGCCCACCAAAGGTTAGGGTAACACCCAGGAGGCTGGCAGTCCCGATCCACAAGCTGTGCAGCGAGCGGAGGGGCGGACCGAGATAAGGGCACAGGGAGCTGGAGCATGGGCCCAAGCGTTTTGGCACGGGGGGGCCTTCGAAGGTCGCCAGGGGCTCGGAGGGATCTGCCCGTACTCCCTCCCTGAATGACCGACGGTGCTCCTAGCGGCCCGGGTGGCGGCAGGGCAACACAGTGAGTCCAGCGCTGGGGTTCGGGGGTCCCCAATACCCAGGGTTGCGGCGCCAGGCCCCTTGGGATGGGCCCCTCGAGGGCCGACCTAGGGTTAGGCTTAGGCCCCAGGAGGTCGGCAGTCCCTATCATCCGGGTGTGCAGCGAAGGGTGGGCCGAGGTGAGGGCGCTAGCAAGTGGGAGCGTGTGTCCAAACGTTTTGGTGCGGGGGGCCTTCAAAGGTCGCCGGAGGCTCGGAGGGCCCTGCCCGTTCTCCCGCCCTGAATGACCGGCGGCACCCCTAGTGGCCCGGGTAGCAGCGGGGTGACACGGTGAGTCCGGCACTGGGGCACGGGGGTCCCCAATGCCCTGTGTTGCGGAGCCAGGCCCCTTGGGATATGCCCCTCGGGGGCCGACCTATGGTTAGGGTTAGCCCCTAGGAGTCCAGCGGGCCTGATCCGCCCGCTGTTTGGAGAGCGGAGGGGCGGGCCGAGGTGAGGGCGCTGGCGAGCGGCAGCATTGGCCCAAGCGTTTTGGCATGGGGTCCTTCGAAAGTCGCTGGGGGCTCGGAGGGCCCCGCCCGTACTCCCACCCTGAATGACCGGCAGCGCCACTAGCGGCCCGCGTGGCGGCAGGGTGGCACGGTTAGTCCAGCGCTGGGGCTCGGGTGTCAGCAATCCCAGGCGTTGTGGCGCCAGGCCCCATCGGACGGGCCCCTCGAGGGCCGACCTAGGGTTAGGGTTAGCCCACAGGAGGCCTGCAGGCCTCATCAGCCGGTTGTGCGGTGAGCGGAGGGGAGGGCCAAGGTGATGGTGCTGGCGATGGGGAAGTTGGGCCCAAGCGTTTTAGCGAGGGAGGTATTCGAAGGTTGCCTGGGGCTCAGAGGGCCCTGCCCCTTCTCCCTCCTTGAATGACCGGTGGTGCCCCTACCATCCCACTTGGCGGTGGGGCAGCAGGGAGAGTCTGGCGCTGGGGCTCGGGTGTCCCCAATCCCCGGTGTTGCGGCGCAAGGCTCCTTGGGCGGGGCCCCTCGTGGGCCGACCAAGTGTTAGGGTTAGCCCCCAGGATGCCGACAGGCCTGATCTACAGCCTGTGCGGCAAGTGGAGGAGTGGGCTAAGATGTGGGTGCTGGGGAGCAGGAGCGTGGGCCCAAGCATTTTCGCAAGTGCGGCCTTCAAATGTCGCCAGGGGCTTGAAGGTCCCTGCCTGTTCTCCCGCACTGAATGACTGGTGGCGCCCCTAGCGGCTCCGGTGGTGTCGGGTCGGCAGGGTGAGTCCAGCGCTGGAGCTCGGGGTCCCCAAAATCCGGCGTTGCTGCGCCAGGCCCCTTGGGAAGGCCCGCTCGGGGGTCGACCTAGGGTTAGGGTTACCCCCAGGAGGCCAGTAGGCCCGATCTGCCAGCTGTGCGACGAGCGGAGGGGCGGGCTGAGATGAGAGCACTGGCCAGCGGGGAATGTGGGCCCAAGCATTTTGGCACGAGGCGCCTTCAAAGGTCACCAGGGGCTTGGAGGGCCCTGCCCATTCTCCTGCTCTGAATGACCGACGGCATCCCTTGTGGCCCGGTTGGCAGTGGGGCGGCAGGGAGAGTGTGGCACTGGGGCTCGGGGTTCCCCAATCCCCGGCTTTGCGGCGCGAGGGCCTTTGGGAGGGACCCCTTGGGGACGGACCTAGGGTTAGGTTTAGCCCCCGGGAGGCCGGCAGGCCCGATCTGCCGGCTGTGTGGCGAGCGGAGGGGCGGGCCGAGATGAGGGTGCTGGCGAGCGGGAACATGGGCCCAAGCGTTTTGGCGCGAGTAGCCTTCGAAGGTCGCCAGGGGCTAAGGGGGCCTTGCCCGTTCTCCCTCCCTGAATGACCAGCAGCGCCTCTACCAGCCTGGTTGGTGGCGGGGAAGCAAGGTGAGTCCGGTGCTGGGGCTCAGGGGTCCACAATCCCCGGCATTGCAGCAGCAGGTGCCTTGGGAGGGGCCCCTCGTGGGCCAATCTAGGGTTAGGGTTAGCCCCCAGGAGACCGTCAGGCCAGATCAGCCAGCTTTGCGGTGAGTGGAGGGGCGGGCTGAGGTGAGGGCGCTGACAAGCGGTAGCGTGGGCACAAGCGTTTTGATGCGGGGTGCCTTCGAAGGTCGCCCGTGGCTCGGAGGGCCCTGCCTGTTCTCACGCCCTGAATGACCGGCGGTGCAGCTAGGGGCCTGGGTGGCAGTGGGGCGGCACAGTGAGTCTGGCGCTGGGGCTCAGTTGTCCCCAATCCCTTGTGTTGCGGCTCCAGGCCCCTTGGGATGGGCCCCTAGGGGGCCTACATGGGGTTAGGGTTAGCCCCCAGGAGGCTGGGAGGCCCAATCCGCTGGCTGTGCGGTGAGCGGAGGGGCAGGCCGAGGTAAGGGCGATGGCGAGTGGGAGCGTGGTCCCAAGCGCTTTGGCGCGGGGGGCCTTCGAAAGTCGCTGGGGGCTTGGAGGGCCCTGCCATTCTCCCGCCCTGAATGACCGGTGGTGCCCCTTGTGGCCCAGGTGGCGGTGGGGGCATGGTGAGTCTGGCGCTGGGGCTCAGGAGTCCCCAATACTCGTCATTGCGGTGCCAGGCCCCTTGGGAGGGGCCACTAGGGGGTAGGCCTAGGGTTCGGGTTAGCCCCCAGAAGGCCCGCAGGCCCGATCCGCCAGCTGTGCGGCGAGTGGAGGGAAGGGCCGAGGTAAGGGCGCTGGCGAGTGGGAGCGTGGGCCGAAGCGTTTTGTCGTGGGGAGCCTTCAAAGGTCTCCGGGGGCTCAGAGGGCCCTACCCGTTCTCCCGCACTGAATGACCGGCGGCTCCCCTAGCAGCCTGGGTGGTGGCGGAGCTGCAGGGTGAGTCCGGCGCTGGGGCTCGGGAGTCCTCAATCCCTGGCGTTGCAGCGCCATGCCCCTTGGGATGGGCCCCTAGGGGGCCTACCTAGGGTTAGGGTTATCCACCAGGAGTCTGGGAGGCCCGATCCGTCAGCTGTGCGGCGAGCGGAGTGGCGGACTGAGGTAAGGGCACAGGTGAGCGGGAGCGTGGGCCCAAAGCGTTTTAGTGTGGGGGGCCTTCAAAAGTCGCCGGTGGCTCGGAGGGCCCTGCCCGTTCTCCCTCCCTGAATGACTGGCGGTGCCCCTAGCGGCCCAGGGAGCGGTAGGGCGGGAGGGTGAGTCCGGCGCTGGGGCTCGGGGGTCCCCTATCCCCGGTATTGTGGCAATAGGAACCTGGGATGGGCCCCTCGGGGGCCCACCAAAGTTAGGGTAACACCCAGGAGGCTGGCAGTCCCGATCCACAAGCTGTGCAGCGAGCGGAGGGGCGGACCGAGGTAAGGGCACAGGGAGCGGGAGCATGGGCCCAAGGGTTTTGGCGTGGGGGGGCCTTCGAAGGTCGCCAGGGGCTCGGAGGGATCTGCCCGTACTCCCTCCCTGAATGACCGACAGTGCTCCTAGCGGCCCGGGTGGCGGCGGGGCAACACAGTGAGTCCAGCGCTGGGGTTCAGGGGTCCCCAATACCCGGGGTTGCGGCGCCAGGCCTCTTGGGACGGGCCCCTGGAGGGCCGACCTAGGGTTAGGCTTAGGCCCCAGGAGGTCGGCAGTCCCTATCAGCCGGGTGTGCAGTGAAGGGGTGGGCCGAGGTGAGGGCGCTGGCGAGTGGGAGCGTGGGCCAAAGCGTTTTGTCGTGGGGAGCCTTCAAAGGTCTCTGGGGGCTCAGAGGGCCCTACCGGTTCTCCCGCACTGAATGACCGGCGGCTCCCCTAGCGGCCCGGGTGGTGGCTGAGCTGCAGGGTGAGTCCAGCGCTGGGGCTCAGTAGTCCCAAATCCCGGCGTTGCTGCGCCAGGCCCTTTGGGATGGGCCCCTGGGGGGCCTACCTAGGGTTAGGGTTAGCCCCCAGGAGGCTGGGAGGCCTGATCCGTGGGCTGTACGGCGAGAGGAGGGTCAGGCCGAGGTAAGGGCGATGGTGAATGGGAGCGTGTTCCCAAGCGCTTTGAGGCAGGGGGCCTTCGAAAGTCGCTGGGGGCTCGGAGGGCCCTGCCGTTCTCCCGCCCTGAATGACTGGTGGTGCCCCTTGTGGCCCAGGTGGCGGTGGGAGGCATGGTGAGTCCGGCGCTGGGGCTCAGAAGTCCCCAATCCTCCTCATTGCGGCGCCAGGCCCCTTGGGAGGGGCCACTAGGGAGTCGACCTAGGGTTCAGGTTAGCCCCCAGAAGGCCCACAGGCCCCATCCGCCATCTGTGTGGCGAGCTGAGGGGATGGCCGAGGTAAGGGCGCTGGCGAGCAGGAGCGTGGGCCCTAGCGTTTTGGTGCGGGGGGCCTTCGAAGGTCGCTGGAGTCTTGGAGGGCCCTGCCCCTTCTCCCTCCCTGAATGACCGGCGGTGCCCCTAGCGGTCCAGGTGGCGGTAGGGCAGGAGGGTGAGTCGGGCGCTGGGGCTCGGGATTCCCAAATTCCCCGTGTTGGGGCAATAGGAACCTGGGATGGGCCCCTCGGGGGCCCACCAAAGGTTAGGGTAACACCCAGGAGGATGGCAGTCCCAATCCACTGGCTGTGCTGTGAGCGGAGGGGCGGACCGAGGTGAGGGCATAGGCGAGCGGGAGCATGGGCCCAAGCGTTTTGGCGCGGGGGGCCTTCGAATGTCACCAGGGGCTTGGAGGGATCTGCCTGTGCTCCCTCCATGAATGACCGACAGTGCTCCTAGCGGCCCAGGTGGCGGCGGGGCAACATGATGAGTCCGGCACTGGGACTCGGGGGTCCCCAATCCCAGGCATTGCGGTGCCAAGCCCCTATGGAGGGGCCCCTCAGGGGCAAACCTAGGGTTATGGATAGCCTCCAGGAGGAGGGCAGGCCTCATCCACCAGCTCTGCACCGTGCGGGGGGTGGGCCGAGGTGAGGGCGCTGGCAAGCAGGAGCGTGGGAGCCAGAGTTTTTTCGCGGGGGGCCTTCGAACGTTGCAGGGGGATAGGAGGGCCCTGCCCGTTCTCACTTCCTGAATGACTGGCAACGCCCCTAGCGCCCTGGGTACTTGTGGGGTGGCAGAGTGAGTCCAGCACTGGGGCTCGGGGTTCCCAAATCCCCGGCATTGCGGTGCCAGGCTCCTTGGGAGGGGCCTCTCGGGGGCCGACCTAGGGTAAGTGTTAGCCCCCAGGAGTCCAGCAGGCCCGTTCCCCCAGCTCTACAGCAGGCGGAGGGGCAGGCCGAGGTGAAGGTGCTGGCGAGAGGGAGTGTGGGCCCAAGCGTTTTGGCGCGGGGGGCCTTTGAATGTCGCCGGGGCTTGGAGGGCCCTGCCCATTCTCTCGCCCTGAATGACTGGCGGCGCCCTTAGCAGCCCGGGTTGCTGTGGGGCGGCAGGGAGACTTAGGCGCTGGCCTCGGCGGTCCCCAATCCCTGGCGTTGTGGTGCCAGGCCCCTTGGGAAGGGCCCCTTGGGGGCTGACTAGGGTTAGGGTTTGTCCCCAGGAGGACGGCAAGCCCAGCGCTAAGTGGTTCTGGCAATGTAACAAAAATGCCATACACTTATCTGTAAGAAATAACAGTGTACAGGAACCCTCTTAGCCCTAACATCATCCTTTCTGAATATGGAAGCCAGCCCCAAGGTGGTCCTGGAAGTCTGACGAAAGGGCTAAGCACTTTTCTCTGAGTCTCCACACTATGCAGGGAAAGACCAAAGTACATCATCTTTCAGGAGTAGGAAGCATTAATGAAAAGGTTCTGGAATTTCGAGGACTCTGACCCATCCTTATTGGTAATAAACCACCCTGTATGGGAAAACACCTTCAACTCTCATCAGCCTCCTCAATCCTGATTCCAATTCAACTTTGGGTGTGTAGGACTAGGGAAATGTCCACATCTTATTGCTAAGAAAGAACGATGTCAGGGTAATGCCCTTCAAGTCACCTCAGCCTTCCTGAAGATGGAAGCAGGAATCAAGGTGGTTATGTTACCATGAGGTAAGGAAGATGAGCATATAAGTGAGAAACAACAGTGGGCAGGACCTCTCTTCCAACGAACAGTATCTTTGCTTAATGTTGAATCCCTATGGTAAGTGGTTGTGGCCATTTGTGAGGTGAAAATCTTAAGTGTTTTGTAAAACCTCTTGGTCATTCACAGATGAGACTAAGGTAGTTGGGGACTCCTAGGCAGTGATTTGTCCACTGTCAAAAATATGAAAAGATAAGAGACAGATGAGGTCTACTCAGGCATTGTCCTTTATCCTCATCCTCCGTGAGGATGGTCATCTCTGGACAGCTCAGTGACAGGGTCTCATTCACAGTGGGGGCATCTGTTCCTCACAGACATCAGGCAGGGAAATGGATTTGGTTCTCTGTGCCAGCCCAGCCACAGCTGAGTGTCACAGCACCCTCTCGTGGGCTCATAAGGGTTTCACTGTCACCAGGCAGGTCATTGTATTTGATAAACCACTGTGAGAGTTTGCAATTGCCTTCATCTGCAACCTCCTAGAAGCAAATGCAGGTCTCTGGTACCATGTGAAGTCATGTGAAGGCATTGTGAGAAAGTGTCCTTTTGCTTAAGAAAAACACGGAGCTGGGGCTCCTGGCTGGCTCAGCCAGTTAAGCATGTGCCTTTGGCTCAGGTTATGATCCCAGGGTTCTGGGATTGAGCCCGGGCTCCCTGCTGAGCAGGAAAGGAGGTAGGGAAATAGCTTAGAACCCACAGAGAATGTGAATAAAGGGGAGTGAAATGGAACTTGGTCTGTGTTTTGCTTTAGGGATTTAAGTTAGTTTTTTCTCAATTGTGATTGTTCTTGAAACAGAAAAGCTGTATTGGTTTTTTTTACCTTTAATTTTTTTCTACTAATAATTTGTTATTATGATATGTTAGTCACTATACAGTATTTCCTTAGTTTTTGATGTAGTGTTCCATGATTCATTATTTGCATATAACACCCAGTGCTCCATGCAATATGTACCTTCCTTAATACCCATCACTGGCCCATCCCAATCCCCCACCCCTCTCCCCTCTGAAGCCCTCAGTTTGTTTCCCAGAGTCCATAGTCTCTCGTGGTTCATTCCCCCTTCTGTTTAGGGTCCATCATCTAAAGGGACAGACAGTGGAAGTTCACCAAATATAAGATAGAAATTTCATTGTTCATTATAGATGCCGCCAAGTAGTTCCCAGACATTTCATTCTACTGTAGTAATTCATTATACCTGTGAAGGTGCACGTGGAAGACAATTGATGCATGCATAGTGGTAATAAAACACGCCCCTCAGTAGTAGAATAAGAGAGGATGCATATGTGTAAAATTATTCGACTACAGCTTCCATGCTTTCCCTTTGGTTCCTTATTATCTATGAAATTGGACAATTTTTGTTCTCTAGGCTTAAAACTCATTGTCAAGTATTCAGAGTTTTTCAATGCTGATCTTCTCCTGTATAAGTTACCAAAAACCTAAAATATGTATGAACTTTAAACGCGCTATATTGAAAATGACTGCAGGGAAGTTCCATTTTGTAAATATTGTGTCAATGGATCTCTATTTTGACATCAGTGTTCATTAGAAATGATGACATTTCATGTGAGTATAAATATCAATGTGAAAAAGAAAAGGTAGGAAGAACCTTGAATGTTTAAGTAATTGCTGAAATGACAGGTGTGTGTGTGTGTGTGTGTGTGTGTGTGTGTGTGTGTGTGTGTGTAATTGATTTTCAGTGAATGGTTCAGCTCCTTGTAGGGCTTCCGAGAGAGCCCAGGTGAACCTTTCAATGAGTTGGTATCTGTTTTCAGAACATGGGAATCTCTTAGTCCAATAGTCAATCAGGCAAGCTTTGAGGTCTTGAAGAGTTTCAGTCCTCAGCGATGGTGTTGCAGAACCTTGTGAGCAAACCCTAGGGTATGGTCAGAGCCCTCATTAGCTGGTACCAAGGTGTGACGATTTCAGACAGCATTTCCCAAAGAAGTACCTCTTGAGTCTCTGTCCTTGTCAGTTCCCTACACTTCCTTACACTAGTTATGTGATCAGTGTGTTTCAGGATAATCCCCACATGTGAGTTTTGCTATTTCCTACTAGTCCTATCTGTTTCTCATCTTCTTCTTTTATGGTAGGGGTTGGGAAGCAACCTGTGTGGTGGAGGAAGGGGTGTGCTAGTTGTCTGCCTTCAGAGGAACAAATGATGCCTAGAAATTGTACTGTAGTTTGAGGTTAATTGTCCATCCTCTGAGTGTCAGGAATTCCATCACTTTACTTTGATGCTAGTCTGTTCTTCAAGCTGTCCTCAGAAATAAGGACGTCATCCATCTAGGGAATACTGGTTTGTTTGTATGTTTTCATTTTAGGAAAGGCTTTGCTGTTCCTGAAAATAATACTGTAGAGCACCCTTTCCTGTTCTTATTGGCCATCAGTCAATCTTTTGTGAAGTATTCGTTTATAAATAGACTCTATGGTTGATGAGCAGGAATTCTTTATTGACAAGTCTTTGTCAGTGTGTGTATTGCAAATCTTTACTTCCCAGCCTGCGGTTCACTTTTTCATTTTCTTATGGTCATAAGATAAGGAGAAATGTCACATTTTTATGAAGTTCCACTGAATTCTTTTAAATGGTTAGTGCACCCTATGTCCTACCCCAAGATTGACAGGTTCTACGTTTTCTTTCAGAAACTGTCCAATGGGAAGCTACAATCCATTTTCTCTGTCCATTTATTGCTTACAAATGTCACATTTTTATGAAGTCCCACTGAATTCTTTTAAATGGTTAGTGCACCCTATGTCATACCCCAAGATTGACAGGTTCTACGTTTTCTTCAGAAACTGTCCAATGGGAAGCTACAATCCAATTTCTCTGCCCATTTATTGCTTACAAATGTATTTTGACCATCTGTTTCCCAGGAAACCTCTTTTATTATTATTATTATTATTATTATTATTATTATTATTATTATTATTATTTTAAATTGCATTTTTAATTCTAATATGATATTTAAACACTGTTTTTGATTTTCTATGTACACAATCGTATTATCTGTGAATAGTCACAATTATCCCCTCAATTCTTATCCTTTTTGTTTCTCTTGCCTTAAAACACTGGTAGATTCTCTGATGTCACAATAAATAGAGCATCATTGTTTGAAGATTTTAATATACCTTTCTCAATATCTGAAAGAAAAAGCAGACAAAACATTGGTAACAAATGTGACCTAATTGACATATAGGGAACATTCCATAATAAGTGCAGAATACATTATTTTCAAGTGGTCATAGACTCTTTACCCAAATAGATGATAGGTGGGGCCAAGAATCAAGTCTACAAATGTTAAACCCTGAAATTAACTAGATTCTATTCTTAGACCACTGCGGAATTGAGCCACAGTCATAGCGAAAAGAAAATCAAGAAGTCCTTCAATGTTTAAAATTAAATGGAACTTTGCTACATATCCTAAAGGTCAAAGAGGGAATCTCAATGGAAATTCTGAACCTTTTCTACATGAGGGCTCACACACAATGGCACTTTCTTTGTGAAGAGCATTATAATAACCTAGACAGGAGATGAGCCTTAAGTCAGAGTTCTGCCTGCCCCAGCCACACCTGGCAGGCTTGGCCTGTGGTCCCCCTCAGCTGTCCTTTCTGGTGGTCCTGAGCTAAGGGGGTCAACATGGCCATATGGAAATGGGAAGCTGCCCACTCATAATGATGACGGTGCCCACTACCCAGCTGCCCTCTCTGGTGGCTTTGAGCTAAGGGGGTCAACATGGCCGTATGGAAATTAGAAGCTCCCCACTCTTAGTGATGACGTTGCTATCGTATCATCCTCACCAGTCCAACAACATGATTTCTGAGTGAACTATGACACAAGAGTGACTTCTTGGCATTCCTTCAGGTTTGAAAATCATCTGGTGAGTCATCTATTCGAAATATGGATTCAACATGTGTACTTTATTCTGGAAAAGCAATAGACCCAATAGCAATTATGGCTTCCTGAGATCTTGTTCTTGAGAGACATCATACTGGCTCTTTGTAGCATTCTGCCTCTTAAACTTCCCAACTAGGGTGTAGATATTTTTAGGCACATTTTCAGACGGTTAGAAAGGGACTCGGATGATATGAGTCACAGAGGATTTTAGTGTCAGAAACCTAAGTGGGATCCCCAAACTGACTCCAAATCGCTTGTTGTTCCATACAGGGTACTATTTCCCTCTTATCTCTGGTCTTCTCAATCTGGAAACCTATCAAGTATCAGGATTTTCTTGTCATGTGGACAACTGGAACGAATTCAGCGGGCCTTTTCACATCTGCCCATGGTGATCATTAAGATCATTATCTCAGTGGAGGACCTCTGGGTAAGATACTCAAAGATCCTTAGGAATAGAGACAGTATAATATTTTTCTGGTATTAAAGTTACTGAAACCAACTATCTTTTTTAGTCCATTCAGGCTCTGGTATGTTCAGAGGGTGCTGTAAAACAGGTCTGAAATAGTATTTAAAAACACTCAGCTCAGCCTCTTCTACAAAGTGAGCCAATGCTTATAAATATGGCTAAAATATTCCCTTACCTACGATGACTTCCCAGCCATCGTAGTGTTTATATGGTATGACTGTCACTTACATTAGTCAACATTTGCAGAGAAAGAACTTAGTGCATCCAGGGGGCACTTCATGTTGAAATTAGTTTCTGACAACGAGCTATTGTGTTTTATTCTGCAGTCCAAGGGAATGGTGCCAGACATCTCTAAGGTGTCTAGCAGTTCTACAATTCTGATTTTAAGTGGTCTGTGTGCTTCATAGATTTGGGCAGGAGAAGGGCAGGAGTCCAGAGACTGTGAACACTTCTGTTACCTGTGCTGACCATGAAGCAGGTAGCCTTCTGTGGGATTCATTTTGAATTCTTGGTACTGTTGTGAAAGGTGCATTTGTCTCAAATTCCTCCATTTAGGAGTAATTATAATGATGAAAGTAATTTTTATCTTATATCATCTGTGGACCCTGATCCTGGGCTCCCAGGGAAGCTATCCTTAACATTTTACCCGGCTCAAATTGATTGGGCAAAACCTCAAAGCATGGGCCCTATTACTATCCCAAGCACATGTTGTACATCTGCTTCGAGAAGAAAACAATAACCAAAAATGCCAACATAAAGATAAGAAAAAATAAAGAACCTCTTTGGCTCCCATAAGATTAAAGTCATACTGACATGTACATACTGAAAACATAAGAAAGAGTCTGTCACTTTCTAGAATCTAAGAATATCCTCATTGTGGTGTGTAACTCTGTACTTAAAAGAAAACAGAAAAAAATATATAAGCCTGCCCCAAATGTTCCTTCCCCGGAGCACTCCCTTCTTGGTGAAGATTGTGTCTCCCAGGAAGCTGTCCTGACTTGGGTTTGAATAAAGGTCTCTTCCTTTCTCTCTAAAATGTTTTTAAAAGTTCATTCACGCAATGTCGATAATAACAGTGTTTTCTATTTAAGTGAGAAATAAATGTTCCACTCTAGTTTTATTGGGAATAGACGAATTTAGGGTTTCTTTAGAAGAGTAAGTCTGCCTTCCAGAAAAGGCAAGGTCATTGGTCTATTGAGAATGAAGATAATTACTGCTAAACAACAAGTATGTGTTGCCCCTTCGCCCAGAAACCGAAGCAGGTGTGCAGGCTTTAGGTCAGAGGTGACTTCTTGTCCCCAGCTGACAACACTTCTCTGGTCTGGCTCCAAGACCCCCAAGGTTTTGAACGTCAGCATTGGAGTCAGCGAGGCAGCTTGTCACAGGACGCCAGTGTTCAGAGAAAGCACAGGTATGTTTGGCAAAATGTCCTATCTATGTCAGGGCTGGAGGTAAAACCTCTCATTATCCCAAAACCTCCTGGGCTTTTCTCTTTTCTCTAGTTGAGCCACAAAGTAAAATTGAAGTAGCTGTCAGCATTCTGGGTTTGGTACAAGAATTACTTAGTTTCCCTGCAGGTAGAACTTTGCAGGGGATCACAATTTCTCTGTCCATTTATTGCTTACAAATGTATTTTGACCATCTGTTTCCTAGGAACCATCTTTTATTAGAAAGGGGAGGTGAGATTCACTCTGTGCCTGTTTGTAACATCTAATTTGTTCCTTCATCTAACAGTGTTTATTCAATTGGGCCTAAGATATGGTTGAGTGGCAAGCATCTAGAGTTAGGTGGCTTTTTTTCATCTGATACAGACTTGGATGATGTCATTTGACAAAGGTGATGTTTCATCATTGATTAGTTTATTCATCAGAAGAGTTAAAATTAGGGTGGAGGGAAAATTCAAAATTATCCAAACCGGCCTGTTCCTGTTTAAAAGTTGAGCTTGACTTTCTAGTTTTACTAAATGTATTATCTCGATATTTTGAGGTGCCATATTCTCTCTGTAGTTTCTTTGGTGGTGGAGTCAGAAGGAGAGTCTGGGAATTCTTTTGGATAGTGGCATGCTGGTGGCTTCAAGGGGCTTGGCGTCAGGAGCCTTGGGGTGAAGTCTGCAACTGCTTGCCTGACCCTGGGTGCATCTCACAGAGGTTTTGCTTCATCTTATGAAATTGCCAGCAGATAATGTTCTGCTTAAAGGGGAACACTCCCATCCTGTTGGTGGCAATGCAAAGTGGTGCAGCCAGTCTAGGAAACAGTGTGGGGGTTCCTCAAAAAGTTAAACATTGAACAACCCCATGATCCAGCAATTGCTCTCCTAGGTATTTACCCAAAGGATACAAAAATGCAGATTCAAAGGGGGTACATGCACCATGATGTTTATAGCAGCAATGTCCACAGTAGCCAAACTATGGAGAGAATCCCAAAGTCTATGCACTGATGAATGGATAAAGCAGAAGTGGGATACATATCTATAATGGAATATGACCCAGCTTCAAAAAGAATGAAATCTTACCCTTTGCAAGGATGTGGATGGACCTAGAGTGTATTAAGCTAAGCAAAATATTTGAGGAAAGAGAAATATCCTATGCTCTCATGCTTGTGGAATTTCAGAAAGAAAACAGATGAACAGAGTGGAGGGGTGATGAGAGAGGAAACAAGGAAATAGACTCAAACTTGGAGAACAAACTGAGTGTTGCTGCAGGACAGGGGCATGGGGGGAAGAGTTAAATGGGTGAGGGGTATTAAGGAGGGCACTTGTGATGAGCACCGGGTACTGTATGCAGGTGAGGAATCACTAAATCCTACCCCTGAAGCGAATATTCCATGGCATGTGAACTAACTGGAATTTAAGTAAAAGAAGAAAGGAAAAAGTGTTCTGCTTCATGAAGAGTGAGGTAAAATTGTAGTGATTTGGGCTGTACTATTCTATAGATGAGAGATGTGAAACACCCTGTTGTAGGATACACTAGTTACTTATCACATAAGGAGTCCTCAGAAAGCTGCAATGAAAGATTCAGGTCTCAGAGCATGTTCATGTTCCAATGATATTTTACAGTTTGCACAGGTAGGAAAGAAGGTGGAGAGAGAGGCAACAGAAGGGGAAAGCAGGTGTGAACCTTTCATTTGTTAGCATTATAGCTTTCTCATGAAAGCTTTATGTCAGTGTGATTTTGGAAGCAGAGGGGGAATCCGGGAGCTTTGCAGGAGACAGGGGGGAGTTCCAGGTCTGGGTAAAGCTGACAGGGGTCCTAGAGGAGAGCTGAATGCATTCTGCAGCAGGGTGTGTTCAGGGTGGGCTCCAGGGGTGGCTGTGGGTCTCCTGGGTGAGAGTTGTGACAGGTGAGGGCTGTGTGCAAGTTCCTGGCTGAGGACAAGTGAGGCACTGGCTGAGAGCTGGCAGAGAACCTTCTTCTGGGCCGCCATCCTCACCCAACACACAGCCTCATCTTCTGTTCCTGTCACTCCAATTCAGACTTCTCCGAAGTTGAGTGAGAACACATCAAGAGCATTCTTAACAGAAGGGAAAGCATGTGCAAAGGCTCTGGGGCAGGAGAATTTCAGGTATGTCCAGGAGCAGCAAGAAGGACCTGTAGCCACAGGAGACAGCTTAGTACATGACCTCAGAGAGGTGTCAGAAAGCCATTCCAGGGCTATAACCCCATGAGACCCTGTTTCACTGGGCCATCGTGGCTACAGTGTTGAGAACAGATGACAGAGGGTTGAAGATGGCAAGGGAGGTCAATGACGAATCTTTTCCAGGATCTCAGGCACTGTGGACCAGACAGGTGGCCTTGGATGGAGTGGTTAGACATATTCTGGGTCCAATTTGAAGATGGAGCTCGCAGGATTTGCTGATGGGTTAGCTATTAGGAGCTGGAGAACGGAGGAATTGGGGTAAATCCCATCTGTTGTGGGTTTTCCTGATCGAGGGGAAGGAGAGGTTTTCTCAGGGGGTAGGAGGTAGTCCGTGTTCCGCATGCTGAGGAAAGTGCCTTTCCCGGTGGATCTGCTGAGGTTTGTGTCTGGGAGTACCTTTCACATCTCCTCCCTCAGCAATGCTCAAGTACAAGTATCCCCCACTTTTTAAACGTTCACAGTAAGACACTGGGCTTTCTTGAAAAACTATGTTATTACCCAGCTTCAGTAAGAGGAAGAGACCTGAAGAGGATTTCCCTCTTATGAAAAAAGGTGAACAGTGAGAATAGCGTTCAGCATCTGTTTTGGGGAGAAGCACGACAGAGGCGGCGTGCACCCCAACCAGGTCCTTCCGCTGGGATCCGCTCTCCGCATCCAGCCACCAGCATTTTGAATGGTGTCTGTGAGCCTCTGCTTCTGCTTTATCTTCATTTATGCTGGGCCTCCGTTAGAAACTTGTGTCCTGAGGCCTAAGAAAAGCCAAAGAGAGGAATTTTGGAGTCTGAGCACACTGTCTAATTGTTCCGTGTAAATTAATGGTCATTCCTTCTTGACACCATTTCTGCTGTGCAAGGTTTCTCAGAAGCCCTGTACTTTCAAAGAGCAGGGAAACCTATACCCCATGCTGCAGGGTTAGTTTTAGTCTCCATGCTGGACAGAACATTTCATGACTGTCGGATTTTCTCACTCAAACATTGAGACTTTGACCACCTTCACCCGTTTCTAGCACCCCATCTCCGAATCTGGCACCTACCAATCTGCTCTCAGTATCTATGCGTTCAGTATTTGTTTATTCCTCGTGGAATGTACATGAGAGCATCTGGTATTGGTCTTTCTGTGTCTGAGTTACTTGGCATAAGGACCCCAAGGTCTGTGTTTCCATGTCTGGTTCTTGTGAATAATGCTGCACTGAATGTGGGAGTGCATCTGTCTTTTTGAGGCAGTATTTTTGTGTTCTCCAAATCAATACTCTGTAGAGCCATTACTGGGTCATGTGGTAGTTGTATTTATTTTTTCAGGAACCTCCATACCGTTTGTCACAATGGCTGCACCAATTTCCATTCCCACCAACAGTGCACAGTGTCTCCTTGTCTGCACACCCTTGACCCCACCTGGTGTCTGTCTCTGGGAAAATTGCTGTTCCAACAATTGTGAGGGGATAGCCGATTGTGGGTTTGATGATGTTTCCCTGTCGATATTAAGTGATGTCGAATAACTTTCTCTGTCTGTTGGCACCTGTGTGCCATCTTTGGAAAGTATCTATTCACATATTCTCCCATTTTTTAATACAGATTTTTTTTTGTTTTGATTTGTACGGGTGTTGTGTGTATTTTGGATATTAGCCTCTTCTCACACATATGATTCGCAGATATTTTTTCTTATTGGGTCAGTGACCTTTTAAGTTTTTGCTGGTTTCTTTTGCCAAGTGGAAGATTTCAGTTTGAAGTTGTTCCACTTGTTTATTTTTGCTTTTGTTTCTTTGCGTTTGGTGTCGGATCTGAAGACTCTTTGCCAAAACCTATGTCGAGAGACTTAGTACCTGTGTCTTCTTGGAGGTTTATGGATTCAGGTCTTATTTTGAAATCATTCATCCATTAAAAATTTTGGTGGTGTAAGAAATTGACCCAGTTATATTCTTCTGCCTTTAGTGTCCAGTTTGGCTGTTACCGCTCACTGTAGACACAGTCCTTCCCTCATGGCATATCTTCTGCTGCTGTGTCATAAGTTAGGATCATCTACGTGTGGGTAAGTTTGTGAGCTTTCTGTTCTGTTCCACTGACCTTGGGTCTGTGTTTATGCCAGTACCATCCTGTTTTGATGACAACATCTTTGTAATCTAGCTTGAAATCCAGGAGTGTGTTGACTGCACCTTTCTTTCTTCAGGTTGCTTTGCGTTTTGGGGGCCTTTTGTGATTCCATACAAGTTTGAGGACTGTTATCTATTTCCTTGAATAATGCCACTGGAATTCAGATAGGGATTTCATCACATCTGTCGATTGCTTTGGGTACGATGGACATGTTCACATAATTAACTCTTCCAGTTAAGGAGCATGGCATATGCTTCCATTTGTTTGTGTTGCCTTCCAAATCTTTGAACCACACATTCTGCCCCCCTCGACACACATGTTTTTCATTTCTTTTCTGCCATGTGTTGAGTGTACTATGTCTTTCGCATTTTTGGTTACTTTTATTCCTAGATTTTTTTTGATGCAATTGTAAATGGCATTGCTTTTTTAATTTCTCTTTGCGAAAGTGTGTCATCAGTATACAGAAATGCAAGAAGTTGGGTCATCTGGGTGGCCCCATAGGTGACGTGTCTGCCTTCAGCTCAGGTCATGATCCCAGAGTTCTGGGATTGAGCCCCGTGTAGGGCTCCCCGCTTATCGAGGGTCTGCTTCTCCCTCTTTCTGACACTACCCCTGCATGTGCTTTTTCTCTTCCTCTCAAATAAATAAATAAAATCTGAAAAAAAGTAAAGACAACAGGTCTCTGTATATTGACTTTATATCCTGCAGCTTTCTTGAATTTGTTTAAATTAACAGTTTTTTTTTTGTGGAATCTTTCGGGATTTCATGTCATTTGCAAATAGTGACAGTTTTCCTGTATGGATTTCATATCTTTCTCCTTTTTTAAAATGATGTTAGTCACCCTACAGTACTTCATTTGTTTTTGATGAAGTGTTCCATGATTCATTGCTTGCATATAACCCCTAGTGCTCATTATGACACGTGCCCTCCTTAATACCCATCACCAGGATTACCCATTCCCCTACCCTCCCTTTCTGCAACCTTCATTTTGTTTCCCAGTGTCAATAGTCTCTCATGGTTCATCTCCCCCTCTCATTCCCCCCCCTTCACTTTTCCCTTCCTTCTTCTAATGTTACATGCTATTCCTTCCATTCCACATCGGAGTCAAACTTTATGATAATTGTCTTTCTCTGCTTGACTTAATTTCACTTAGCATAATCCCCTCCTGGTCCATCCACCTTGGTGCAAATGGTGGGTATTCATCCTTTCTGATGACTGAGTAATATTCCATTGTATAGATGAACCACATCTTCTTCGTCCATTCATTTGCTGAAGGACATCTTGGCTCCTTCCACAGTTTGGCTATTATGGACATTGTTGCTATGAACGTTGGGATACAGGTGTCCCTTCTTTTCATTACTCTGTGTCTATAGGGTAAATACCCAGTAGTGCAATTGGTGGGTCATAGGATAGCTCTGTGTTTAATGTCTTGAGGAACCCCCATATTGTTCAAAAGTGCCTATACCAGCTTCAATTCTCACGAGTAGTGTAAGAGGGCTCCCCTTTCTCCATATCCTCTCTGACTTTTTGTAATTTCCTGTCTTGTTAATTTGTTTTTCAAGATTTTATTTATTTATTCCACAGAGATAGAGATGGCCAGCGAGAGAGGGAACACAAGCAGGGGGAGTGGGAGAGGAAGAAGCAGGCTCATAGCGGAGGAGCCTGATGTGGGGCTCGATCCCGTAATGCCAGGATCACGCCCTTAGCCGAAGACAGACGCTTAACCTCTGTACTACCCAGGTGCCCCCTGTGTTGTTAATTTTAACCATTCTAACTGGTATAAGGTGGTATCTCATTGTCGTTTTGATTTGTATTTGCCTGATGGCAAGTGATGTGGAGCATTTTTTCATGTGTCTGTTGGCCATTTGTATGTCTTCTTTGGAGAAGTATCCCTTTGTGTCTTCTGCCCATTTTTTGGGTGTCGAGTTTGAGGAGTTCTTTATAGATCTTGGATACTAGCCCTTTATCTTTAATATCATTTGCAGATATCTTCTTCGATTCCATAGGTTGACTTTTTGTTTTGTTGATCATTTGCTTTGCCAAGCAGAAGCTTTTTATCTTGGTGAAGTGCCAATAGTTCCTTTTTTACTTTTATTTCCTTTGCCTTTAGAGACGTGGCTTGCAAGAAGTTGTTGTGTCCAAGTTTGAAGAGTTCTTTTGATTTTGATATGAGACAGGAATCCATTATCTTTCTTTCCTGATTGTATTCGAGTCCTCTGTCTTTCTTGGTGAGTCTAGCTAAGTTTGTCAGTTTTGTTTACCTTTCCAAAAAAGGCAGCTTTCATTTTCATTGTTTTTTTTTTGTCTTTTTAGTCTCCGTTGGATTTATTTATGCATTCCTTTTTGTTATTTCCTTATTTCTACTAATTTGGGGCTTTGTTTGTTGTTTTATTTTCTACTTCTTTACCACATAAATCAAGTTGTTTATTGGAGACCATTCTCATGGATTGATGAAGACTTGAGTTTCTATGAATGTCCCCCATAAAGCTACTTTTGCTGCATCCCTTATGTTTTTGTAAGTTGTCTTTTTCATCAGTGTCAAGGTACTTCTAAAATCTTTTTTGATTTCTTCTTTGACTGTTGGTTGTTCAGTAGCTTGTTGTTAAATCTCCACATATTTTTTTAAGATTATTTAGGTATCTGACAGAGAGTGAGACAGTGAAAGAGGGAATGGAAGCAGGGGGGTGGGAGAGGGAGAAGCGGGCTTCCCGCTGAGCAAGGAGCCTGATTCCAGGCTAAATCCCAGGATCCTGGGATCAGGACCTGAGCTGAAGGCAGATCCTTAACAACTGATCCACCCAGGCCCCAAAAATCTCCACCTATTTTTGACTGTCCCATTTTTTTCTTGAGACTGATTTCTAGTTTCATATCATTGTGGTTGGACAAGATTTGAAGCAGAAGGTGAAGAGAGCATTCAGATAAAGGTTTGTTTCCTGAAGGGTTTTCTGAGGGCAGAGCATGAGTTCCGTGGGACGGAGGAAGGTTTTGTGAGACGGGGGTGGGGTTAACCCTTGTTAGAATTACTGACTACTACCATGCAGACTGTGTGCTACTGTTCACACCGTAGTCCTGATGGACTTGTACTTCATTAGAAATATTTTCTAGGAGGTGTAGGCATAGCCTTCTCTTAAAGAAAGGTGCCATGTGGGTTCATGGCATGACCCCAGGTCACCAACCAGGATGTATGGTATTGTGGGTGATCAGAAACAGGCTTTCTGTGGGAAGTGACAGAAATAAGATATGGTGAGCTCCAAGACCATAGGTGAGGTCCCGAGTGACCCACTGGGTGTTGGGTTCTGTGGATCTGTCTCATCAGGTGCTGTGGAATTCAGGGACACCCTCCTGTCTGTGGATTTTTGTGGAGACAGGTAGACATCAGTGTCTGGCCAGGCATGAGGGTCGCACTGGCCCACCACCAGAGGTGCAGCGTGCGGGGGAGCCACTGCTTGGTTTCCACGAAAGCTGCCCAGCGTCTGTGACTGTGATTCCTAGCAGCCGCAAGGGGAGAGGAGGCCGGGGGTGGTGCACACTTCCTAGACTTGTGGTCAGGTCTAGTCTGGAGCCCACTGAAGTGAGCCACACCTGGCAAGGAGGCACCCAGTCAGTGTAGCTTTGGGCACTGCTCCCATGGTACTTCGTGCCAGCTCCATGCTGCCACCTCCTGCTTTTCATCATCATCTTCAAGGTCATGTGACTCTGCTCTTGCCCCATGGCCTCCAGGGTATTGTCCGTCCTCCATCTGGCCCTCGTCCCTGGTGCCCTGTGCTGTCTGATGCCAGGGTAGCCTTCTCGAGACAAATATCTGGCCCTGATGGAACACATCCATGGATCTCTTGTGATGCGAGGATGATGCCCTGCCCTGGAAGGGGGCTGCAGGTCCCCAATTAGGAGAGCCATGTCTCCCTTTTCAGCATGGCCTGCCCTCCCCTCAGTCTTCTTCAGGGAATCTCTCCCCACTTTCTGAGCGGACAGCTCTGAACTTAAAAATGAATATTATTTTACATATCTCTATGCCTTAGTTCATCCATGGCATGTCTTTCAGCCCCATTAGTGGGGTTTCTTTTTAGCAGTTCTGAAGGGCTGTCTGCTCATGGAGGGGATGACCTGGGTGGGACAGCTTTCCCTCTCATCTCCCTCAGCATGTCCCTGAGCCCTGAGACCAGCTGTCCCACTGAGGATTGAGGGACCCGAGCCACCCCATCCTGAACCCAGGCTGTGTCAGTTGTGTAGACTGATGTGTGTTGGAGCGGTGGGCAGCCGGCATGGGCCAGGGGCAGGCAGTGTCTCCTTCTCATTCCTTCCCTCCCTTCCTCCCAGAGGTAGCTCAGAGCAGCCTTCAACCCCTGCATCTCCAGATCCCTTGACTTATGCCTTCTGTGTTCAGCTGGTGACCTTGGAGTTTCGCATGGATTCTACCTCCCGTACCCTCTCCTGTAGCAGTTCCTGGATCAGGGGAGGGGTTGGACCCTTGTCTGTTTTTGATCTTCTTCCTGTCCCGCACCAAGCCCACCCACCGTTGCATCTTCCATGTATGTGCTTGGAAGCAAGCCCATCCACAGGCAACCTATTAGCCAAATGGATCCAGGCAATGAACATTGAAGTAGAGATCCAGGATCCATAATATACCTGCTCTGAAACCTGTCCAAAACTCTGTGACTCTCTCACACTGAAACAGAAACAATAATAGCTTTCTGGACTGTGAAGTGACATGTGTCTCTACTTCCAATCTTGAATGCATAGGTGCTGAGCCTGGACAGAAAAGGACCATGGCTCCCGTGGCCTGGGATCCACAGTAAGAACTCAGTGAAATCTGAATTCAAGGCATAAAGTGAATAATTATTGTAGAGTGAATCCTCCCAAGTAGGGCTTATGCACAGTGCACAGGAAAAGCTTTTTTAAAGAAGTTCCTGAAAGAAAAATCTTTTTTAAAAATTTATTTTAATTCCAGTAGAGCTAACATACAGTGTTACATTCGTTTCAGGTGTACAATAGAGTGATTCAGTAATTCTATATATTACTCAGTGGTCATCAAGAAAAGTGTCCTCTTAATCCGCTTCATCTATTTCACTCATCCCTCTATCCACCTCCTCTCTGGTAACCATCCATTTGTTCTCTATTGTTAAGGGTTTGTATTTTCCCATGCCCATACTCAGGCAACCCTGTTTGGGTAGAGTTTCCGTGTCCCCTGCAAGGGTGAATGGGGGTGGGCATGCTCTGGGCCAGTATTTCCAGGCTTTTGTTCCCTGGCGGCTTTCTCTGGTGATCTGCTGTGCCTTTTCTGAGAGTCAGAGCAGCAGAGGCTGAATTGTCACAGAACAGAGGGAATGCGGCCTGTTCTCCACCCTTGTTCTGGCCACTTTAACTCCATTACTGTTGGTGCTGCTCAACCCTGTAGCATCCTGGGATGTGCACCCCACACCTGGTGTCCCTGGCCTCAATTCCGGGGCTAGTGCATCTCTGTCCTTTGTGTTTCTAATGCTGCCAGCCACCAGAAGACCTGATCTCTCTCTGGAAGCTCCTGGTCTCAGCCTGGATCCCCTGAGCACACCGGGATTCCAGAGTTCCATGAGAAGCCTGGTGGCTCTGGCACCTGGTTCAGGGTCTCAGTCTGCTGTTTCGCAGGTGCCTACCGCAAGTCCGCCAGATCCCCTGTGCAGGTGGCCTGCCAGCCGCCAGCCGCCCCGTGGGCTCCCGGGTCTCCTGGTCTCAGTCTATGCCTGGTGAGCACACCGGGATTCCGGTGTTCCAGGAGAAGCCTGGTGGCGCACGCTCTGGGCTCACCGGTCTCAGTCCACTCTCTCCCGTGTGCCATCCATGAGTCCGCCCGCTCCCTGGTGCAGGTGGTTGCTGCTTCCGGGTGCCAGAACATGGCGGCTCCCCCCCTTCCGTTTATCTTCTGATATCTGTGCCCGGTTTCAAGGCTCCCCGCTTCATACCTCAATACTCAGCGCTGGAGATGTTCATTTGTAGAGGTCCAGATGTATCTTCCTGCCTCTCAGGCTGATTCCGTGGTTGTTTAGGCTGGTCTGGTACCTATCCAGCTCAACTCAGGGGACCTGCTGAAAAAGGGGTCTCCTACTCCTCCGCCATCTTAACTCCTCTCTTGTACCTGAAATAGTATTTAAAAACACTCAGCTCAGCCTCTTCTACAAAGTGAGCCAATGCTTATAAACATGGCTAAAATATTCCCTTACCTACGATGACTTCCCAGCCATCGTAGTTTTTAAATGGTATGACTGTGACTTACATTAGTCAACATTTGCAGAGAAAGAACTTAGTGCATCCAGGGGGCACTTCATGTTGAAATTAGTTTGTGACAACGAGCTACTGTGTTTTCTTCTGCAGTCCAAGGGAATGGTGCCAGACATCTCTAAGGTGTCTAGCAGTTCTACAATTCCGATTTTAAGTGGTCTGTGTACTTTAGAGATTTGGGCAAGAGAAGGGCAGGAGTCCAGAGACTGTGAACACTTCTGTTACCTGTGCTGACCATGGAGCAGGTAGCCTTCTGTGGGCATCATTTTGATTTCTTGGTACTCTTGTGAAGGTGCTTTTGTCTCAAATTCCTCCATTTAGGAGTAATTATAATGATGAAAGTAATTTTTATCTTATATCATCTGTGGGCCCTGATCCTGGGCTCCCAGGGAAGCTATCCTTTAACATTTTACCCGGCTCAAAATGACTGGGCAAAACCTGAAAGCATGGGCCCTATTTCTGCCCCAAGCACATGTTGTACATCTGCTTCGAGAAGAAAACAATAACCAAAAATGCCAACATAAAGATAAGAAAAAATAAAGAACCTCTTTGGCTCCCATAAGATTAAAGTCATACTGACATGTACATACTGAAAATGCATAAAAACATTGCATTTCCTAAAGCCCAAGCCTTGGAGGGTCTGAGAGACTTGCCCAAAACCAGGCACACCCCAGCAGGGAGGGCTGGTGCAGAAAGGGAAGGGGCAGGACTCTGAGGGTGGTCTGCAGCTAGAGGGGTCCCTGGAAGGGGCCAGGTGTGTGGGGGGACCTCGGCCCACGACCCCACCCATGCCTGTGCTGGGTGTTGGGTCGAGCAGGCGCTTCTTGGGCCCCCTGCACTTTCAGGGTTCCAGGGGCTTGAGGGCGGGTTGCCCAGCATCCAAGGGGCTCAGGCACCACCCTCACCAACCATTCACCGCTTGGGGGTGGAGCTATGTCTCTGTGGGCAGTCCCAGACTTGCAGTGGGTTGCAGACTTGGGGCAAAGAAGGGGCACTGAGAGAGAGAGAGAGTTGCCCTGTGGAGATCCCTGCTGGTGAGTGAGCAGCGTGCACTGGGGTGGGGGTCCGGGGGTAGGGTGCGCCCCAGGTGGGATTCAGGGTTCTGGAAGGGCATGTGGAGAGGGTTCCTTGTGGGGACTCAGGTGAGTTTTCTTTTTCCCTTTAAAGTCTCTTCTGCCCCATGTCCTCAACTGACTTTATTCCCCATACCCGTGAACTCCAGGACACCCACTCACCTGAGCTTTTGTGGGATGGGTTGCAGAATTTCAAGGTTTCCCCTGTTCCCCTGGAAGAGTGCGGGTAAGGACTTCACACAATCCCCACCTTCAGTTCTCTGACACAGTGCAGGTGATGCATCTTGAGCAGTACCCTGAGTTCAGCAGGGTGTGCCCTGGTCCCCAGGCACAGGTGTGGCAGTAGCATGCCCCAGAGCCATCCCCCAACTTCAGCATTATGCCCCGTGTGCCCCCGGGTTAGTGGTAATTGGCTATTAGAATCATGCAGGAAAATCCTCCAGGTGGGGGCCTGGAGGCGGGCATAAACCAGACCCCACTCTAGTTGCATTGGGAATAGACGAATTGAGGGTTTCTTTAGAAGAGTAAGTCTGCCTTCCAGAAAAGGCAAGGTCATTGGTCTATTGAGAATGAAGATAATTACTGCTAAACAACAAGTATGTGTTGCCCCTTCGCCCAGAAACCGAAGCAGGTGTGCAGGCTTTAGGTCAGAGGTGCCTTCTTCTCCCCAGCTGACGGCACTTCTCTGCTCTGGCTCCAAGACACACGAGGTTTTGAACGTCAGCATCGGAGTCAGCGAGGCAGCTTGTCACAGGACACCAGTGCTCAGAGAAAGCACAGGTATGTTTGGCAAAATGTCCTATCTATGTCAGGGCTGGAGGTAAAACCTCTCTTTATCCCAAAACCTCCTAGGCTTTTCTCTTTTCTCTAGTTGAGCCACAAAGTAAAATTGAAGTAGCTGTCAGCATTCTGGGTTTGGTACAAGAATTACTTAGTTTCCCTGCAGGTAGAACTTTGCAGGGGATCACAATTTCTCTGTCCATTTATTGCTTACAAATGTATTTTGCCCATCTGTTTCCTAGCAACCCTCTTTTATTAGAAAGGGAAGGTGAGATTCACTCTGTGCCTGTTTGTAACATCTAATTTGTTCCTTCATCTAACAGTGTTTATTCAATTGGGCCTAAGATATGGTTGAGTGACCAGCATCTAGAGTTAGGTGGCTTATTTTCATCTGATACAGACTTGGATGATGTCATTTGGCAAAGGTGATGTTTCATCATTGATTAGTTTATTCATCAGAAGAGTTAAAATTAGGGTGGAGGGAAAATTCAAAATTATCCAAAGCGGCCTGTTCCTGTTTAAAAGTTGAGCTTGACTTTCTAGTTTTACTAAATGTATTATCTCCATATTTTGAGGTGCCATATTCTCTCTGTAGTTTCTTTGGTGGTGGAGTCAGAAGGAGAGTCTGGGAATTCTTTTGGATAGTGGCATGCTGGTGGCTTCAAGGGGCTTGGCGTCAGGAGCCTTGGGGTGAATTCTGCAACTGCTTGCCTGACCCTGGGTGCATCTCCCAGAGGTTTTGTTTCCTCTTATGAAATTGCCGGCAGATAATGTTCTGCTTAAAGGGGAACACTCCCATCCTGTTGGTGGCAATGCAAAGTGGTGCAGCCAGTCTGGGAAACAGTGTGGGGGTTCCTCAAAAAGTTAAACATTGAACAACCCCATGATCCAGCAATTGCTCTCCTAGGTATTTACCCAAAGGATACAAAAATGCAGATTCAAAGGGGGTACATGCACCATGATGTTTATAGCAGCAATGTCCACAGTAGCCAAACTATGGAGAGAATCCCAAAGTCCATGCACTGATGAATGGATAAAGCAGAAGTGGGATACGTATATATAATGGAATATGACCCAGCTTCAAAAAGAATGAAATCTTAC
This sequence comes from Ursus americanus, assembly GCF_024610735.1. Classification (NCBI taxonomy): domain Eukaryota; kingdom Metazoa; phylum Chordata; class Mammalia; order Carnivora; family Ursidae; genus Ursus; species Ursus americanus. The sequence goes on along the minus strand of NW_028273641.1, from coordinate 1,511,213 downwards.
CATTTGCAAGGATGCGGATGGACCTAGAGTGTATTGAGCTAAGCAAAATCATTGAGGAAAGAGAAATATCCTATGCTCTCATGCTTGTGGAATTTCAGAAAGAAAACAGATGAACAGAGTGGAGGGGTGATGAGAGAGGCAAACAAGGAAATAGACTCAAACTTGGAGAACAAACTGAGTGTTGCTGCAGGACAGGGGCGTGGGGGGAAGAGTTAAATGGGTGAGGGGTATTAAGGAGGGCACTTGTGATGAGCACCGGGTACTGTATGCAGGTGAGGAATCACTAAATCCTACCCCTGAAGCGAATACTCCATGGCATGTGAACTAACTGGAATTTAAGTAAAAGAAGAAAGGAAAAAGTGTTCTGCTTCATGAAGAGTGAGGTAAAATTGTAGTGATTTGGGCTGTACTATTCTATAGATGAGAGATGTGAAACACCCTGTTGTAGGATACACTAGTTTCTTATCACATAAGGAGTCCTCAGAAAGCTGCAATGAAAGATTCAGGTCTCAGAGCATGTTCATGTTCCACTGATATGTTACAGTTTGCACAGGTAGGAAAGAAGGTGGAGAGAGAGGCAACAGAATGGGAAAGCAGGTGCGAAACTTTCAATACTTAGCATTATAGCTTTCTCATGAACGCCTTGCGATTTTGGAAGCAGAGGGGGAATCCGGGAGCTTTGCAGGAGACAGGGGAGTTCCAGGACTGGGTAAAGCTGACAGGGGTCCCAGAGGAGAGCTGAATGCATTCTGCAGCAGGGTGTGGGAAGGGGTGGCTGTGGGTCTCCTGGGTGAGAGTTGTGACAGGTGAGGGCTGTGTGCAAGTTCCTGGCTGAGGGCAAGGGAGGTACAGGCGGCGAGCTGGCAGAGAACCTTCTTCTGGGCCACCAGCCTCACCCAACACACAGCCTCATCTTCTGTTCCTGTCACTCCAATTCAGACTTCTCCGAAGGTGAGTGAGAACACATCAAGAGCATTCTTAACAGAAGGGAAAGCATGTGCAAAGGCTCTGGGGCAGGAGAATTTCAGGTATGTCCAGGAGCAGCAAGAAGGCCCTGTGGCCACAGGAGACACCTTAGGACATGACCTCAGAGAGGTGACAGAAAAAACCATTCCAGGGCTATAACCCCATGAGACCCTGTTTCACTGGGCCATCCTGGCTACAGTGTTGAGAACAGATGACAGAGGGTTGAAGATGGCAAGGCAGGTCAATGACAAAGCTTTTACAGGAACTCAGGCACTGTGGACCAGACAGGTGGCCTTGGATGGAGTGGTTAGACCTATTCTGGGTCCATTTTGAAGATGGAGCTCACAGGATTTGCTGATGGGTTAGCTATTAGGAGCAGGAGAACGGAGGAGTTGGGGTAACTCCCAGCTGTTGTGGGTTGTCCTGATCGAGGGGAAGGAGAGGGTTTCTGGGGGTAGGAGGTAGTCCGTGTTCTGCATGCTGAGGAATGTGCCTTTCCTGGTGGATCTGCTGAGGTTTGTGTCTGGGAGAACCTTTCACATCTCCTCCCTCAGCAATGCTCAAGTACAAGTATTCCCCACTTTTTAAACGTTCACAGTAAGACATTGGGCTTTCTTGAAAGAACTACGTTATTACCCAGCTTCAGTAAGAGGAAGAGACCTGAAGAGGATTTCCCTCTTATGAAAAAAGGTGAACAGTGAGAATCGCGGTCAGCATCTGTTTTGGGGAGAAGCATGACAGAGGCGGCGTGCACCCCAACCAGCTCCTTCCGCTGGGAACCGCTCTCTGCATCCAGCCACCAGCACTTTGAATTGTGTCTGTGAGCCTCTGCTGTGCTTTATCTTCATTTATGCTGGGCCTCCGTCAGAAACTTGTTTCCTGAGGCCTAAGAAAAGCCAAAGAGAAGGAATTTTGGAGTCTGAGGACACTATCTAATTGTTCCGTGTAAATTAATGGCCATTCCTTCTTGACACCATTTCTGCTGTGCAAGGTTTCTCAGAAGCCCTGTACTTTCAAAGAGCAGGGAAACCTATACCCCATGCTGCGGGGTTAGTTTTAGTCTCCATGCTGGACAGAACATTTCATGACTGCCGGATTTTCTCACTCAAACCTTGAGACTTTGACCACCTTCACCCGTTTCTAGCACCCCATCTCCGAATCTGGCACCTACCAATCTGCTCTCAGTATCTATGCGTTCAGTATTTGTTTATTCCACATTGAATGTACATGAGAGCATCTGGTATTGGTCTTTCTGTGTCTGAGTTACTTGGCATAAGGCCCCCAAGGTCTGTGTTTCCATGTCTGGTTCTTGTGAATAATGCTGCAGTGAACGTGGGAGTGCATCTGTCTTTTTGAGGCAGTATTTTTGTGTTCTCCAAATCAATACTCAGTAGAGCCATTACTTGTCCATGTGGTAGTGCATTTATTTTTTCAGGAACCTCCATACCGTTTGTCACAGTGGCTGCACCAATTTCCATTCCCACCAACAGTGCACAGTGTCTCCTCATCTGCACACCCTTGACCCCACCTGGTGTCTGTCTCTGGGACAATTGTTGTTCCAACAGTTGTGAGGGGATAGCCGATTGTGGGTTTGATGATGTTTCCCTGACCATATTAAGTGATGTCGAACAACTTTCTCTGTCTGTTGGCACATGTGTGCCATCTTTGGAAAGTATCTATTCACATATTCCCCCCATTTTTTATACTTTTTTTTTGTTTTGATTTGTATGAGTGTTGTGTGTATTTTGGATATTAGCCTCTTCTCACACATATGATTCGCAGATATTTTTTTTCTTATTGGGTCAGTGGCCTTTTTAGTTTTTGCTGGTTTGTTTTGCCGTGTGGAAGATTTCAGTTTGAAGTTGTTCCACTTGTTTATTTTTGCTTTTGTTGCCTTTGCATTTGGTGTCCGATCTGAAGACTCTTTGCCAAAACTAATGTCGAGAGACTTAGTACCTGTGTCTTCTTGGAGGTTTATGGATTCAGGTCTTATGTTCAAATCGTTCATCCATTAAAAATTTTGTGTGTGGTGTAAGAAAGTGACCCAGTTATATTCTTCTGCATTTAGTGTCCAGTTTGCCTGTTACCGCTCACTGAAGAGACAGTCCTTCCCTCATGGTGTATCTTCTGCTGCTGTGTCGTAAGTTAGGATCATCTACGTGTGGGTAAGTTTGTGAGCTTTCTGTTCTGTTCCACTGACCTGGTGTCTGTGTTTATGCCAGTTCCATCCTGTTTTGATGACAACAGCTTTGTAATCTAGCTTGAAATCCAGGAGTGTGTTGACTGCACCTTTCTTTCTCCATGTTACTTTGGGTATTTGGGGTCTTTTGTGATTCCATACAAGTTTGAGGACTGTTATCTATTTCCTCGAATAGTGCCGCTAGAATTCAGATAGGGATTTCATCACATCTGTCGATTGCTTTGGGTACGATGTACATGTTCACATAATTAACTCTTCCAGTTAAGGAGCATGGCGTAAGTTTCCATTTGTTTGTGTTGCCTTCCAAATCTTTGACCCATACATCCTGCGCCCCTTGACACACGTGTTTTTCATTTCCTTTCTGCCATGTGTTGAGTGTACTGTCTTTCTCATTTTTGGTTACTTTTATTCCTAGATTTTTTTTTGATGCAATTGTAAATGGCATTGCTTTTTTAATTTATCTTTGCGGAAGTGTGTCATCAGTATACAGAAATGCAAGAAGTTGGGTCATCTGGGTGGCCCCATAGGTGAAGCGTCTGCCTTCAGCTCAGGTCATGAACCCAGAGATCTGGGATCGAGCCCCCTGTTGGGCTCCCCGCTTATCGAGGGTCTGCTTCTCCCTCTTTCTGTCACTCCCCCTGCTCGTACTTTTTCTCTTCCTATCAAATAAATAAATAAAATCTGAAAAAAAAAGACAACAGGTCTCTGTATATTGACTTTATATCCTGCAGCTTTCTTGAATTTGTTTATTCTAACAGATTTTTTGTGTGTGTGTGGAATCTTTCGGGATTTCATGTCCTTTGCAAATATTGATAGTATTCCTGTAAGGATTTCATATCTTTCTCTTTTTTTAAAATGATGTTAGTCACCCTACAGTACTTCATTTGTTTTTGATGTAGTGTTCCATGATTCATTGTTTGCATATAACACCTAGTGCTCATTATGACACATGCCCTCCTTTTTTTTTTAAAGAATTTACTTATTTATTCGACAGATATAGAGACAGCCAGCGAGAGAGGGAACACAAGCAGGGGGAGTGGGAGAGGAAGAAGCAGGCTCATGACGGAGGAGCCTGTTGTGGGGCTCGATCCCATAACGCCGGGATCACGCCCTGAGCCGAAGGCAGACGCTTAACCGCTGTGCCACCCAGGCGCCCCAACACGTGCCCTCCTTAATACCCATCACCAGGATTACCCATTCCCCTTCCTCTCTCTTTCTGCAACCTTCAGTTTGTTTCCCAGTGTTAGTAGTCTCTCATGGTTCATCTCCCCCTCTCATTCCCCCCTTCACTTTTCCCTTCCTACTCCTAATGTCCTCCATGCTATTCCTTCCATTCCACATAGGAGTCAAAGCATATGATAATTGTCTTTCTCTGCTTGACTTAATTTCACTTAGCATAATCCCCTCCTGATCCATCCACGTTGGTGCAAATGGTGGGTATTCATCCTTTCTGATGACTGAGTAATAGTCCATTGTATAGATGAACCACATCTTCTTTGTCCATTCATCTGCTGAAGGACATCTTGGCTCCTTCCACAGTTTGGATATTATGGACACTGCTGCTATGAACATTGGGATACAGGTGCCCCTTCTTTTCATTACTCTGTGTCTATGGGGTAAATACCCAGTAGTGCAATTGGTGGGTCGTAGGATAGCTCTGTGTTTAACATATTGAGGAACCTCCATATTGGTTTCAAAAGTGGCTGTACCAGCTTGAATTCTCACGAGTAGTGTAAGAGGGCTCCCCTTTCTTCACATCCTCTCTGACTTTTTTTTTTATTTCTGTCTTATTAATTTTTTTTCAAGATTTTATTGATTTATTCTACAGAGATAGAGACAGCCAGCGAGAGAGGGAACACAAGCAGGGGGAGTGGGAGAGGAAGAAGCAGACTCATGACGGAGGAGCCTGATGTGGGGCTCGATCCCATAAGGCCAGGATCACGCCCTGAGCCGAAGGCAGACGCTTAACCAATGTGAGACCCAGGTGCCCCCTGCCTTGTTAATTTTAACCATTCTAACTGGTGTAAGGTGGTATTTCATTGTCGTTTTGATTTGTATTTGCCTGATGGCAATTCATGTGGAGCATTTTTTCATGTGTCGGCCATTTGTATGTCTTCTCTGGAGAAGTATCTCTTTGTGTCTTCTGCCCATTTTTTGGGTGTCGAGTTTGAGGAGTTCTTTATAGATCTTGGATACCAGCCCTTTATCTGTAAAATCATTTGCAGATATCTTCTTCAATTCCATAGGATGCCTTTTTGTTTTTTGATCATTTGCTTTGCCAAGCAGAAGCTTTTTATCCTGATGAAGTGCCCATAGTTCATTTTTGCTTTTATTTCTTTGCCTTTAGAGACGTGGCTTGCAAGAAGTTGTTGTGTTCAAAGTTGAAGAGTTCTTTTGATTTTGATATGAGACAGGAATCCATTATCTTATTTTCCTGATTGTATTCGAGTCCTCTGTCTTTCTTGGTGAGTCTAGCTAAGTTTGTCAGTTTTGTTTATCGTTCCAAAAAAGGCCGCTCTCATTTTCATTGTTTTTTTTTTTTTTGTCTTTTTAGTCTCCGTTGGATTTATTTATGCATTCCTTTTTGTTATTTCCTTATTTCTACTAATTTGGGGCTTTGTTTGTTGTTTTATTTTCTACTTCTTTACCACATAAATCAGGTTGTTTATTGGAGAGCATTCTCATGGATTGATGAAGACTTGAATTTCTATGAATGTCCCCCATAAAGTTACTTTTGCTGCATCACATAAGTTTTTGTAGGTTGTCTTTTTATCAGTGTCAAGGTACTTCTAAAAAATTTTTGATTTCTTCTTTGACTGTTGGTTGTTCAGTAGCTTGTTGTTAAATCTCCACATATTTTTTTAAGATTATTTAGGTATCTGACAGAGAGTGAGACAGCAAGAGAGGGAACGCAAGCTGGGTGGTGGGAGAGGGAGAAGCAGGCTTCCGAATGAGCAACGAGCCTGATTTGGAGCTAGATCCCAGAATCCTGGGATCAAGACCCGAGCTGAAAGGAGATCCTTAATGACTGAGCCACCCAGGCCCCAAAAATCTCCACCTATTTTTGACTGTCCCATTTTTTTCTTGAGACTGATTTCTAGTTTCATATCATTGTGGATGGACAAGATTTGAAGCAGAAGGTGAAGAGAGCATTCAGATGAAAGGTTTGTTTCCTGGAGGGTTTTCTGAGGGCAGACCATGAGTTCAGTGGGGACGGAGGAAGGTTTTGTGAGACGGGGGTGGGGTTAACCCTTGTTAGAATTACTGACTACTACCATGCAGGCTGTGTGCTACCGTTCACACCGTAGTCCTGATGGACGTGTACTTCATTAGAAATATTTTCTAGGAGGTGTAGGCATAGCCTTCACTTAAAAAAAGATGGCATGTGGGTTCATGGCATGACCCCAGGTCACCAACCAGGATGTATGGTATTGTGGGAGATCAGAAACAGGCTTTCTGTGGGAAGTGACAGAAATAAGGTATGGTGAGCTCCATGACCATAGGTGAGGTCCCGAGTGACGCACTGGGTGTTGGGTTCTGTGGATCTGTCTCATCATGTTCTGTGGAATTCAGGGACACCCTCCTGTCTGTGGATTTGTGTGGAGACAGGTAGACATCAGTGTCTGGCCAGGCACGAGGGTCTCACTGGCCCACCACCAGAGGTGCAGCGTGCGGGGGAGCCACTGCTTGGTTTCCACGAAAGCTGACCAGGGTCTGTGACCGTGATTCCTAGCAGCCGCAAGGGGAGAGGAGGCCGGGGGTGGTGCACACTTCCTAGACTTGTGGTCAGGACTAGTCTGGATCCCACTGAAGTCAGCCACACCGGGCACAGAAGGTACCCAGTCAGTGTAGCTGTGGGCACTGCTCCCATGGTACTTTTGGGCCAGCTCCATGCTGCCACCTCCTGCTTTTCATCATCATCTTCAAGGTCATGTGCCTCTGCTCTTGCCCCATGGCCTCCGGGGTATTGTCCGTCCTCCATCTGGTCCTCGTCCCTGGTGCCCTGTGCAGTCCGATGCCAGGGTAGCCTTCTCGAGACAAACATCTGGCCCTGATGGAACACTTCCATGGATCTCGGGTGATGCGAGGATGATGCCCTGCCCTGGAAGGGGGCTGCAGGTCCCCAATCAGGACAGCCATGTCTCCCTTTTCAGCATGGCCTGCCCTCCCCTTAGTCTTCTTCAGGGAAGCTCTCCCCACTTCCTGAGATGACAGCTCTGAACTTAAAAATGAATGTTATTTTACATATCTCTATGCCTTAGTTCATCCATGGCATGTCTTTCAACCCCGTTAGTGGGGTTTTTTTAGCAGTTCTGAAGGGCTGTCTGCTCAAGGAGGGGACGACCTGGGTGGGGCAGCTTTCCCTCTCATCTCCCTCAGCATGTCTCTGAGCCCTGAGGCCAGCTGTCCCACTGAAGATTGAGGGACTAGAGCCAGCCCATCCTGAGCCCAGGCTGTGTCAGCTCATAGACTGATGCGTGTTGGAGCGGTGGGCAGCTGGCATGGGCCAGGGGCAGGCAGTGTCTCCTTCTCATTCCTTCCCTCCCTTCCTCCCAGAGGTAGCTCAGAGCAGCCTTCAACCCCTGCATCTCCAGATCCCTTGACCTGTGCCTCCTGTGTTCAGCTGGTGACCTTGGAGTTTCGCATGGATTCTACCTCCCGTACCCTCTCCCATAGCAGTTCCTGGATCAGGGGAGGGTCGGACCCTTGTCTGTTTTTGGTCTTCTTCCTTTCCCACACCAAGCCCACCCACCTTTGCATCTTCCATGTATGTGCTTGGAAGCAAGCCCATCCACAGGGAACCTATTAGCCAAATGGATCCAGGCAATGAACATTGAAGTAGAGATCCAGGATCCATAATAAACCTGCTCTGAAACCTGTCCCAAAGTCTGTGACTCTCTCACACTGAAACAGAAACAATAATAGCTTTCTGGACTGTGAAGTGATATGTCTTTCTACTTCCAATCTTGAATGCAAAGGTGCTGAGCCTGGACTGAAAAGGACCATGGCTCCCGTGGGCTGGGATCCACGGGAAGAACTCAGTGAAATCTGAATTTGAGGCATGGAGTGAATAATTATTGTAGAGTGAATCCTCCCAAGTAGGGCTTATGCACATTGCACAGGAAAAGCTTTTTCAAAGAGCTTCCTGAAAGAAAAATCTTTTTTTAAAATTTATTTTAATTCCACTAGAGCTAACATACAATGTTACATTAGTTTCAGGTATACAATAGAGTGATTCAGTAATTCTACATATTACTCAGTGGTCATCAAGAAAAGTGTCCTCTTAATCCCCTTCATCTATTTCACTCATCCCTCTATCCACCTCCTCTCTGGTAACCTTCCGTTTGTTCTCTATTGTTAAGAGTTTGTATTTTGGTGTGTCTCCTTTTTCTCTTTTAGTTATTTATTTTTGTTTGTTTCTTAAATTCCCCAGTAGAGTGACATCGTATGGCATTTGTCTTTCTCTGACTGACTGATTTTAGTTAGGATAATACTCTCTAGCTCCATCCATATGGCTGCAAATGGCAAGGTTTCATTCTTTTTCAAGCCGAGTAATACTCCATTGTGTGTGTGTGTGTGTGTGTGTGTGTGTGTGTGTGTGTGTGTGAATACACACATCTATCATCTCATTTGTCAATTTTTCTACAGACACTTGGGTTGCTTCCATATTGTGATATTGTAAATAATGGTGCAAGAAACATAGGGGTGCACGTATCCTTTTAAGTTACTCTTTTCCTATTCTTTGGGTAAATATGAGTAGTGTGAATGTTGGATCGTAGGGTAGTTCTATATTTAATTTTTTGAGGAACCTTCATACTGTTTTCCACGGTGGCCACCGCAGTTTGCATTCCCACCCACAGTTCACGAGGATTCCCCTTTATCCACATCCTCCCAACAGCTGCTCTTTGTTGTGCTTTTGATGTTAGCCATTCTGACAGGTTTGAGGTATTACCTCATTGTCCTTTGGATTTACATTTTCCTGATGATGGGTGATGTTGAACATCTTTTCACGGGACTGTTGGCCATTTGTATTTCTTCTTTGGAGAAATGTCTGTCCATGTCTTCTGCCTATTTTTTAACTGGATTATTTGTTTCTTGGGGGTCGAGTAGTATCAGTTGTATATGTTTTGGACACTATCCCTTTATTGCATATGATCTTTGCAAATATCTTCTCCCTTTGAGTAGGTTGTCTTATTATTTTTACGTTTTCATTGTTCTTCTGCCGTGTGGAAACTTTTTATTTTGCTGTATTCCCAATAGTTTATTTTTGCTTTCATTTCCTTTGCCTCAGGACACAGTCTAGAAAAACGTTGGTATGGTCCATGTCAAGAAGTTACTGTCTTCCCTCCTGTAGGATTTTTATGGATTCAGGTCTCATATTGAGGTCTTGAAACTGTTTTGTGTTTGTCTTTATTGTGTAAGAAAGCAGTCTAATTTCATTCTTTTGTGCGTAGCTGTCTAGTTTTCCCAACACCATTTGTTGTAGAGACTGTCCTTTTCCCTTTTGATATCGTTGCTTGCTTTGTGGAAGATTCATGGACCACATAATTGTGGGTTTCTGTCTGAACTTGTATCCTGTTCCTTTGGTCGCTGTCTCTATTTTTGTGCCGTACTGTCTTGTTAGGATGACTGCAGCTTTGTAGTATAACCTGAAATCTGAAATTGTGAGTCCTCCACCTTTGTTTTTCTTTTCCACATTGCACTGGCTGTTCGGAATCTTTAGTGGTTCCATACAAATGTTTAGGATTGTTTATTCGAGGTCTTTTGTTCTTTAATTTAAATTCAATTAGCCAACTTACAGTACATCATTCGTTTCAGATGTAGTCTTCAATAAATTTTCAGTCTTGTGTATCACCCAGTGCTCATTGTATCGTGTGACCTCCTTAATGCTACTCACCCAGTTACCCCCCCCAACTTCTCCTCCAACAATCATCAGTTTCTTGCGATAGTTAAGAGTCCATCATGGGTTTTCTCCCTCTCTGATGACTTCCCATTCTATTTTCCCTTCCTTCCCCTATGGTCACCTTCCTTGTTTCTGATATTCCACATAGGAGTGAAAGCATATGATCATTGTCTTTCTTTCATTGACTTATTCCACTCAGCATAATACCCTCCAGCTCCACCCAGGTCGGTGTGATGGTAAGTATTCATCCTATCTGATGGCTGAGTAATATCCCATTATATATATGATCCACATCTTCTTTATCCATTCATCTATCCATGGTCATCTGCACTCCTTCCGCAGCTTCTCTATTATGGATATTGTTGCTATGAACACTGGTGTGCATGTGTCCTGTCTTCACTACCTCTGTCTCTGGGGGTAAATACCCAGTAGTGCAATTGCTGGGACATAGGGTAGCTTTATTTATAACTTCTTGAGGAAATTCTGTACCATTTTCAAGAGTGGCTGTACCGGACTGCATTCGTACAGGGGTGTAAGAGGGTTCCCGTTTCTCCATATCCTCTCCAACATATATAGTTTCATGTCTTCTTATTTTTAGATATTCGGCCTCGTGTGATATGGCATCTATAGGGGTTTACATTTGTATTTCCCTGAAGCCAAGTGATATGAAGCATTTATGCATGTATCTTTTGATCACCAGTACATCGTTATCAGTGAAATGACTTCCCATTTTAATCTATCTCAAGACCTAAAGCTGGGGAAGGCACTGAAGCTGGATGATGCCATTGGTTGGAAGTGTGGAGAATTTCAAAAGATCTCCGTGGAGAGCAAGTTTAAAGGTCAGTGTGAAGCTACTAATTGGATCCGGGGAGATCTCTGAAAGTGGGGGTTGCCTGGGATGGGCTGAGGGGGGCCCTCCGATTTTCCTATGAATCCTTGCTGCAGCCCCAAATGGACAGTTTCCTGCTGTGGGGCAGGCTGAGTCCTCTAGTCGTGCAGAGGTGAGCCCAATGCCTGGCGCCTTGGAGGCAGGCAAACGGGGAGGGACCCTCAGCAGAAGACCCAGGGTTAGGTTAGGCCTCAAGAGACAGCAGGTCCGAACTGCCCAGTGCTCAGAGAACTCCCAGGCTGAGTGAGATGAGGGCACAAGGGCGGGTGAGTGTGAGCCTTGGGGTTTCATCTGGAAGGGCCCACAAAAGTCGGGGTTCACCAGAAGGGGCTCTCAGGGGGTGCCCCAATTCTCTTGCCCTGAATGCTCTGTTGTGCCCCCAAACGGTACAGTTTCCTGTGGGCTGCAGGCTGAGTCCTACAGTGGGGCTTCGGTGTCCCCAATCCCCCGGAGTGGGGTGCCAGGGCCCTGGGGAGGGGCCCCTCTGTGGCCAACCTAGGGTAAGGGTTAGGGTCCAGGAGCCCGGAAGGGACTATCTGCAAGCTGTGCGGCGAGCTCTGTGGAGGGCTGAGAGGAGGCCATGGGGGAGGGTGAGAATGGGCCTCAGGGTTGGGGCATGGGAGGCTGCCAAAGGATGGGGATGGGCTCCGGGGGCCTCCCCAAGTTCTCGTGCCCTGTAGGCTCCGTAGAGCCCCAAGGGGCACGGTTTCCTGTCAGGTGGCAAGCTGAGTCCTGCAGTGGGGCATAGGTATCCCAGTTCCCCCGGGCTGCGGTGTAAGGCTCCTGGGGAGGCCCCCACACCCACAGCCGACCTAGGGCTAGGTTTAGGCCCAGGAGCCCCGCAGGCCCGATCTGCTGGCTGTATGGCTAGTTACACGGGCTGAGGTGAGGGTGTGGGGGAGGGTGAGCGTGGGCCTCAGGGTTGGGGTGCGGGAGGCCACCGAAGTTCGCTGGTGTCTTAGGAAGGCCCTACTGGTTCTCCTGCCCTGAATGCTCTATGGCCTCCCAGGGTGCACGGTTTCCTGCGGGGTGGCAGACTGAGTCCTGCTGTGAGGCTCAGGTGTCCCGAATCCCCGCGGCTGCAGCTCCAGGCTCCTGGGGAGGGGCCCCTCCACAGATGAACTAGGGTTAGGGTTGGGGCCCAGGAACCCCGCAGGCCAGATCTGCCCAGTATATGGCGAGCTCCGCCGCGGCCTGAGGTGAGGGTGCGGGATGGGGTGAGCATGGGCTTCAATGGTGGGTTTAGGGATCGCCGAAGTTCGCCGGGGGCTCTGGGGGCCCTCCTGGTTCTCCCGCCCTGAATGCTCTACAGCCTCCCAAGGGGCACGGTTTCCTGCGGGCTGGCAGGCTTTGTCCTGCAGTGGGGCTCAGGTGTCCCCAGTCCCTGGTGCTGCGGCACTGGGCCCCAGGGGAGGGGCCCTACCCAGCGGACCTAGGGTCAGGTCTAGGCCTCAGGAACCTGGCAGGCCTGATCTGCCGGCTCTGCGTCGAGGTCGGTGGCAAGCTGAAGGGAAGGCGTGGGGCGGGATGAGCATGGGCCTCAGGGTTGGGGTGTAGGGGGCTGCCGAGGATCACTGGTGGCTCAGGGGGGCCCTACCAGTTCTTCTGCACAGGATGCTCTGCAGCGCCCCAAGGGGCATGGTTTCCTGAGGGGTGGCAGGCTTAGTCCCGTGGTGGGGCTCAGGTGTACCCAATCCCCAGGGTTAGGGTACGGATTAGGGTATGGGTTAAGGTTAGGGTATGGGTTACGGTTAGGGTATGGGTGAGGGTAGGGGTTAGGGTTAGGGTAAGGAGAGGGTACGGGTTAGGGTTGGGTTTAGGGGTTACAGGTTAGAGGTTATGGGTTAGGGTACAGATTAGGGTTTAGGGTACGGGTTAGGGTTTAGGGTTTGGGTTTAGGGTTAGGGTTTGGGTTGGAGTACGGGTTAGGTTTAGGGTACGGGTCAGGGTTAGGGTATGGGTTAGTCTACGCATTAGGGTACGGTTTAGGGTACGGTTTAGGGTAAGTGTTTGCGTACGGATTTGGGTACGGCTTAGGGTACGGGTTATGGTTAGGGTACGGGTTAGGGAACGGGTTAGGAATAGGGATTGGGTACGGTTTAGGGTTAGGGTATGGGTTAGGGTAAGGGTTAGGGTACAGGTTAGGGTTAGGTATGGGTTAGGCTATGGGTTAGGGTCCGGGTTAGAGATAGGGTACGGGTTAGGGTATGGGTTAGGGTACGGGTTAGGGTATGGGTTAACGTTAAGGTAAGGGTATGGGTTAAGGTTAAGGTAAGGGTACTGGTTAGGGTTAGGGTACAGGTAGGGTTAGGGTACGGGTCATGGTACGAGTTAGGATATGGGTTAGGGTCAGGGTTTAGGGTTTAGTGTTAAAGTAAGGGTATGGGTTAGGGTACTTGTTAGGGTTACGGTTAGGTTTAGGGTACGGTTTAAATTACGGGTTAGGGTATAGTTTAGGGTTAGGGTTAGGGTACGGGTTAGAGTACGTGTTAGGGTTTCGGTTAGGGTTAGGGTATAGGTTAGGGTTAGGGTTAGGGTACGGGTTAGGGTTAGGTTTAGGTTTAGGTTACGATTTAGGGGTAGGGTTAGCTGAAGGGGTAGGGTTAGGGGTAGGGTTAGGGGTATGGTAGGGGTCGGGGTTGGGTTAGGGTTTAGGGTTAGGTTTTGGGGTTAGTGGTTAAGGTTAGGGTTTAGTGTTTAGGGTTTCGGGATTAGGGTTAGGGGTTAGGGTTTAGGGTTTAGTGTTAATGTTAGGGTTTAGGGTTTAAGGATTAGGGTTTAGGGTTAGGTTTAGGGTAGGGTTAGGGTTAGGGTAAGTGTTAGGGGTTAGGGTTAGGATTAGGGGTTAAGGTTTAGGGTTTAAGGTTAGGGCTTAGGGTTTAGGGTTAGGGTTAGACCCCAGTAGGCCAGCAGGACCGATGCGCCGGCTGTGCGGCGAGTGGAGGAGTGGGACGATTGAGGGTGCTGGTGAGCTGGAGTATGGTATCCCGCGTTTTGGCGCAGGGGACCTTTGAACACCACTACTGGCTCGGAGGGCCCTGCCCATTCTCCCGCCCTGAATGACCGGCGGTGCCCCTAGCGGCCTGGGTCATGGCGGGGTGGCAGTGTGAGTCTGGCACTGCGGTTTGGGGGTCCCCAATGCCATGCGTTACAGCGCAAGGGCCCTTGGGAGGGGCCCCTGGGGCCGTCCTAGGGTTACTGTTAGCACCCAGGAGTCCGGTAGACATGATCCGCCAGCTGTGCAGTAGCGGAGGGCCAGGCCAAGGTGAGGGCGCTGGCGAGCTGGGGCATGGGCCCACGCAGTTTGGCACGGGGGCCTTGGAAGGTCGCCTGGGGATTGGATGGCCCTGCCGGTTCTCCCGCCCTGAATGGCCAGAGGCGTCCCTAGCGACCCGGGTCGTGGCGGGGCAGCACGGTGAGTATGGCGCTGGGGCTCGGGGGTCCCCAATCCCTGGCGTTGCTGCGCCAGGCCCCTTGGGAGGTTCCCCTTGGGGGCCAACCTAAGGTTAGGGTTAGCCCCCAGGGGGCTGGAGGCCCGATCCGCTGGCTGTTTGGTGAGCAGAAGGGCGGGTCGAGGTGAGGGCGCTGGTGAGCGGGAGCATCGGCCCAAGCATTTTGGTGCGTGGGCCCTTAGATGTTCACCGGGACTTGGAGGGCCCTGCCCATTCTCCCGACCTGAATGACCGGTGGCGCCCCTAGTGGCCTGCGTGCCAGCGGGGTGGCAGGGTGAGTCCGGCGCTGGGGCTTGGGGGTCATCAATCCCCAGTGTTGCGGGACAGGCCCCTTGGGAGGGGCCCCTCAGGGGCCAACCTAGGGTTAGGGTTAGCCCCCAGGAGGCCGGCAGGCCCCATACGCCAGCTGTGCAGCGAGCGGAGGGGCGGGCCGAGCTGAGTGCCCTGGCGAGCTGGAAGGTGGTACCCAAAGTTTTGGCACCAGGGGCCCTCGAATGTCGCCAGGGACTCGGAGGGCCCTGCCCGTTCTCCCGCCCTGAATGAGTGGCGGCTCCCCTAGCAACCCGAGTGGTGGCGGGGCTGCAGGGTGGGTCTGGTGCTGAGGCTCGGGGGTCCCCAATGCCAGGCGTTGCGGCACCAGGCCCCTTGGGCGGGGCCCCTTGGGGGCCGAACTAGGGTAAAGGTTAGCTCCTGGAGGCCGGCAGGCACGATCCACAGTCTGGGGCGAATGGAGGTGTGGTCGAAGATCAGGGCGCTGGCGAGCAAGAGAGTGGGCCCCAGCGTTTTGGCGCTGGGGGCCTTCGAAGGTCACCGGGGCAGGGAGGGCCCTGCCCATTCTCCCGCCCTGAATGATTGGCGGTACCCTAGCGGCCCGGGTGTGGGCGGGGCGGAACGGTGAGTCCAGCGTTGCGACTCGGGGGTCTCCAATCCCTGGCGTTCGGCGGCAGTCCCTTTGGGAGGGGCACCTTGGGGGCCGACCTAGGGTTAGGGTTATCCCCCAGGAGGCCGGCAGGCTCAATCCACCGGCTCTGTGGTGAATGGGGGGGTGGACCAAGGTGAGGTCGCTGGCGAACGGAAGCGTGGGCCCCAACATTTTGGCTCGGTGGGCTTTCAAATGTCGCAGGGGGCTCGGAGGGCCCTGTTCCTTCTCCCGCCATGAAGGACCGGCGACACCCCTAGCTCCCCGGGTGGCAGCGGGGTGGCAGGGTCAGTCCTGCACTGGTGCTTGGGTTTCCCAATCCCCAGCGTTGCGGCGCCAGGCCCCTTGGGAGGGGCCCCTCTGGGACTGTCCTAGGGTTAGGTTAACCGCCAGGAGGCCAGCAGTCCGGATCCGCAGGCTGTGCAGTGAGCGGAGGAGAGATTGACCGTGGTAGGGCGCAGTTGAGCAGTAGCGTGGTACCCAGTGTTTTGGCGTGGGGGGCCTTCTTATTTCACCGGAGGCTCGGAGGGCCCTGCCGGTTATCCCGCCCTGAATGCCCGGAGTCGCTCCTAGAGGCCCGCGTGGCGGCGGGGCGGCAGGGTGGCCCGGCGCTGGGGCTGGCGGGTCCCCAATCCCTGCCATTGTGGCACCAAGCCTCTTGGGAGGGGCCACTCTGAGGCCCATCTAGGGTTACCATTAGCCCTGAGGAGCCCTGGAGGCCAGATCCGCCAGCTGTGTGGCTAGAGGGGGGGCGGGCTGAGGTGAGAGCGCTGTAGAGCGGGAGCATGGGCTTCAGCGTTTTGGCGCGGGGGACCTATAAATGTCGCTTGGGGCTCGGAGGGCCCTGCCCGTTCCCCCACCCTGAATGACCGGTGGCGCCCCAAGTGGCCCGGGTGGTGGCGGAGGGGCAGGTTGAGTACATCATTGGGGCTTGGGGGTCCTCAATCTCCAGCATCGTGGCGCCAGGCCCTTTGGGAGTGCCCTTCGGGGGCCGACCTGGGGTAAGGGTTAGCTCCCAGGAGGCCGGCAGGCCCAATAAGATGGCTGTGGGGCGAGCGGAGGAGTAGGCTGAGGTGAGGGCGATGGGGAGCAAGATTGTGGGCCCCTGCATTTTGGCACTGGAGGCTTCAAATATCTCCGGTTCCTCCAGGGCCCTGTCCCTTCTCCCGCCCTGAATGACCGGCGGCGCCCCTCGCGGCCCGGGTGCCAGCGTTGTGGGAGGGTGAGTCTGGCTTTGGGGCTTGGGGTTCCAGATCCCTGGCGTAGTGGCACCAAAACCCTAGGGAGGGGCCCCTGGGGGGCCGACCTAGGGTTAGGGTAAGCCCCCAGGAGACCGTCAGGCCCAACCGCACACTGTGCGGCGAGCTGAGGTGCAGCCCGAGGTGAAGGCGCTAGGGAGCGGGAGCGTGGGCACCAGCGTTTTGGCACGGGGAGCCTTTGAAGGTCACCGGGGACTCAGAAGGCCCTGCCCTTCTCTCGCCCTCTATGACCCGCGGCGCCCCAAGCGGCCCAGGTGGGGACAGTGCGGCAGGGTGAGTCCCGCTCTGGGGCTCTGAGTCACCAATCCCCAGCATTGCAGAGCCAGGCCGCTTGGGATGTCCCCTCAGGGCCGACCTAGGGTTTTGGTTAGCTGCCAGGAGCCCGGCAGGCCCTCTCCACCGGCTCTGAAGCAAGCGGTGGGGTGGGCCTAGGTGAGGGCGCTGGCGAGCAGGATCCTGGGAGCCAACATTTTTGCGCGGGGAGCCTTCAAAGGTCAGCGTGGGCTTGGAGGGCCCTGCCCGATCTCTTGCCCTGATTGACCGGCGGGGCCTCTAGCGGCTCGGGTGGCTGAAGGGCAGCAGGGTGAGTGCGGCACATGAGCTCGGGGTCCCCATCCCCAGCGTTGCAACGCCAGGCCCCTTGGGAAGTGCCCCTCGGTGGCCGACCTATGGTTAGGGTTAGCCTCCAGGAGCCCCGCAGGCCCGATACACCACCTGTGCGTCTAGCGGAGAGTTGGGCCGAGGTGAGGGTGCTGGTGAACATGAGCCTGGGCCCAAGCGTTTTGGTTCGGTGTGCCTTCGAAGGTCGGCAGGAGTTTGGAGGGCCCTGCCAGTTCTCCCACCCTGAATGAATGGCGGCGCCCCTAGCGGCCTGTGTGGGTTGGGGTGGCAGCGTGCATCCAGCGCTGGGGCTTGGGGGCCCCCAATCCCTGGCGTTGCGGCGCCAGGCCCCTTAGGAAGGGACCTTCAGGGGCTGTCCTAGGGTTAGGGTGAGCTCCCAGGAGACCGGCAGGCCCGAGTCGCTGGCTCTGCGAAGAGCGGAAGTGCGGGCCGAGTTGAGGGTGATGCAGAGCGGGAGCGTGGTCCCCAGCGTTTTGACGCCCTGGGCCTTCGACTGTTGCCATGGCTCAAAGGGCCCTGCCCGTTCTCCTGCCCTGAATAACCAGCGGCGCCCTTAGCAGCTCCCTTGGCGGTGGAGCGGCAGGGTGAGTCCATGCTGCGGCTCGTGGATCCCCAATCCCCAGCGTTGTGGGGCCAGGCCTCTTGGGAGGGGCTCCTCGTGGGCGGACCTAGGTTTAGAGTTAGCACCCAGGAGGCCAACAGGCCCAATCCTCTGGCTGGGCGGCGGGAGGTGGGCGGCCCGAGGTAAAGGCGCTGGCGATCGGGAGCATGGGCCCCTGCATTTTGGCGCAGGAGGCTTCAAATATCGCCGGTTTCTCCAGGGCCCTGTCCCTTCTCCCGCCCTGAATGACGGGCGGCGCCACTAGCGTCCCGGGTGGCGACGTGGCGGCAGGGTGAGTCTGGCTCTGGGTCTTGGGGTCCCTGATCCCCAGTGTAGCGGCACCAGGACCTTTGGGAGGGGCCCCTGGGTGGCTGACCTAGGGTTAGGGTTAGCCCCCAGGAGGCCGGCAGGTGGGATCCGGCCACTGTCCGGGGAGCGGAGGGCGGGGCCGAGGTGAGGGCGTTGGGGAGCGGGAGCGTGGGCACCAGCGTTTTGGCAGGGGGAGCCTTTGAAGGCCACCGGGGGCTCGGAAGGCCCTGCCCCTTCTCTCGCCCTGAGTGACCCGCAGTGCTCCTAGCGGCCTGGGTGGCGGCGTTGCGGTAGGGTGACTGTGGCTCTGGGGCTTGAGGTTCCCGATCCCCGGCGAAGCGGCACCAGGACCCTTGGGAGGGGCCCCTGGGTGGCCGACCTAGGGTTAGGGTTAGCACCCCGGAGGCCGGCAGGCGGGATCCGCCCGCTGTGCGTGGAGCGGAGGGGCGGGCCGAGGTGAGGGCGCTGGCGAGCAAGAGCCTGGGCCCAAGCGTTTTGGCACCGGGGGCCTTCGAATGTCTCCGGGGACTCGGCGGGCCCTGCCCATTCTCCTCCCTGAATGACCGGCGGCGCCCCTAGCAGCCCAGGTGGCGGCGGGGCGGCATGTAAGTCCAGGCATAGGGCTCCGGGTCCCCAGTCCACCGCGTGGCGGCGCCAGGCCCCTTGGGAGTGGCCCCTCGGAGGCTGACCTAGGGTTAGGTTTAGCCCCTAGGATGCCGGCAGGCCCTATTCGCCAGCCGTGTGGAGACTGGAGTGGCGGACCGAGGTGAGGGCACTGGTGAGCGGGAGCGTGGGCCCGGGTGTTTTGGCGCGGGGGGCCTTTGAAGGTCGCCGTGTCTTGGAGGGCCCTGCCCGTGCTCCCGCCCTGAATGAACGGCACCACCCCAAGCCCCCGGGTGGCGGCTGGGTGGCAGGGTGAGTCCAGTGCTGAGGCTCGGGGGTCCCCAATCCCCAGCGTTGCGGCGCCAGATCCCTTGGGAGGGGCCCCTCGGGGGTCGATCTAGGGTTGCGGTTAGCCCCCAGGAGGCCGGTGGACCCGATCAGCGGCTGTGCGGCACGCGGAGGGTTGGGCCGAGGTGAGTGCACTGGCGAGACTGAGCATGAGCCCAAGCGTTTTAGTGCGGGGGGCCTTCGAAGGTCAGTGGGGGCTCGGAGGGACCTGCCCGTTCTCCCGCTCTAAATGACCGGCGGGGCCCCTAGAGGCTCCGGTGCCTGAAGGGCAGCAGGGTGAGACCGGCACTTGGGTTGGGGTCCCCATTCCCGGCGTTGTGGCGCCAGGCCACTTGGGAAGGCCCCCTCCGTGGCCGACCTACAGTTAGGGTTAGCTCCCAGGAGGCCAGCAGGCCCGATACACCGCCTGTGCGTCGAGCGGAGAGTTGGGCCGAGGTGAGGGTGCTGGTGAACATGAGCCCGGGCCCAAGCGTTTTGGTTCGGGGCGCCTTCGAAGGTCGGCGGGGGTTCGAAGGGCCCTGCCCATTCTCCCACCCTGAATGAATGGCGGCGCCCCTAGCGGCACGTGTGGGGCAGGGCGGCAGGGTGCATCCAGCGCTGGGGCTTGGGGGTTCCCAATCCCCGGCGTTGCGGCGCCAGGCCCCTTAGGAAGCGACCCTCGGGGCCGTCCTAGGGTTAGGGTTAGCGCCCAGGAGGCCGGCAGGCCCGATCCGCCGGCTGTGCGAGGAGTGGAGATGCAGGCCGAGTTGAGGGCAATGGCGAGCGGGAGCTGGGCCCCAGCGTTTTGGCGTCCTGGGCCTTTGAATGTTGCCATGGCTCGGAGGGCCCTGCCCTTTCTCCTGCCCTGAAGAACCAGCAAGGCCCCTAGCGGTTCCGTTGGCAGTGGGGCGGCAGGGTGAATCCCAGGCTGCGGCTCGGGGATCCCCAATCCCCGGCGTTGTGGTGCCAGGCCCCTTGGGAGGGGCTCCTCGTGGGCCGACCCAGGGTTAGAGTTAGCCCCCATAAGGCCGGCAGGCCAGATCCTCTGGCTGGGCGGTGAGAGGTGGGCGGGCCGAGGTAAAGGCGCTGGGGTGCGGGATTGTGGGCCCCTGCATTTTGGGGTGGGAGGGTTCAAATGTCACCGGTTTCTCCAGGGCCCTGTCAGTTCTCCCGCCCTGAATGAACGGCGGCGCCCCTCGCGGCCCGGGTGGCAGCGTTGTGGGAGGGTGAGTCTGGCTTTGGGGCTTGGGGTTCCAGATCCCTGGCGTAGTGGCACCAAAAGCCTTGGGAGGGGCCCCTGGGCGGCCGACCTAGGGTTAGGGTTAGCCCCCAGGAGACCGTCAGGCCCAACCGCACACTGTGCGGCGAGCTGAGGTGCGGCCCGAGGTGAAGGCGCTGGGGAGCGGGAGCGTGGGCACCAGCGTTTTGGCACGGGGAGCCTTTGAAGGTCACCGGGGACTCAGAAGGCCCTGCCCTTCTCTCGCCCTCTGTGACCCGCAGCGCCCCTAGAGGCCCAGGTGGGGACAGTGCGGCAGGGTGAGTCCCGCTCTGGGGCTCTGACTCACCAATCCCCAGCATTGCAGAGCCAGGCCGCTTGGGATGTCCCCTCAGGGCCGACCTAGGGTTTTGGTTAGCTGCCAGGAGCCGGGCAGGCCCTATCCACCGGCTCTGAAGCAAGCGGTGGGGTGGGCCTAGGTGAGGGCGCTGGCGAGCAGGATCCTGGGAGCCAACGTTTTTGCGCGGGGAGCCTTCAAAGGTCAGCGTGGGCTCGGAGGGCCCTGCCCGATCTCTTGCCCTGATTGACCGGCGGGGCCTCTAGCGGCTCGGGTGGCTGAAGGGCAGCAGGGTGAGTGCGGCACATGAGCTCGGGGTCCCCATCCCCAGCGTTGCAACGCCAGGCCCCTTGGGAAGTGCCCCTCGGTGGCCGACCTATGGTTAGGGTTAGCCTCCAGGAGCCCCGCA
Organism: Ursus americanus; assembly: GCF_024610735.1. Lineage (NCBI taxonomy): Eukaryota > Metazoa > Chordata > Mammalia > Carnivora > Ursidae > Ursus > Ursus americanus. The sequence continues at coordinate 1,490,201 of NW_028273641.1, read as the reverse complement.
GGCCCGATACACCACCTGTGCGTCTAGCGGAGAGTTGGGCCGAGGTGAGGGTGCTGGTGAACATGAGCCTGGGCCCAAGCGTTTTGGTTCGGTGTGCCTTCGAAGGTCGGCAGGAGTTTGGAGGGCCCTGCCAGTTCTCCCACCCTGAATGAATGGCGGCGCCCCTAGCGGCCTGTGTGGGTTGGGGTGGCAGCGTGCATCCGGCGCTGGGGCTTGGGGGCCCCCAATCCCTGGCGTTGCGGCGCCAGGCCCCTTAGGAAGGGACCTTCAGGGGCTGTCCTAGGGTTAGGGTGAGCTCCCAGGAGGCCGGCAGGCCCGAGTCGCTGGCTCTGCGAAGAGCGGAAGTGCGGGCCGAGTTGAGGGTGATGCAGAGCGGGAGCGTGGTCCCCAGCGTTTTGACGCCCTGGGCCTTCGACTGTTGCCATGGCTCAAAGGGCCCTGCCCGTTCTCCTGCCCTGAATAACCAGCGGCGCCCTTAGCAGCTCCCTTGGCGGTGGAGCGGCAGGGTGAGTCCATGCTGCGGCTCGTGGATCCCCAATCCCCAGCGTTGTGGGGCCAGGCCTCTTGGGAGGGGCTCCTCGTGGGCGGACCTAGGTTTAGAGTTAGCACCCAGGAGGCCAACAGGCCCAATCCTCTGGCTGGGCGGCGGGAGGTGGGCGGCCCGAGGTAAAGGCGCTGGCGATCGGGAGCATGGGCCCCTGCATTTTGGCGCAGGAGGCTTCAAATATCGCCGGTTTCTCCAGGGCCCTGTCCCTTCTCCCGCCCTGAATGACGGGCGGCGCCACTAGCGTCCCGGGTGGCGACGTGGCGGCAGGGTGAGTCTGGCTCTGGGTCTTGGGGTCCCTGATCCCCAGTGTAGCGGCACCAGGACCTTTGGGAGGGGCCCCTGGGTGGCTGACCTAGGGTTAGGGTTAGCCCCCAGGAGGCCGGCAGGTGGGATCCGGCCACTGTCCGGGGAGCGGAGGGCGGGGCCGAGGTGAGGGCGTTGGGGAGCGGGAGCGTGGGCACCAGCGTTTTGGCAGGGGGAGCCTTTGAAGGCCACCGGGGGCTCGGAAGGCCCTGCCCCTTCTCTCGCCCTGAGTGACCCGCAGTGCTCCTAGCGGCCTGGGTGGCGGCGTTGCGGTAGGGTGACTGTGGCTCTGGGGCTTGAGGTTCCCGATCCCCGGCGAAGCGGCACCAGGACCCTTGGGAGGGGCCCCTGGGTGGCCGACCTAGGGTTAGGGTTAGCACCCCGGAGGCCGGCAGGCGGGATCCGCCCGCTGTGCGTGGAGCGGAGGGGCGGGCCGAGGTGAGGGCGCTGGCGAGCAAGAGCCTGGGCCCAAGCGTTTTGGCACCGGGGGCCTTCGAATGTCTCCGGGGACTCGGCGGGCCCTGCCCATTCTCCTCCCTGAATGACCGGCGGCGCCCCTAGCAGCCCAGGTGGCGGCGGGGCGGCATGTAAGTCCAGGCATAGGGCTCCGGGTCCCCAGTCCACCGCGTGGCGGCGCCAGGCCCCTTGGGAGTGGCCCCTCGGAGGCTGACCTAGGGTTAGGTTTAGCCCCTAGGATGCCGGCAGGCCCTATTCGCCAGCCGTGTGGAGACTGGAGTGGCGGACCGAGGTGAGGGCACTGGTGAGCGGGAGCGTGGGCCCGGGTGTTTTGGCGCGGGGGGCCTTTGAAGGTCGCCGTGTCTTGGAGGGCCCTGCCCGTGCTCCCGCCCTGAATGAACGGCACCACCCCAAGCCCCCGGGTGGCGGCTGGGTGGCAGGGTGAGTCCAGTGCTGAGGCTCGGGGGTCCCCAATCCCCAGCGTTGCGGCGCCAGATCCCTTGGGAGGGGCCCCTCGGGGGTCGATCTAGGGTTGCGGTTAGCCCCCAGGAGGCCGGTGGACCCGATCAGCGGCTGTGCGGCACGCGGAGGGTTGGGCCGAGGTGAGTGCACTGGCGAGACTGAGCATGAGCCCAAGCGTTTTAGTGCGGGGGGCCTTCGAAGGTCAGTGGGGGCTCGGAGGGACCTGCCCGTTCTCCCGCTCTAAATGACCGGCGGGGCCCCTAGAGGCTCCGGTGCCTGAAGGGCAGCAGGGTGAGACCGGCACTTGGGTTGGGGTCCCCATTCCCGGCGTTGTGGCGCCAGGCCACTTGGGAAGGCCCCCTCCGTGGCCGACCTACAGTTAGGGTTAGCTCCCAGGAGGCCAGCAGGCCCGATACACCGCCTGTGCGTCGAGCGGAGAGTTGGGCCGAGGTGAGGGTGCTGGTGAACATGAGCCCGGGCCCAAGCGTTTTGGTTCGGGGCGCCTTCGAAGGTCGGCGGGGGTTCGAAGGGCCCTGCCCATTCTCCCACCCTGAATGAATGGCGGCGCCCCTAGCGGCACGTGTGGGGCAGGGCGGCAGGGTGCATCCAGCGCTGGGGCTTGGGGGTTCCCAATCCCCGGCGTTGCGGCGCCAGGCCCCTTAGGAAGCGACCCTCGGGGCCGTCCTAGGGTTAGGGTTAGCGCCCAGGAGGCCGGCAGGCCCGATCCGCCGGCTGTGCGAGGAGTGGAGATGCAGGCCGAGTTGAGGGCAATGGCGAGCGGGAGCTGGGCCCCAGCGTTTTGGCGTCCTGGGCCTTTGAATGTTGCCATGGCTCGGAGGGCCCTGCCCTTTCTCCTGCCCTGAAGAACCAGCAAGGCCCCTAGCGGTTCCGTTGGCAGTGGGGCGGCAGGGTGAATCCCAGGCTGCGGCTCGGGGATCCCCAATCCCCGGCGTTGTGGTGCCAGGCCCCTTGGGAGGGGCTCCTCGTGGGCCGACCCAGGGTTAGAGTTAGCCCCCATAAGGCCGGCAGGCCAGATCCTCTGGCTGGGCGGTGAGAGGTGGGCGGGCCGAGGTAAAGGCGCTGGGGTGCGGGATTGTGGGCCCCTGCATTTTGGGGTGGGAGGGTTCAAATGTCACCGGTTTCTCCAGGGCCCTGTCAGTTCTCCCGCCCTGAATGAACGGCGGCGCCCCTCGCGGCCCGGGTGGCAGCGTTGTGGGAGGGTGAGTCTGGCTTTGGGGCTTGGGGTTCCAGATCCCTGGCGTAGTGGCACCAAAAGCCTTGGGAGGGGCCCCTGGGCGGCCGACCTAGGGTTAGGGTTAGCCCCCAGGAGACCGTCAGGCCCAACCGCACACTGTGCGGCGAGCTGAGGTGCGGCCCGAGGTGAAGGCGCTGGGGAGCGGGAGCGTGGGCACCAGCGTTTTGGCACGGGGAGCCTTTGAAGGTCACCGGGGACTCAGAAGGCCCTGCCCTTCTCTCGCCCTCTGTGACCCGCAGCGCCCCTAGAGGCCCAGGTGGGGACAGTGCGGCAGGGTGAGTCCCGCTCTGGGGCTCTGACTCACCAATCCCCAGCATTGCAGAGCCAGGCCGCTTGGGATGTCCCCTCAGGGCCGACCTAGGGTTTTGGTTAGCTGCCAGGAGCCGGGCAGGCCCTATCCACCGGCTCTGAAGCAAGCGGTGGGGTGGGCCTAGGTGAGGGCGCTGGCGAGCAGGATCCTGGGAGCCAACGTTTTTGCGCGGGGAGCCTTCAAAGGTCAGCGTGGGCTCGGAGGGCCCTGCCCGATCTCTTGCCCTGATTGACCGGCGGGGCCTCTAGCGGCTCGGGTGGCTGAAGGGCAGCAGGGTGAGTGCGGCACATGAGCTCGGGGTCCCCATCCCCAGCGTTGCAACGCCAGGCCCCTTGGGAAGTGCCCCTCGGTGGCCGACCTATGGTTAGGGTTAGCCTCCAGGAGCCCCGCAGGCCCGATACACCACCTGTGCGTCTAGCGGAGAGTTGGGCCGAGGTGAGGGTGCTGGTGAACATGAGCCTGGGCCCAAGCGTTTTGGTTCGGTGTGCCTTCGAAGGTCGGCAGGAGTTTGGAGGGCCCTGCCAGTTCTCCCACCCTGAATGAATGGCGGCGCCCCTAGCGGCCTGTGTGGGTTGGGGTGGCAGCGTGCATCCGGCGCTGGGGCTTGGGGGCCCCCAATCCCTGGCGTTGCGGCGCCAGGCCCCTTAGGAAGGGACCTTCAGGGGCTGTCCTAGGGTTAGGGTGAGCTCCCAGGAGGCCGGCAGGCCCGAGTCGCTGGCTCTGCGAAGAGCGGAAGTGCGGGCCGAGTTGAGGGTGATGCAGAGCGGGAGCGTGGTCCCCAGCGTTTTGACGCCCTGGGCCTTCGACTGTTGCCATGGCTCAAAGGGCCCTGCCCGTTCTCCTGCCCTGAATAACCAGCGGCGCCCTTAGCAGCTCCCTTGGCGGTGGAGCGGCAGGGTGAGTCCATGCTGCGGCTCGTGGATCCCCAATCCCCAGCGTTGTGGGGCCAGGCCTCTTGGGAGGGGCTCCTCGTGGGCGGACCTAGGTTTAGAGTTAGCACCCAGGAGGCCAACAGGCCCAATCCTCTGGCTGGGCGGCGGGAGGTGGGCGGCCCGAGGTAAAGGCGCTGGCGATCGGGAGCATGGGCCCCTGCATTTTGGCGCAGGAGGCTTCAAATATCGCCGGTTTCTCCAGGGCCCTGTCCCTTCTCCCGCCCTGAATGACGGGCGGCGCCACTAGCGTCCCGGGTGGCGACGTGGCGGCAGGGTGAGTCTGGCTCTGGGTCTTGGGGTCCCTGATCCCCAGTGTAGCGGCACCAGGACCTTTGGGAGGGGCCCCTGGGTGGCTGACCTAGGGTTAGGGTTAGCCCCCAGGAGGCCGGCAGGTGGGATCCGGCCACTGTCCGGGGAGCGGAGGGCGGGGCCGAGGTGAGGGCGTTGGGGAGCGGGAGCGTGGGCACCAGCGTTTTGGCAGGGGGAGCCTTTGAAGGCCACCGGGGGCTCGGAAGGCCCTGCCCCTTCTCTCGCCCTGAGTGACCCGCAGTGCTCCTAGCGGCCTGGGTGGCGGCGTTGCGGTAGGGTGACTGTGGCTCTGGGGCTTGAGGTTCCCGATCCCCGGCGAAGCGGCACCAGGACCCTTGGGAGGGGCCCCTGGGTGGCCGACCTAGGGTTAGGGTTAGCACCCCGGAGGCCGGCAGGCGGGATCCGCCCGCTGTGCGTGGAGCGGAGGGGCGGGCCGAGGTGAGGGCGCTGGCGAGCAAGAGCCTGGGCCCAAGCGTTTTGGCACCGGGGGCCTTCGAATGTCTCCGGGGACTCGGCGGGCCCTGCCCATTCTCCTCCCTGAATGACCGGCGGCGCCCCTAGCAGCCCAGGTGGCGGCGGGGCGGCATGTAAGTCCAGGCATAGGGCTCCGGGTCCCCAGTCCACCGCGTGGCGGCGCCAGGCCCCTTGGGAGTGGCCCCTCGGAGGCTGACCTAGGGTTAGGTTTAGCCCCTAGGATGCCGGCAGGCCCTATTCGCCAGCCGTGTGGAGACTGGAGTGGCGGACCGAGGTGAGGGCACTGGTGAGCGGGAGCGTGGGCCCGGGTGTTTTGGCGCGGGGGGCCTTTGAAGGTCGCCGTGTCTTGGAGGGCCCTGCCCGTGCTCCCGCCCTGAATGAACGGCACCACCCCAAGCCCCCGGGTGGCGGCTGGGTGGCAGGGTGAGTCCAGTGCTGAGGCTCGGGGGTCCCCAATCCCCAGCGTTGCGGCGCCAGATCCCTTGGGAGGGGCCCCTCGGGGGTCGATCTAGGGTTGCGGTTAGCCCCCAGGAGGCCGGTGGACCCGATCAGCGGCTGTGCGGCACGCGGAGGGTTGGGCCGAGGTGAGTGCACTGGCGAGACTGAGCATGAGCCCAAGCGTTTTAGTGCGGGGGGCCTTCGAAGGTCAGTGGGGGCTCGGAGGGACCTGCCCGTTCTCCCGCTCTAAATGACCGGCGGGGCCCCTAGAGGCTCCGGTGCCTGAAGGGCAGCAGGGTGAGACCGGCACTTGGGTTGGGGTCCCCATTCCCGGCGTTGTGGCGCCAGGCCACTTGGGAAGGCCCCCTCCGTGGCCGACCTACAGTTAGGGTTAGCTCCCAGGAGGCCAGCAGGCCCGATACACCGCCTGTGCGTCGAGCGGAGAGTTGGGCCGAGGTGAGGGTGCTGGTGAACATGAGCCCGGGCCCAAGCGTTTTGGTTCGGGGCGCCTTCGAAGGTCGGCGGGGGTTCGAAGGGCCCTGCCCATTCTCCCACCCTGAATGAATGGCGGCGCCCCTAGCGGCACGTGTGGGGCAGGGCGGCAGGGTGCATCCAGCGCTGGGGCTTGGGGGTTCCCAATCCCCGGCGTTGCGGCGCCAGGCCCCTTAGGAAGCGACCCTCGGGGCCGTCCTAGGGTTAGGGTTAGCGCCCAGGAGGCCGGCAGGCCCGATCCGCCGGCTGTGCGAGGAGTGGAGATGCAGGCCGAGTTGAGGGCAATGGCGAGCGGGAGCTGGGCCCCAGCGTTTTGGCGTCCTGGGCCTTTGAATGTTGCCATGGCTCGGAGGGCCCTGCCCTTTCTCCTGCCCTGAAGAACCAGCAAGGCCCCTAGCGGTTCCGTTGGCAGTGGGGCGGCAGGGTGAATCCCAGGCTGCGGCTCGGGGATCCCCAATCCCCGGCGTTGTGGTGCCAGGCCCCTTGGGAGGGGCTCCTCGTGGGCCGACCCAGGGTTAGAGTTAGCCCCCATAAGGCCGGCAGGCCAGATCCTCTGGCTGGGCGGTGAGAGGTGGGCGGGCCGAGGTAAAGGCGCTGGGGTGCGGGATTGTGGGCCCCTGCATTTTGGGGTGGGAGGGTTCAAATGTCACCGGTTTCTCCAGGGCCCTGTCAGTTCTCCCGCCCTGAATGAACGGCGGCGCCCCTCGCGGCCCGGGTGGCAGCGTTGTGGGAGGGTGAGTCTGGCTTTGGGGCTTGGGGTTCCAGATCCCTGGCGTAGTGGCACCAAAAGCCTTGGGAGGGGCCCCTGGGCGGCCGACCTAGGGTTAGGGTTAGCCCCCAGGAGACCGTCAGGCCCAACCGCACACTGTGCGGCGAGCTGAGGTGCGGCCCGAGGTGAAGGCGCTGGGGAGCGGGAGCGTGGGCACCAGCGTTTTGGCACGGGGAGCCTTTGAAGGTCACCGGGGACTCAGAAGGCCCTGCCCTTCTCTCGCCCTCTGTGACCCGCAGCGCCCCTAGAGGCCCAGGTGGGGACAGTGCGGCAGGGTGAGTCCCGCTCTGGGGCTCTGACTCACCAATCCCCAGCATTGCAGAGCCAGGCCGCTTGGGATGTCCCCTCAGGGCCGACCTAGGGTTTTGGTTAGCTGCCAGGAGCCGGGCAGGCCCTATCCACCGGCTCTGAAGCAAGCGGTGGGGTGGGCCTAGGTGAGGGCGCTGGCGAGCAGGATCCTGGGAGCCAACGTTTTTGCGCGGGGAGCCTTCAAAGGTCAGCGTGGGCTCGGAGGGCCCTGCCCGATCTCTTGCCCTGATTGACCGGCGGGGCCTCTAGCGGCTCGGGTGGCTGAAGGGCAGCAGGGTGAGTGCGGCACATGAGCTCGGGGTCCCCATCCCCAGCGTTGCAACGCCAGGCCCCTTGGGAAGTGCCCCTCGGTGGCCGACCTATGGTTAGGGTTAGCCTCCAGGAGCCCCGCAGGCCCGATACACCACCTGTGCGTCTAGCGGAGAGTTGGGCCGAGGTGAGGGTGCTGGTGAACATGAGCCTGGGCCCAAGCGTTTTGGTTCGGTGTGCCTTCGAAGGTCGGCAGGAGTTTGGAGGGCCCTGCCAGTTCTCCCACCCTGAATGAATGGCGGCGCCCCTAGCGGCCTGTGTGGGTTGGGGTGGCAGCGTGCATCCGGCGCTGGGGCTTGGGGGCCCCCAATCCCTGGCGTTGCGGCGCCAGGCCCCTTAGGAAGGGACCTTCAGGGGCTGTCCTAGGGTTAGGGTGAGCTCCCAGGAGGCCGGCAGGCCCGAGTCGCTGGCTCTGCGAAGAGCGGAAGTGCGGGCCGAGTTGAGGGTGATGCAGAGCGGGAGCGTGGTCCCCAGCGTTTTGACGCCCTGGGCCTTCGACTGTTGCCATGGCTCAAAGGGCCCTGCCCGTTCTCCTGCCCTGAATAACCAGCGGCGCCCTTAGCAGCTCCCTTGGCGGTGGAGCGGCAGGGTGAGTCCATGCTGCGGCTCGTGGATCCCCAATCCCCAGCGTTGTGGGGCCAGGCCTCTTGGGAGGGGCTCCTCGTGGGCGGACCTAGGTTTAGAGTTAGCACCCAGGAGGCCAACAGGCCCAATCCTCTGGCTGGGCGGCGGGAGGTGGGCGGCCCGAGGTAAAGGCGCTGGCGATCGGGAGCATGGGCCCCTGCATTTTGGCGCAGGAGGCTTCAAATATCGCCGGTTTCTCCAGGGCCCTGTCCCTTCTCCCGCCCTGAATGACGGGCGGCGCCACTAGCGTCCCGGGTGGCGACGTGGCGGCAGGGTGAGTCTGGCTCTGGGTCTTGGGGTCCCTGATCCCCAGTGTAGCGGCACCAGGACCTTTGGGAGGGGCCCCTGGGTGGCTGACCTAGGGTTAGGGTTAGCCCCCAGGAGGCCGGCAGGTGGGATCCGGCCACTGTCCGGGGAGCGGAGGGCGGGGCCGAGGTGAGGGCGTTGGGGAGCGGGAGCGTGGGCACCAGCGTTTTGGCACGGGGAGCCTTTGAAGGCCACCGGGGGCTCGGAAGGCCCTGCCCCTTCTCTCGCCCTGAGTGACCCGCAGTGCTCCTAGCGGCCTGGGTGGCGGCGTTGCGGTAGGGTGACTGTGGCTCTGGGGCTTGAGGTTCCCGATCCCCGGCGAAGCGGCACCAGGACCCTTGGGAGGGGCCCCTGGGTGGCCGACCTAGGGTTAGGGTTAGCACCCCGGAGGCCGGCAGGCGGGATCCGCCCGCTGTGCGTGGAGCGGAGGGGCGGGCCGAGGTGAGGGCGCTGGCGAGCAAGAGCCTGGGCCCAAGCGTTTTGGCACCGGGGGCCTTCGAATGTCTCCGGGGACTCGGCGGGCCCTGCCCATTCTCCTCCCTGAATGACCGGCGGCGCCCCTAGCAGCCCAGGTGGCGGCGGGGCGGCATGTAAGTCCAGGCATAGGGCTCCGGGTCCCCAGTCCACCGCGTGGCGGCGCCAGGCCCCTTGGGAGTGGCCCCTCGGAGGCTGACCTAGGGTTAGGTTTAGCCCCTAGGATGCCGGCAGGCCCTATTCGCCAGCCGTGTGGAGACTGGAGTGGCGGACCGAGGTGAGGGCACTGGTGAGCGGGAGCGTGGGCCCGGGTGTTTTGGCGCGGGGGGCCTTTGAAGGTCGCCGTGTCTTGGAGGGCCCTGCCCGTGCTCCCGCCCTGAATGAACGGCACCACCCCAAGCCCCCGGGTGGCGGCTGGGTGGCAGGGTGAGTCCAGTGCTGAGGCTCGGGGGTCCCCAATCCCCAGCGTTGCGGCGCCAGATCCCTTGGGAGGGGCCCCTCGGGGGTCGATCTAGGGTTGCGGTTAGCCCCCAGGAGGCCGGTGGACCCGATCAGCGGCTGTGCGGCACGCGGAGGGTTGGGCCGAGGTGAGTGCACTGGCGAGACTGAGCATGAGCCCAAGCGTTTTAGTGCGGGGGGCCTTCGAAGGTCAGTGGGGGCTCGGAGGGACCTGCCCGTTCTCCCGCTCTAAATGACCGGCGGGGCCCCTAGAGGCTCCGGTGCCTGAAGGGCAGCAGGGTGAGACCGGCACTTGGGTTGGGGTCCCCATTCCCGGCGTTGTGGCGCCAGGCCACTTGGGAAGGCCCCCTCCGTGGCCGACCTACAGTTAGGGTTAGCTCCCAGGAGGCCAGCAGGCCCGATACACCGCCTGTGCGTCGAGCGGAGAGTTGGGCCGAGGTGAGGGTGCTGGTGAACATGAGCCCGGGCCCAAGCGTTTTGGTTCGGGGCGCCTTCGAAGGTCGGCGGGGGTTCGAAGGGCCCTGCCCATTCTCCCACCCTGAATGAATGGCGGCGCCCCTAGCGGCACGTGTGGGGCAGGGCAGCAGGGTGCATCCAGCGCTGGGGCTTGGGGGTTCCCAATCCCCGGCGTTGCGGCGCCAGGCCCCTTAGGAAGCGACCCTCGGGGCCGTCCTAGGGTTAGGGTTAGCGCCCAGGAGGCCGGCAGGCCCGATCCGCCGGCTGTGCGAGGAGTGGAGATGCAGGCCGAGTTGAGGGCAATGGCGAGCGGGAGCTGGGCCCCAGCGTTTTGGCGTCCTGGGCCTTTGAATGTTGCCATGGCTCGGAGGGCCCTGCCCTTTCTCCTGCCCTGAAGAACCAGCAAGGCCCCTAGCGGTTCCGTTGGCAGTGGGGCGGCAGGGTGAATCCCAGGCTGCGGCTCGGGGATCCCCAATCCCCGGCGTTGTGGTGCCAGGCCCCTTGGGAGGGGCTCCTCGTGGGCCGACCCAGGGTTAGAGTTAGCCCCCATAAGGCCGGCAGGCCAGATCCTCTGGCTGGGCGGTGAGAGGTGGGCGGGCCGAGGTAAAGGCGCTGGGGTGCGGGATTGTGGGCCCCTGCATTTTGGGGTGGGAGGCTTCAAATGTCACCGGTTTCTCCAGGGCCCTGTCAGTTCTCCCGCCCTGAATGAACGGCGGCGCCCCTCGCGGCCCGGGTGGCAGCGTTGTGGGAGGGTGAGTCTGGCTTTGGGGCTTGGGGTTCCAGATCCCTGGCGTAGTGGCACCAAAAGCCTTGGGAGGGGCCCCTGGGCGGCCGACCTAGGGTTAGGGTTAGCCCCCAGGAGACCGTCAGGCCCAACCGCACACTGTGCGGCGAGCTGAGGTGCGGCCCGAGGTGAAGGCGCTGGGGAGCGGGAGCGTGGGCACCAGCGTTTTGGCACGGGGAGCCTTTGAAGGTCACCGGGGACTCAGAAGGCCCTGCCCTTCTCTCGCCCTCTGTGACCCGCAGCGCCCCTAGAGGCCCAGGTGGGGACAGTGCGGCAGGGTGAGTCCCGCTCTGGGGCTCTGACTCACCAATCCCCAGCATTGCAGAGCCAGGCCGCTTGGGATGTCCCCTCAGGGCCGACCTAGGGTTTTGGTTAGCTGCCAGGAGCCGGGCAGGCCCTATCCACCGGCTCTGAAGCAAGCGGTGGGGTGGGCCTAGGTGAGGGCGCTGGCGAGCAGGATCCTGGGAGCCAACGTTTTTGCGCGGGGAGCCTTCAAAGGTCAGCGTGGGCTCGGAGGGCCCTGCCCGATCTCTTGCCCTGATTGACCGGCGGGGCCTCTAGCGGCTCGGGTGGCTGAAGGGCAGCAGGGTGAGTGCGGCACATGAGCTCGGGGTCCCCATCCCCAGCGTTGCAACGCCAGGCCCCTTGGGAAGTGCCCCTCGGTGGCCGACCTATGGTTAGGGTTAGCCTCCAGGAGCCCCGCAGGCCCGATACACCACCTGTGCGTCTAGCGGAGAGTTGGGCCGAGGTGAGGGTGCTGGTGAACATGAGCCTGGGCCCAAGCGTTTTGGTTCGGTGTGCCTTCGAAGGTCGGCAGGAGTTTGGAGGGCCCTGCCAGTTCTCCCACCCTGAATGAATGGCGGCGCCCCTAGCGGCCTGTGTGGGTTGGGGTGGCAGCGTGCATCCGGCGCTGGGGCTTGGGGGCCCCCAATCCCTGGCGTTGCGGCGCCAGGCCCCTTAGGAAGGGACCTTCAGGGGCTGTCCTAGGGTTAGGGTGAGCTCCCAGGAGGCCGGCAGGCCCGAGTCGCTGGCTCTGCGAAGAGCGGAAGTGCGGGCCGAGTTGAGGGTGATGCAGAGCGGGAGCGTGGTCCCCAGCGTTTTGACGCCCTGGGCCTTCGACTGTTGCCATGGCTCAAAGGGCCCTGCCCGTTCTCCTGCCCTGAATAACCAGCGGCGCCCTTAGCAGCTCCCTTGGCGGTGGAGCGGCAGGGTGAGTCCATGCTGCGGCTCGTGGATCCCCAATCCCCAGCGTTGTGGGGCCAGGCCTCTTGGGAGGGGCTCCTCGTGGGCGGACCTAGGTTTAGAGTTAGCACCCAGGAGGCCAACAGGCCCAATCCTCTGGCTGGGCGGCGGGAGGTGGGCGGCCCGAGGTAAAGGCGCTGGCGATCGGGAGCATGGGCCCCTGCATTTTGGCGCAGGAGGCTTCAAATATCGCCGGTTTCTCCAGGGCCCTGTCCCTTCTCCCGCCCTGAATGACGGGCGGCGCCACTAGCGTCCCGGGTGGCGACGTGGCGGCAGGGTGAGTCTGGCTCTGGGTCTTGGGGTCCCTGATCCCCAGTGTAGCGGCACCAGGACCTTTGGGAGGGGCCCCTGGGTGGCTGACCTAGGGTTAGGGTTAGCCCCCAGGAGGCCGGCAGGTGGGATCCGGCCACTGTCCGGGGAGCGGAGGGCGGGGCCGAGGTGAGGGCGTTGGGGAGCGGGAGCGTGGGCACCAGCGTTTTGGCAGGGGGAGCCTTTGAAGGCCACCGGGGGCTCGGAAGGCCCTGCCCCTTCTCTCGCCCTGAGTGACCCGCAGTGCTCCTAGCGGCCTGGGTGGCGGCGTTGCGGTAGGGTGACTGTGGCTCTGGGGCTTGAGGTTCCCGATCCCCGGCGAAGCGGCACCAGGACCCTTGGGAGGGGCCCCTGGGTGGCCGACCTAGGGTTAGGGTTAGCACCCCGGAGGCCGGCAGGCGGGATCCGCCCGCTGTGCGTGGAGCGGAGGGGCGGGCCGAGGTGAGGGCGCTGGCGAGCAAGAGCCTGGGCCCAAGCGTTTTGGCACCGGGGGCCTTCGAATGTCTCCGGGGACTCGGCGGGCCCTGCCCATTCTCCTCCCTGAATGACCGGCGGCGCCCCTAGCAGCCCAGGTGGTGGCGGGGCGGCATGGAAGTCCAGGCATAGGGCTCGGGGTCCCCAGTCCACCGCGTGGCGGCGCCAGGCCCCTTGGGAGTGGCCCCTCGGAGGCTGACCTAGGGTTAGGTTTAGCCCCTAGGATGCCGGCAGGCCCTATTCGCCAGCCGTGTGGAGACTGGAGTGGCGGACCGAGGTGAGGGCACTGGTGAGCGGGAGCGTGGGCCCGGGTGTTTTGGCGCGGGGGGCCTTTGAAGGTCGCCGTGTCTTGGAGGGCCCTGCCCGTGCTCCCGCCCTGAATGAACGGCACCACCCCAAGCCCCCGGGTGGCGGCTGGGTGGCAGGGTGAGTCCAGTGCTGAGGCTCGGGGGTCCCCAATCCCCAGCGTTGCGGCGCCAGATCCCTTGGGAGGGGCCCCTCGGGGGTCGATCTAGGGTTGCGGTTAGCCCCCAGGAGGCCGGTGGACCCGATCAGCGGCTGTGCGGCACGCGGAGGGTTGGGCCGAGGTGAGTGCACTGGCGAGACTGAGCATGAGCCCAAGCGTTTTAGTGCGGGGGGCCTTCGAAGGTCAGTGGGGGCTCGGAGGGACCTGCCCGTTCTCCCGCTCTAAATGACCGGCGGGGCCCCTAGAGGCTCCGGTGCCTGAAGGGCAGCAGGGTGAGACCGGCACTTGGGTTGGGGTCCCCATTCCCGGCGTTGTGGCGCCAGGCCACTTGGGAAGGCCCCCTCCGTGGCCGACCTACAGTTAGGGTTAGCTCCCAGGAGGCCAGCAGGCCCGATACACCGCCTGTGCGTCGAGCGGAGAGTTGGGCCGAGGTGAGGGTGCTGGTGAACATGAGCCCGGGCCCAAGCGTTTTGGTTCGGGGCGCCTTCGAAGGTCGGCGGGGGTTCGAAGGGCCCTGCCCATTCTCCCACCCTGAATGAATGGCGGCGCCCCTAGCGGCACGTGTGGGGCAGGGCGGCAGGGTGCATCCAGCGCTGGGGCTTGGGGGTTCCCAATCCCCGGCGTTGCGGCGCCAGGCCCCTTAGGAAGCGACCCTCGGGGCCGTCCTAGGGTTAGGGTTAGCGCCCAGGAGGCCGGCAGGCCCGATCCGCCGGCTGTGCGAGGAGTGGAGATGCAGGCCGAGTTGAGGGCAATGGCGAGCGGGAGCTGGGCCCCAGCGTTTTGGCGTCCTGGGCCTTTGAATGTTGCCATGGCTCGGAGGGCCCTGCCCTTTCTCCTGCCCTGAAGAACCAGCAAGGCCCCTAGCGGTTCCGTTGGCAGTGGGGCGGCAGGGTGAATCCCAGGCTGCGGCTCGGGGATCCCCAATCCCCGGCGTTGTGGTGCCAGGCCCCTTGGGAGGGGCTCCTCGTGGGCCGACCCAGGGTTAGAGTTAGCCCCCATAAGGCCGGCAGGCCAGATCCTCTGGCTGGGCGGTGAGAGGTGGGCGGGCCGAGGTAAAGGCGCTGGGGTGCGGGATTGTGGGCCCCTGCATTTTGGGGTGGGAGGCTTCAAATGTCACCGGTTTCTCCAGGGCCCTGTCAGTTCTCCCGCCCTGAATGAACGGCGGCGCCCCTCGCGGCCCGGGTGGCAGCGTTGTGGGAGGGTGAGTCTGGCTTTGGGGCTTGGGGTTCCAGATCCCTGGCGTAGTGGCACCAAAAGCCTTGGGAGGGGCCCCTGGGCGGCCGACCTAGGGTTAGGGTTAGCCCCCAGGAGACCGTCAGGCCCAACCGCACACTGTGCGGCGAGCTGAGGTGCGGCCCGAGGTGAAGGCGCTGGGGAGCGGGAGCGTGGGCACCAGCGTTTTGGCACGGGGAGCCTTTGAAGGTCACCGGGGACTCAGAAGGCCCTGCCCTTCTCTCGCCCTCTGTGACCCGCAGCGCCCCTAGAGGCCCAGGTGGGGACAGTGCGGCAGGGTGAGTCCCGCTCTGGGGCTCTGACTCACCAATCCCCAGCATTGCAGAGCCAGGCCGCTTGGGATGTCCCCTCAGGGCCGACCTAGGGTTTTGGTTAGCTGCCAGGAGCCGGGCAGGCCCTATCCACCGGCTCTGAAGCAAGCGGTGGGGTGGGCCTAGGTGAGGGCGCTGGCGAGCAGGATCCTGGGAGCCAACGTTTTTGCGCGGGGAGCCTTCAAAGGTCAGCGTGGGCTCGGAGGGCCCTGCCCGATCTCTTGCCCTGATTGACCGGCGGGGCCTCTAGCGGCTCGGGTGGCTGAAGGGCAGCAGGGTGAGTGCGGCACATGAGCTCGGGGTCCCCATCCCCAGCGTTGCAACGCCAGGCCCCTTGGGAAGTGCCCCTCGGTGGCCGACCTATGGTTAGGGTTAGCCTCCAGGAGCCCCGCAGGCCCGATACACCACCTGTGCGTCTAGCGGAGAGTTGGGCCGAGGTGAGGGTGCTGGTGAACATGAGCCTGGGCCCAAGCGTTTTGGTTCGGTGTGCCTTCGAAGGTCGGCAGGAGTTTGGAGGGCCCTGCCAGTTCTCCCACCCTGAATGAATGGCGGCGCCCCTAGCGGCCTGTGTGGGTTGGGGTGGCAGCGTGCATCCGGCGCTGGGGCTTGGGGGCCCCCAATCCCTGGCGTTGCGGCGCCAGGCCCCTTAGGAAGGGACCTTCAGGGGCTGTCCTAGGGTTAGGGTGAGCTCCCAGGAGGCCGGCAGGCCCGAGTCGCTGGCTCTGCGAAGAGCGGAAGTGCGGGCCGAGTTGAGGGTGATGCAGAGCGGGAGCGTGGTCCCCAGCGTTTTGACGCCCTGGGCCTTCGACTGTTGCCATGGCTCAAAGGGCCCTGCCCGTTCTCCTGCCCTGAATAACCAGCGGCGCCCTTAGCAGCTCCCTTGGCGGTGGAGCGGCAGGGTGAGTCCATGCTGCGGCTCGTGGATCCCCAATCCCCAGCGTTGTGGGGCCAGGCCTCTTGGGAGGGGCTCCTCGTGGGCGGACCTAGGTTTAGAGTTAGCACCCAAGAGGCCAACAGGCCCAATCCTCTGGCTGGGCGGCGGGAGGTGGGCGGCCCGAGGTAAAGGCGCTGGCGATCGGGAGCATGGGCCCCTGCATTTTGGCGCAGGAGGCTTCAAATATCGCCGGTTTCTCCAGGGCCCTGTCCCTTCTCCCGCCCTGAATGACGGGCGGCGCCACTAGCGTCCCGGGTGGCGACGTGGCGGCAGGGTGAGTCTGGCTCTGGGTCTTGGGGTCCCTGATCCCCAGTGTAGCGGCACCAGGACCTTTGGGAGGGGCCCCTGGGTGGCTGACCTAGGGTTAGGGTTAGCCCCCAGGAGGCCGGCAGGTGGGATCCGGCCACTGTCCGGGGAGCGGAGGGCGGGGCCGAGGTGAGGGCGTTGGGGAGCGGGAGCGTGGGCACCAGCGTTTTGGCAGGGGGAGCCTTTGAAGGCCACCGGGGGCTCGGAAGGCCCTGCCCCTTCTCTCGCCCTGAGTGACCCGCAGTGCTCCTAGCGGCCTGGGTGGCGGCGTTGCGGTAGGGTGACTGTGGCTCTGGGGCTTGAGGTTCCCGATCCCCGGCGAAGCGGCACCAGGACCCTTGGGAGGGGCCCCTGGGTGGCCGACCTAGGGTTAGGGTTAGCACCCCGGAGGCCGGCAGGCGGGATCCGCCCGCTGTGCGTGGAGCGGAGGGGCGGGCCGAGGTGAGGGCGCTGGCGAGCAAGAGCCTGGGCCCAAGCGTTTTGGCACCGGGGGCCTTCGAATGTCTCCGGGGACTCGGCGGGCCCTGCCCATTCTCCTCCCTGAATGACCGGCGGCGCCCCTAGCAGCCCAGGTGGCGGCGGGGCGGCATGTAAGTCCAGGCATAGGGCTCGGGGTCCCCAGTCCACCGCGTGGCGGCGCCAGGCCCCTTGGGAGTGGCCCCTCGGAGGCTGACCTAGGGTTAGGTTTAGCCCCTAGGATGCCGGCAGGCCCTATTCGCCAGCCGTGTGGAGACTGGAGTGGCGGACCGAGGTGAGGGCACTGGTGAGCGGGAGCGTGGGCCCGGGTGTTTTGGCGCGGGGGGCCTTTGAAGGTCGCCGTGTCTTGGAGGGCCCTGCCCGTGCTCCCGCCCTGAATGAACGGCACCACCCCAAGCCCCCGGGTGGCGGCTGGGTGGCAGGGTGAGTCCAGTGCTGAGGCTCGGGGGTCCCCAATCCCCAGCGTTGCGGCGCCAGATCCCTTGGGAGGGGCCCCTCGGGGGTCGATCTAGGGTTGCGGTTAGCCCCCAGGAGGCCGGTGGACCCGATCAGCGGCTGTGCGGCACGCGGAGGGTTGGGCCGAGGTGAGTGCACTGGCGAGACTGAGCATGAGCCCAAGCGTTTTAGTGCGGGGGGCCTTCGAAGGTCAGTGGGGGCTCGGAGGGACCTGCCCGTTCTCCCGCTCTAAATGACCGGCGGGGCCCCTAGAGGCTCCGGTGCCTGAAGGGCAGCAGGGTGAGACCGGCACTTGGGTTGGGGTCCCCATTCCCGGCGTTGTGGCGCCAGGCCACTTGGGAAGGCCCCCTCCGTGGCCGACCTACAGTTAGGGTTAGCTCCCAGGAGGCCAGCAGGCCCGATACACCGCCTGTGCGTCGAGCGGAGAGTTGGGCCGAGGTGAGGGTGCTGGTGAACATGAGCCCGGGCCCAAGCGTTTTGGTTCGGGGCGCCTTCGAAGGTCGGCGGGGGTTCGAAGGGCCCTGCCCATTCTCCCACCCTGAATGAATGGCGGCGCCCCTAGCGGCACGTGTGGGGCAGGGCGGCAGGGTGCATCCAGCGCTGGGGCTTGGGGGTTCCCAATCCCCGGCGTTGCGGCGCCAGGCCCCTTAGGAAGCGACCCTCGGGGCCGTCCTAGGGTTAGGGTTAGCGCCCAGGAGGCCGGCAGGCCCGATCCGCCGGCTGTGCGAGGAGTGGAGATGCAGGCCGAGTTGAGGGCGATGGCGAGCGGGAGCTGGGCCCCAGCGTTTTGGCGTCCTGGGCCTTTGAATGTTGCCATGGCTCGGAGGGCCCTGCCCTTTCTCCTGCCCTGAAGAACCAGCAAGGCCCCTAGCGGTTCCGTTGGCAGTGGGGCGGCAGGGTGAATCCCAGGCTGCGGCTCGGGGATCCCCAATCCCCGGCGTTGTGGTGCCAGGCCCCTTGGGAGGGGCTCCTCGTGGGCCGACCCAGGGTTAGAGTTAGCCCCCATAAGGCCGGCAGGCCAGATCCTCTGGCTGGGCGGTGAGAGGTGGGCGGGCCGAGGTAAAGGCGCTGGGGTGCGGGATTGTGGGCCCCTGCATTTTGGGGTGGGAGGGTTCAAATGTCACCGGTTTCTCCAGGGCCCTGTCAGTTCTCCCGCCCTGAATGAACGGCGGCGCCCCTCGCGGCCCGGGTGGCAGCGTTGTGGGAGGGTGAGTCTGGCTTTGGGGCTTGGGGTTCCAGATCCCTGGCGTAGTGGCACCAAAAGCCTTGGGAGGGGCCCCTGGGCGGCCGACCTAGGGTTAGGGTTAGCCCCCAGGAGACCGTCAGGCCCAACCGCACACTGTGCGGCGAGCTGAGGTGCGGCCCGAGGTGAAGGCGCTGGGGAGCGGGAGCGTGGGCACCAGCGTTTTGGCAAGGGGAGCCTTTGAAGGTCACCGGGGACTCAGAAGGCCCTGCCCTTCTCTCGCCCTCTGTGACCCGCAGCGCCCCTAGAGGCCCAGGTGGGGACAGTGCGGCAGGGTGAGTCCGGCTCTGGGGCTCTGACTCACCAATCCCCAGCATTGCAGAGCCAGGCCGCTTGGGATGTCCCCTCAGGGCCGACCTAGGGTTTTGGTTAGCTGCCAGGAGCCGGGCAGGCCCTATCCACCGGCTCTGAAGCAAGCGGTGGGGTGGGCCTAGGTGAGGGCGCTGGCGAGCAGGATCCTGGGAGCCAACGTTTTTGCGCGGGGAGCCTTCAAAGGTCAGCGTGGGCTCGGAGGGCCCTGCCCGATCTCTTGCCCTGATTGACCGGCGGGGCCTCTAGCGGCTCGGGTGGCTGAAGGGCAGCAGGGTGAGTGCGGCACATGAGCTCGGGGTCCCCATCCCCAGCGTTCCGACGCCAGGCCCCTTGGGAAGTGCCCCTCGGTGGCCGACCTATGGTTAGGGTTAGCCTCCAGGAGCCCCGCAGGCCCTATACACCACCTGTGCGTCGAGCGGAGCGTTGGGCCGAGGTGAGGGTGCTGGTGAACATGAGCCCGGGCCCAAGCGTTTTGGTTCGGGGCGCCTTCGAAGGTCGGCGGGGGTTCGAAGGGCCCTGCCAGTTCTCCCACCCTGAATGAATGGCGGCGCCCCTAGCGGCACGTGTGGGGCAGGGCGGCAGGGTGCATCCAGCGCTGGGGCTTGGGGGTTCCCAATCCCTGGCGTTGCGGCGCCAGGCCCCTTAGGAAGGGACCTTCAGGGGCTGTCCTAGGGTTAGGGTGAGCTCCCAGGAGGCCGGCAGGCCCGAGTCGCTGGCTCTGCGAAGAGTGGAGGTGCGGGCCGAGTTGAGGGTGATGCAGTGCAGGAGCGTGGTCCCCAGCGTTTTGACGCCCTGGGCCTTCGACTGTTGCCATGGCTCAAAGGGCCCTGCCCGTTCTCCTGCCCTGAATAACCAGCGGCGCCCTTAGCAGCTCCCTTGGCGGTGGAGCGGCAGGCCACTTGGGAAGGGCCCCTCCGTGGCCGACCTACAGTTAGGGTTAGCCCCCAGGAGGCCAGCAGGCCCGATACACCGCCTGTGCGTCGAGCGGAGAGTTGGGCCAACGTAGAGGGTGCTGGTGAACATGAGCCCGGGCCCAAGCGTTTTGGTTCGGGGCGCCTTCGAAGGTCGGCGGGGGTTCGAAGGGCCCTGCCCATTCTCCCACCCTGAATGAATGGCGGCGCCCCTAGCGGCACGTGTGGGGCAGGGCGGCAGGGTGCATCCAGCGCTGGGGCCTGGGGGTTCCCAATCCCCGGCGTTGCGGCGCCAGGCCCCTTAGGAAGCGACCCTCGGGGCCGTCCTAGGGTTAGGGTTAGCTCCCAGGAGGCCGGCAGGCCCGAGTCGCTGGCTCTGCGAAGAGCGGAGGTGCGGGCCGAGTTGAGGGTGATGCAGAGCGGGAGCGTGGTCCCCAGCGTTTTGGCGCCCTGGGCCTTCGACTGTTGCCATGGCTCAAAGGGCCCTGCCCGTTCTCCTGCCCTGAAGAACCAGCGGCGCCCTTAGCAGCTCCCTTGGCGGTGGAGCGGCAGGGTGAGTCCATGCTGCGGCTCGTGGATCCCCAATCCCCAGCGTTGTGGGGCCAGGCCTCTTGGGAGGGGCTCCTAGTGGGCGGACCTAGGTTTAGAGTTAGCACCCAGGAGGCCAGCAGGCCCAATCCTCTGGCTGGGCGGCGAGAGGTGGGCGGCCCGAGGTAAAGGCGCTGGCGATCGGGAGCGTGGGCCCCTGCATTTTGGCGCAGGAGGCTTCAAATATCGCCGGTTTCTCCAGGGCCCTGTCCCTTCTCCCGCCCTGAATGACGGGCGGCGCCACTAGCGTCCCGGGTGGCGACGTGGCGGCAGGGTGAGTCTGGCTCTGGGTCTTGGGGTCCCTGATCTCCAGTGTAGCGGCACCAGGACCCTTGGGAGGGGCCCCTGGGTGGCTGACCTAGGGTTAGGGTTAGCCCCCAGGAGGCCGGCAGGTGGGATCCGGCCACTGTCCGGGGAGCGGAGGGCGGGGCCGAGGTGAGGGCGTTGGGGAGCGGGAGCGTGGGCACCAGCGTTTTGGCACGGGGAGCCTTTGAAGGCCACCGGGGGCTCGGAAGGCCCTGCCCCTTCTCTCGCCCTGAATGACCCGCAGTGCTCCTAGCGGCCTGGGTGGCGGCGTTGCGGTAGGGTGAGTGTGGCTCTGGGGCTTGAGGTTCCCGATCCCCGGCGAAGCGGCACCAGGACCCTTGGGAGGGGCCCCTGGGTGGCCGACCTAGGGTTAGGGTTAGCACCCGGGAGGCCGGCAGGCGGGATCCGCCCGCTGTGCGTGGAGCGGAGGGGCGGGCCGAGGTGAGGGCGCTGGCGAGCAAGAGCCTGGGCCCAAGCGTTTTGGCACCGGGGGCCTTCGAATGTCTCCGGGGACTCGGCGGGCCCTGCCCATTCTCCTCCCTGAATGACCGGCGGCGCCCCTAGCAGCCCAGGTGGCGGCGGGGCGGCATGGAAGTCCGGGCATAGGGCTCGGGGGTCCCCAGTCCACCGCGTTGCGGCGCCAGGCCCCTTGGGAGGGGCCCCTCGGAGGCTGACCTAGGGTTAGGTTTAGCCCCTAGGATGCCGGCAGGCCCTATTCGCCAGCCGTGTGGAGACTGGAGTGGCGGACCGAGGTGAGGGCACTGGTGAGCGGGAGCCTGGGCCCAGGTGTTTTGGCGCGGGGGGCCTTTGAAGGTCGCCGTGTCTTGGAGGGCCCTGCCCGTGCTCCCGCCCTGAATGAACGGCACCACCCCAAGCCCCCGGGTGGCGGCTGGGTGGCAGGGTGAGTCCAGTGCTGAGGCTCGGGGGTCCCCAATCCCCAGCGTTGCGGCACCAGATCCCTTGGGAGGGGCCCCTCGGGGGTCGATCTAGGGTTCCGGTTAGCCCCCAGGAGGCCGGTGGACCCGATCAGCGGCTGTGCGGCACGCGGAGGGTTGGGCCGAGGTGAGGGCGCTGGCGAGACTGAGCATGAGCCCAAGCGTTTTAGTGTGGGGGGCCTTCGAAGGTCAGTGGGGGCTCGGAGGGACCTGCCCGTTCTCCCGCTCTCAATGACCGGCGGGACCCCTAGAGGCTCCGGTGCCTGAAGGGCAGCAGGGTGAGACTGGCACTTGGGTTGGGGTCCCCATTCCCGGCGTTGTGGCGCCAGGCCACTTGGGAAGGGCCCCTCCGTGGCCGACCTCCAGTTAGGGTTAGCCCCCAGGAGGCCAGCAGGCCCGATACACCGCCTGTGCGTCGAGCGGAGAGTTGGGCCGAGGTGAGGGTGCTGGTGAACATGAGCCCGGGCCCAAGCGTTTTGGTTCGGGGCGCCTTCGAAGGTCGGCGGGGGTTCGAAGGGCCCTGCCCATTCTCCCACCCTGAATGAATGGCGGCGCCCCTAGCGGCACGTGTGGGGCAGGGCGGCAGGGTGCATCCAGCGCTGGGGCTTGGGGGTTCCCAATCCCCGGCGTTGCGGCGCCAGGCCCCTTAAGAAGGGACCTTCAGGGGCTGTCCTAGGGTTAGGGTGAGCTCCCAGGAGGCCGGCAGGCCCGAGTCGCTGGCTCTGCGAAGAGTGGAGGTGCGGGCCGAGTTGAGGGTGATGCAGTGCGGGAGCTTGGTCCCCAGCGTTTTGACGCCCTGGGCCTTCGACTGTTGCCATGGCTCAAAGGGCCCTGCCCGTTCTCCTGCCCTGAAGAACCAGCGGCGCCCTTAGCAGCTCCCTTGGCGGTGGAGCGGCAGGGTGAATCCCAGGCTGCGGCTCGTGGATCCCCAATCCCCAGCGTTGTGGGGCCAGGCCTCTTGGGAGGGGCTCATCGTGGGCGGACCTAGGTTTAGAGTTAGCCCCCAGGAGGCCAGCAGGCCCAATCCTCTGGCTGGGCGGTGAGAGGTGGGCGGGCCGAGGTAAAGGCGCTGGGGTGCGGGATTGTGGGCCCCTGCATTTTGGGGTGGGAGGCTTCAAATGTCGCCGGTTTCTCCAAGGCCCTGTCAGTTCTCCCGCCCTGAATGACCGGCGGCGCCCCTCGCGGCCCGGGTGGCAGCGTTGTGGGAGGGTGAGTCTGGATTTGGGGCTTGGGGTTCCAGATCCCTGGCTTGGTGGCACCAAAAGCCTTGGGAGGGGCCCCTGGGGGGCCGACCTAGGGTTAGGGTTAGCCCCCAGGAGACCGTCAGGCCCAACCGCACACTGTGCGGCGAGCTGAGGTGCAGCCCGAGGTGAAGGCGCTGGGGAGCGGGAGCGTGGGCACCAGCGTTTTGGCAAGGGGAGCCTTTGAAGGTCACCGGGGACTCAGAAGGCCCTGCCCTTCTCTCGCCCTCTATGACCCGCAGCGCCCCTAGCGGCCCAGGTGGGGACAGTGCGGCAGGGTGAGTCCGGCTCTGGGGCTCTGACTCACCAATCCCCAGCATTGCAGAGCCAGGCCGCTTGGGATGTCCCCTCAGGGCCGACCTAGGGTTTTGGTTAGCTGCCAGGAGCCCGGCAGGCCATATCCACCGGCTCTGAAGCAAGCGGTGGGGTGGGCCTAGGTGAGGGCGCTGGCGAGCAGGATCCTGGGAGCCAACGTTTTTGCGCGGGGAGCCTTCAAAGGTCAGTGTGGACTCGGAGGGCCCTGCCCGATCTCTTGCCCTGATTGACCGGCGGGGCCTCTAGCGGCTCGGGTGGCTGAAGGGCAGCAGGGTGAGTGCGGCACATGAGCTCGGGGTCCCCATCCCCAGCGTTGCGACGCCAGGCCCCTTGGGAAGTGCCCCTCGGTGGCCGACCTATGGTTAGGGTTAGCCTCCAGGAGTCCCGCAGGCCCGATACACCACCTGTGCGTTGAGCGGAGAGTTGGGCCGAGGTGAGGGTGCTGGTGAACCTGAGCCTGGGCACAAGCGTTTTGGTTCGGGGCGCCTTCGAAGGTCGGAAGGGGTTCGGAGGGCCCTGCCAATTCTCCCACCCTGAATGAATGGCGGCGCCCCTAGCGTCCTGTGTGGGTTGGGGTGGCAGCGTGCATCCGGCGCTGGGGCTTGGGGGCCCCCAATCCCTGGCGTTGCGGCGCCAGGCCCCTTAGGAAGGGACCTTCAGGGGCTGTCCTAGGGTTAGGGTGAGCTCCCAGGAGGCCGGCAGGCCCGAGTCGCTGGCTCTGCGAAGAGCGGAGGTGCGGGCCGAGTTGAGGGTGATGCAGAGCGGGAGCGTGGTCCCCAGCGTTTTGGCGCCCTGGGCCTTCGACTGTTGCCATGGCTCAAAGGGCCCTGCCCGTTCTCCTGCCCTGAAGAACCAGCGGCGCCCTTAGCAGCTCCCTTGGCGGTGGAGCGGCAGGGTGAGTCCATGCTGCGGCTCGTGGATCCCCAATCCCCAGCGTTGTGGGGCCAGGCCTCTTGGGAGGGGCTCCTCGTGGGCGGACCTAGGTTTAGAGTTAGCACCCAGGAGGCCAGCAGGCCCAATCCTCTGGCTGGGCGGCGAGAGGTGGGCGGCCCGAGGTAAAGGCGCTGGCGATCGGGAGCGTGGGCCCCTGCATTTTGGCGCAGGAGGCTTCAAATATCGCCGGTTTCTCCAGGGCCCTGTCCCTTCTCCCGCCCTGAATGACGGGCGGCGCCACTAGCGTCCCGGGTGGCGACGTGGCGGCAGGGTGAGTCTGGCTCTGGGTCTTGGGGTCCCTGATCTCCAGTGTAGCGGCACCAGGACCCTTGGGAGGGGCCCCTGGGTGGCTGACCTAGGGTTAGGGTTAGCCCCCAGGAGGCCGGCAGGTGGGATCCGGCCACTGTCCGGGGAGCGGAGGGCGGGGCCGAGGTGAGGGCGTTGGGGAGCGGGAGCGTGGGCACCAGCGTTTTGGCACGGGGAGCCTTTGAAGGCCACCGGGGGCTCGGAAGGCCCTGCCCCTTCTCTCGCCCTGAATGACCCGCAGTGCTCCTAGCGGCCTGGGTGGCGGCGTTGCGGTAGGGTGAGTGTGGCTCTGGGGCTTGAGGTTCCCGATCCCCGGCGAAGCGGCACCAGGACCCTTGGGAGGGGCCCCTGGGTGGCCGACCTAGGGTTAGGGTTAGCACCCGGGAGGCCGGCAGGCGGGATCCGCCCGCTGTGCGTGGAGCGGAGGGGCGGGCCGAGGTGAGGGCGCTGGCGAGCAAGAGCCTGGGCCCAAGCGTTTTGGCACCGGGGGCCTTCGAATGTCTCCGGGGACTCGGCGGGCCCTGCCCATTCTCCTCCCTGAATGACCGGCGGCGCCCCTAGCAGCCCAGGTGGCGGCGGGGCGGCATGGAAGTCCGGGCATAGGGCTCGGGGGTCCCCAGTCCACCGCGTTGCGGCGCCAGGCCCCTTGGGAGGGGCCCCTCAGAGGCTGACCTAGGGTTAGGTTTAGCCCCTAGGATGCCGGCAGGCCCTATTCGCCAGCCGTGTGGAGACTGGAGTGGCGGACCGAGGTGAGGGCACTGGTGAGCGGGAGCCTGGGCCCAGGTGTTTTGGCGCGGGGGGCCTTTGAAGGTCGCCGTGTCTTGGAGGGCCCTGCCCGTGCTCCCGCCCTGAATGAACGGCACCACCCCAAGCCCCCGGGTGGCGGCTGGGTGGCAGGGTGAGTCCAGTGCTGAGGCTCGGGGGTCCCCAATCCCCAGCGTTGCGGCACCTGATCCCTTGGGAGGGGCCCCTCGGGGGTCGATCTAGGGTTCCGGTTAGCCCCCAGGAGGCCGGTGGACCCGATCAGCGGCTGTGCGGCACGCGGAGGGTTGGGCCGAGGTGAGGGCGCTGGCGAGACTGAGCATGAGCCCAAGCGTTTTAGTGTGGGGGGCCTTCGAAGGTCAGTGGGGGCTCGGAGGGACCTGCCCGTTCTCCCGCTCTCAATGACCGGCGGGACCCCTAGAGGCTCCGGTGCCTGAAGGGCAGCAGGGTGAGACTGGCACTTGGGTTGGGGTCCCCATTCCCGGCGTTGTGGCGCCAGGCCACTTGGGAAGGGCCCCTCCGTGGCCGACCTCCAGTTAGGGTTAGCCCCCAGGAGGCCAGCAGGCCCGATACACCGCCTGTGCGTCGAGCGGAGAGTTGGGCCGAGGTGAGGGTGCTGGTGAACATGAGCCCGGGCCCAAGCGTTTTGGTTCGGGGCGCCTTCGAAGGTTGGCGGGGGTTCGAAGGGCCCTGCCCATTCTCCCACCCTGAATGAATGGCGGCGCCCCTAGCGGCACGTGTGGGGCAGGGCGGCAGGGTGCATCCAGCGCTGGGGCTTGGGGGTTCCCAATCCCCGGCATTGCGGCGCCAGGCCCCTTAGGAAGCGACCCTCGGGGCCGTCCTAGGGTTAGGGTTAGCGCCCAGGAGGCCGGCAGGCCCGATCCGCTGGCTGTGCGAGGAGTGGAGATGCAGGCCGAGTTGAGGGCGATGGCGAGCGGGAGCTGGGCCCCAGCGTTTTGGCGTCCTGGGCCTTTGAATGTTGCCATGGCTCGGAGGGCCCTGCCCTTTCTCCTGCCCTGAAGAACCAGCAAGGCCCCTAGCGGCTCCGTTGGCGGTGGGGCGGCAGGGTGAATCCCAGGCTGCGGCTCGGGGATCCCCAATCCCCGGCGTTGTGGTGCCAGGCCCCTTGGGAGGGGCTCCTCGTGGGCCGACCCAGGGTTAGAGTTAGCCCCCATAAGGCCGGCAGGCCAGATCCTCTGGCTGGGCGGTGAGAGGTGGGCGGGCCGAGGTAAAGGCGCTGGGGTGCGGGATTGTGGGCCCCTGCATTTTGGGGTGGGAGGCTTCAAATGTCGCCGGTTTCTCCAAGGCCCTGTCAGTTCTCCCGCCCTGAATGACCGGCGGCGCCCCTCGCGGCCCGGGTGGCAGCGTTGTGGGAGGGTGAGTCTGGATTTGGGGCTTGGGGTTCCAGATCCCTGGCTTAGTGGCACCAAAAGCCTTGGGAGGGGCCCCTGGGGGGCCGACCTAGGGTTAGGGTTAGCCCCCAGGAGATCGTCAGGCCCAACCGCACACTGTGTGGCGAGCTGAGGTGCAGCCCGAGGTGAAGGCGCTGGGGAGCGGGAGCGTGGGCACCAGCGTTTTGGCAAGGGGAGCCTTTGAAGGTCACCGGGGCCTCAGAAGGCCCTGCCCTTCTCTCGCCCTCTATGACCCGCAGCGCCCCTAGCGGCCCAGGTGGGGACAGTGCGGCAGGGTGAGTCCGGCTCTGGGGCTCTGACTCACCAATCCCCAGCATTGCAGAGCCAGGCCGCTTGGGATGTCCCCTCAGGGCCGACCTAGGGTTTTGGTTAGCTGCCAGGAGCCCGGCAGGCCATATCCACCGGCTCTGAAGCAAGCGGTGGGGTGGGCCTAGGTGAGGGCGCTGGCGAGCAGGATCCTGGGAGCCAACGTTTTTGCGCGGGGAGCCTTCAAAGGTCAGTGTGGACTCGGAGGGCCCTGCCCGATCTCTTGCCCTGATTGACCGGCGGGGCCTCTAGCGGCTCGGGTGGCTGAAGGGCAGCAGGGTGAGTGCGGCACATGAGCTCGGGGTCCCCATCCCCAGCGTTGCGACGCCAGGCCCCTTGGGAAGTGCCCCTCGGTGGCCGACCTATGGTTAGGGTTAGCCTCCAGGAGTCCCGCAGGCCCGATACACCACCTGTGCGTTGAGCGGAGAGTTGGGCCGAGGTGAGGGTGCTGGTGAACCTGAGCCTGGGCACAAGCGTTTTGGTTCGGGGCGCCTTCGAAGGTCGGAAGGGGTTCGGAGGGCCCTGCCAATTCTCCCACCCTGAATGAATGGCGGCGCCCCTAGCGGCCTGTGTGGGTTGGGGTGGCAGCGTGCATCCGGCGCTGGGGCTTGGGGGCCCCCAATCCCTGGCGTTGCGGCGCCAGGCCCCTTAGGAAGGGACCTTCAGGGGCTGTCCTAGGGTTAGGGTGAGCTCCCAGGAGGCCGGCAGGCCCGAGTCGCTGGCTCTGCGAAGAGCGGAGGTGCGGGCCGAGTTGAGGGTGATGCAGAGCGGGAGCGTGGTCCCCAGCGTTTTGGCGCCCTGGGCCTTCGACTGTTGCCATGGCTCAAAGGGCCCTGCCTGTTCTCCTGCCCTGAAGAACCAGCGGCGCCCTTAGCAGCTCCCTTGGCGGTGGAGCGGCAGGGTGAGTCCATGCTGCGGCTCGTGGATCCCCAATCCCCAGCGTTGTGGGGCCAGGCCTCTTGGGAGGGGCTCCTCGTGGGCGGACCTAGGTTTAGAGTTAGCACCCAGGAGGCCAGCAGGCCCAATCCTCTGGCTGGGCGGCGAGAGGTGGGCGGCCCGAGGTAAAGGCGCTGGCGATCGGGAGCGTGGGCCCCTGCATTTTGGCGCAGGAGGCTTCAAATATCGCCGGTTTCTCCAGGGCCCTGTCCCTTCTCCCGCCCTGAATGACGGGCGGCGCCACTAGCGTCCCGGGTGGCGACGTGGCGGCAGGGTGAGTCTGGCTCTGGGTCTTGGGCTCCCTGATCTCCAGTGTAGCGGCACCAGGACCCTTGGGAGGGGCCCCTGGGTGGCTGACCTAGGGTTAGGGTTAGCCCCCAGGAGGCCGGCAGGTGGGATCCGGCCACTGTCCGGGGAGCGGAGGGCGGGGCCGAGGTGAGGGCGTTGGGGAGCGGGAGCGTGGGCACCAGCGTTTTGGCACGGGGAGCCTTTGAAGGCCACCGGGGGCTCAGAAGGCCCTGCCCCTTCTCTCGCCCTGAATGACCCGCAGTGCTCCTAGCAGCCTGGGTGGCGGCGTTGCGGTAGGGTGAGTGTGGCTCTGGGGCTTGAGGTTCCCGATCCCCGGCGAAGCGGCACCAGGACCCTTGGGAGGGGCCCCTGGGTGGCCGACCTAGGGTTAGGGTTAGCACCCGGGAGGCCGGCAGGCGGGATCCGCCCGCTGTGCGTGGAGCGGAGGGGCGGGCCGAGGTGAGGGCGCTGGCGAGCAAGAGCCTGGGCCCAAGCGTTTTGGCACCGGGGGCCTTCGAATGTCTCCGGGGACTCGGCGGGCCCTGCCCATTCTCCTCCCTGAATGACCGGCGGCGCCCCTAGCAGCCCAGGTGGCGGCGGGGCGGCATGGAAGTCCGGGCATAGGGCTCGGGGGTCCCCAGTCCACCGCGTTGCGGCGCCAGGCCCCTTGGGAGGGGCCCCTCAGAGGCTGACCTAGGGTTAGGTTTAGCCCCTAGGATGCCGGCAGGCCCTATTCGCCAGCCGTGTGGAGACTGGAGTGGCGGACCGAGGTGAGGGCACTGGTGAGCGGGAGCCTGGGCCCAGGTGTTTTGGCGCGGGGGGCCTTTGAAGGTCGCCGTGTCTTGGAGGGCCCTGCCCGTGCTCCCGCCCTGAATGAACGGCACCACCCCAAGCCCCCGGGTGGCGGCTGGGTGGCAGGGTGAGTCCAGTGCTGAGGCTCGGGGGTCCCCAATCCCCAGCGTTGCGGCACCAGATCCCTTGGGAGGGGCCCCTCGGGGGTCGATCTAGGGTTGCGGTTAGCCCCCAGGAGGCCGGTGGACCCGATCAGCGGCTGTGCGGCACGCGGAGGGTTGGGCCGAGGTGAGGGCGCTGGCGAGACTGAGCATGAGCCCAAGCGTTTTAGTGCGGGGGGCCTTCGAAGGTCAGTGGGGGCTCGGAGGGACCTGCCCGTTCTCCTGCTCTCAATGACCGGCGGGGCCCCTAGAGGCTCCGGTGCCTGAAGGGCAGCAGGGTGAGACCGGCACTTGGGTTGGGGTCCCCATTCCCGGCGTTGTGGCGCCAGGCCACTTGGGAAGGGCCCCTCCTTGGCCGACCTCCAGTTAGGGTTAGCCCCCAGGAGGCCAGCAGGCCCGATACACCGCCTGTGCGTCGAGCGGAGAGTTGGGCCGAGGTGAGGGTGCTGGTGAACATGAGCCCGGGCCCAAGCGTTTTGGTTCGGGGCGCCTTCGAAGGTCGGCGGGGGTCCGAAGGGCCCTGCCCGTTCTCCCACCCTGAATGAATGGCGGCGCCCCTAGCGGCA
Source organism: Ursus americanus (assembly GCF_024610735.1). Lineage (NCBI taxonomy): Eukaryota > Metazoa > Chordata > Mammalia > Carnivora > Ursidae > Ursus > Ursus americanus. Next base: position 1,461,212 of record NW_028273641.1, on the reverse strand, counting down.
CGTGTGGGGCAGGGCGGCAGGGTGCATCCAGCGCTGGGGCTTGGGGGTTCCCAATCCCCGGCGTTGCGGCGCCAGGCCCCTTAGGAAGCGACCCTCGGGGCCGTCCTAGGGTTAGGGTTAGCGCCCAGGAGGCCGGCAGGCCCGATCCGCCGGCTGTGCGAGGAGTGGAGATGCAGGCCGAGTTGAGGGCGATGGCGAGCGGGAGCTGGGCCCCAGCGTTTTGGCGTCCTGGGCCTTTGAATGTTGCCATGGCTCGGAGGGCCCTGCCCTTTCTCCTGCCCTGAAGAACCAGCAAGGCCCCTAGCGGTTCCGTTGGCAGTGGGGCAGCAGTGTGAATCCCAGGCTGCGGCTCGGGGATCCCCAATCCCCGGCGTTGTGGTGCCAGGCCCCTTGGGAGGGGCTCCTCGTGGGCCGACCCAGGGTTAGAGTTAGCCCCCATAAGGCCGGCAGGCCAGATCCTCTGGCTGGGCGGTGAGAGGTGGGCGGGCCGAGGTAAAGGCGCTGGGGTGCGGGATTGTGGGCCCCTGCATTTTGGGGTGGGAGGGTTCAAATGTCACCGGTTTCTCCAGGGCCCTGTCAGTTCTCCCGCCCTGAATGAACGGCGGCGCCCCTCGCGGCCCGGGTGGCAGCGTTGTGGGAGGGTGAGTCTGGCTTTGGGGCTTGGGGTTCCAGATCCCTGGCGTAGTGGCACCAAAAGCCTTGGGAGGGGCCCCTGGGCGGCCGACCTAGGGTTAGGGTTAGCCCCCAGGAGACCGTCAGGCCCAACCGCACACTGTGCGGCGAGCTGAGGTGCGGCCCGAGGTGAAGGCGCTGGGGAGCGGGAGCGTGGCACCAGCGTTTTGGCACGGGGAGCCTTTGAAGGTCACCGGGGACTCAGAAGGCCCTGCCCTTCTCTCGCCCTCTGTGACCCGCAGCGCCCCTAGAGGCCCAGGTGGGGACAGTGCGGCAGGGTGAGTCCGGCTCTGGGGCTCTGACTCACCAATCCCCAGCATTGCAGAGCCAGGCCGCTTGGGATGTCCCCTCAGGGCCGACCTAGGGTTTTGGTTAGCTGCCAGGAGCCGGGCAGGCCCTATCCACCGGCTCTGAAGCAAGCGGTGGGGTGGGCCTAGGTGAGGGCGCTGGCGAGCAGGATCCTGGGAGCCAACGTTTTTGCGCGGGGAGCCTTCAAAGGTCAGCGTGGGCTCGGAGGGCCCTGCCCGATCTCTTGCCCTGATTGACCGGCGGGGCCTCTAGCGGCTCGGGTGGCTGAAGGGCAGCAGGGTGAGTGCGGCACATGAGCTCGGGGTCCCCATCCCCAGCGTTCCGACGCCAGGCCCCTTGGGAAGTGCCCCTCGGTGGCCGACCTATGGTTAGGGTTAGCCTCCAGGAGCCCCGCAGGCCCTATACACCACCTGTGCGTCGAGCGGAGCGTTGGGCCGAGGTGAGGGTGCTGGTGAACATGAGCCCGGGCCCAAGCGTTTTGGTTCGGGGCGCCTTCGAAGGTCGGCGGGGGTTCGAAGGGCCCTGCCAGTTCTCCCACCCTGAATGAATGGCGGCGCCCCTAGCGGCACGTGTGGGGCAGGGCGGCAGGGTGCATCCAGCGCTGGGGCTTGGGGGTTCCCAATCCCTGGCGTTGCGGCGCCAGGCCCCTTAGGAAGGGACCTTCAGGGGCTGTCCTAGGGTTAGGGTGAGCTCCCAGGAGGCCGGCAGGCCCGAGTCGCTGGCTCTGCGAAGAGTGGAGGTGCGGGCCGAGTTGAGGGTGATGCAGTGCAGGAGCGTGGTCCCCAGCGTTTTGACGCCCTGGGCCTTCGACTGTTGCCATGGCTCAAAGGGCCCTGCCCGTTCTCCTGCCCTGAATAACCAGCGGCGCCCTTAGCAGCTCCCTTGGCGGTGGAGCGGCAGGCCACTTGGGAAGGGCCCCTCCGTGGCCGACCTACAGTTAGGGTTAGCCCCCAGGAGGCCAGCAGGCCCGATACACCGCCTGTGCGTCGAGCGGAGAGTTGGGCCAACGTAGAGGGTGCTGGTGAACATGAGCCCGGGCCCAAGCGTTTTGGTTCGGGGCGCCTTTGAAGGTCGGCGGGGGTTCGAAGGGCCCTGCCCATTCTCCCACCCTGAATGAATGGCGGCGCCCCTAGCGGCACGTGTGGGGCAGGGCGGCAGGGTGCATCCAGCGCTGGGGCTTGGGGGTTCCCAATCCCCGGCGTTGCGGCGCCAGGCCCCTTAGGAAGCGACCCTCGGGGCCGTCCTAGGGTTAGGGTTAGCTCCCAGGAGGCCGGCAGGCCCGAGTCGCTGGCTCTGCGAAGAGCGGAGGTGCGGGCCGAGTTGAGGGTGATGCAGAGCGGGAGCGTGGTCCCCAGCGTTTTGGCGCCCTGGGCCTTCGACTGTTGCCATGGCTCAAAGGGCCCTGCCCGTTCTCCTGCCCTGAAGAACCAGCGGCGCCCTTAGCAGCTCCCTTGGCGGTGGAGCGGCAGGGTGAGTCCATGCTGCGGCTCGTGGATCCCCAATCCCCAGCGTTGTGGGGCCAGGCCTCTTGGGAGGGGCTCCTCGTGGGCGGACCTAGGTTTAGAGTTAGCACCCAGGAGGCCAGCAGGCCCAATCCTCTGGCTGGGCGGCGAGAGGTGGGCGGCCCGAGGTAAAGGCGCTGGCGATCGGGAGCGTGGGCCCCTGCATTTTGGCGCAGGAGGCTTCAAATATCGCCGGTTTCTCCAGGGCCCTGTCCCTTCTCCCGCCCTGAATGACGGGCGGCGCCACTAGCGTCCCGGGTGGCGACGTGGCGGCAGGGTGAGTCTGGCTCTGGGTCTTGGGGTCCCTGATCTCCAGTGTAGCGGCACCAGGACCCTTGGGAGGGGCCCCTGGGTGGCTGACCTAGGGTTAGGGTTAGCCCCCAGGAGGCCGGCAGGTGGGATCCGGCCACTGTCCGGGGAGCGGAGGGCGGGGCCGAGGTGAGGGCGTTGGGGAGCGGGAGCGTGGGCACCAGCGTTTTGGCACGGGGAGCCTTTGAAGGCCACCGGGGGCTCGGAAGGCCCTGCCCCTTCTCTCGCCCTGAATGACCCGCAGTGCTCCTAGCGGCCTGGGTGGCGGCGTTGCGGTAGGGTGAGTGTGGCTCTGGGGCTTGAGGTTCCCGATCCCCGGCGAAGCGGCACCAGGACCCTTGGGAGGGGCCCCTGGGTGGCCGACCTAGGGTTAGGGTTAGCACCCGGGAGGCCGGCAGGCGGGATCCGCCCGCTGTGCGTGGAGCGGAGGGGCGGGCCGAGGTGAGGGCGCTGGCGAGCAAGAGCCTGGGCCCAAGCGTTTTGGCACCGGGGGCCTTCGAATGTCTCCGGGGACTCGGCGGGCCCTGCCCATTCTCCTCCCTGAATGACCGGCGGCGCCCCTAGCAGCCCAGGTGGCGGCGGGGCGGCATGGAAGTCCGGGCATAGGGCTCGGGGGTCCCCAGTCCACCGTGTTGCGGCGCCAGGCCCCTTGGGAGGGGCCCCTCAGAGGCTGACCTAGGGTTAGGTTTAGCCCCTAGGATGCCGGCAGGCCCTATTCGCCAGCCGTGTGGAGACTGGAGTGGCGGACCGAGGTGAGGGCACTGGTGAGCGGGAGCCTGGGCCCAGGTGTTTTGGCGCGGGGGGCCTTTGAAGGTCGCCGTGTCTTGGAGGGCCCTGCCCGTGCTCCCGCCCTGAATGAACGGCACCACCCCAAGCCCCCGGGTGGCGGCTGGGTGGCAGGGTGAGTCCAGTGCTGAGGCTCGGGGGTCCCCAATCCCCAGCGTTGCGGCACCAGATCCCTTGGGAGGGGCCCCTCGGGGGTCGATCTAGGGTTCCGGTTAGCCCCCAGGAGGCCGGTGGACCCGATCAGCGGCTGTGCGGCACGCGGAGGGTTGGGCCGAGGTGAGGGCGCTGGCGAGACTGAGCATGAGCCCAAGCGTTTTAGTGTGGGGGGCCTTCGAAGGTCAGTGGGGGCTCGGAGGGACCTGCCCGTTCTCCCGCTCTCAATGACCGGCGGGACCCCTAGAGGCTCCGGTGCCTGAAGGGCAGCAGGGTGAGACTGGCACTTGGGTTGGGGTCCCCATTCCCGGCGTTGTGGCGCCAGGCCACTTGGGAAGGGCCCCTCCGTGGCCGACCTCCAGTTAGGGTTAGCCCCCAGGAGGCCAGCAGGCCCGATACACCGCCTGTGCGTCGAGCGGAGAGTTGGGCCGAGGTGAGGGTGCTGGTGAACATGAGCCCGGGCCCAAGCGTTTTGGTTCGGGGCGCCTTCGAAGGTCGGCGGGGGTTCGAAGGGCCCTGCCCATTCTCCCACCCTGAATGAATGGCGGCGCCCCTAGCGGCACGTGTGGGGCAGGGCGACAGGGTGCATCCAGCGCTGGGGCTTGGGGGTTCCCAATCCCCGGCGTTGCGGCGCTAGGCCCCTTAAGAAGGGACCTTCAGGGGCTGTCCTAGGGTTAGGGTGAGCTCCCAGGAGGCCGGCAGGCCCGAGTCGCTGGCTCTGGGAAGAGTGGAGGTGCGGGCCGAGTTGAGGGTGATGCAGTGCAGGAGCGTGGTCCCCAGCGTTTTGACGCCCTGGGCCTTCGACTGTTGCCATGGCTCAAAGGGCCCTGCCCGTTCTCCTGCCCTGAAGAACCAGCGGCGCCCTTAGCAGCTCCCTTGGCGGTGGAGCGGCAGGGTGAATCCCAGGCTGCGGCTCGTGGATCCCCAATCCCCAGCGTTGTGGGGCCAGGCCTCTTGGGAGGGGCTCCTCGTGGGCGGACCTAGGTTTAGAGTTAGCCCCCAGGAGGCCAGCAGGCCCAATCCTCTGGCTGGGCGGTGAGAGGTGGGCGGGCCGAGGTAAAGGCGCTGGGGTGCGGGATTGTGGGCCCCTGCATTTTGGGGTGGGAGGCTTCAAATGTCGCCGGTTTCTCCAAGGCCCTGTCAGTTCTCCCGCCCTGAATGACGGGCGGCGCCCCTCGCGGCCCAGGTGGCAGCGTTGTGGGAGGGTGAGTCTGGATTTGGGGCTTGGGGTTCCAGATCCCTGGCTTGGTGGCACCAAAAGCCTTGGGAGGGGCCCCTGGGGGGCCGACCTAGGGTTAGGGTTAGCCCCCAGGAGACCGTCAGGCCCAACCGCACACTGTGCGGCGAGCTGAGGTGCAGCCCGAGGTGAAGGCGCTGGGGAGCGGGAGCGTGGGCACCAGCGTTTTGGCAAGGGGAGCCTTTGAAGGTCACCGGGGCCTCAGAAGGCCCTGCCCTTCTCTCGCCCTCTATGACCCGCAGCGCCCCTAGCGGCCCAGGTGGGGACAGTGCGGCAGGGTGAGTCCGGCTCTGGGGCTCTGACTCACCAATCCCCAGCATTGCAGAGCCAGGCCGCTTGGGATGTCCCCTCAGGGCCGACCTAGGGTTTTGGTTAGCTGCCAGGAGCCCGGCAGGCCATATCCACCGGCTCTGAAGCAAGCGGTGGGGTGGGCCTAGGTGAGGGCGCTGGCGAGCAGGATCCTGGGAGCCAACGTTTTTGCGCGGGGAGCCTTCAAAGGTCAGTGTGGACTCGGAGGGCCCTGCCCGATCTCTTGCCCTGATTGACCGGCGGGGCCTCTAGCGGCTCGGGTGGCTGAAGGGCAGCAGGGTGAGTGCGGCACATGAGCTCGGGGTCCCCATCCCCAGCGTTGCGACGCCAGGCCCCTTGGGAAGTGCCCCTCGGTGGCCGACCTATGGTTAGGGTTAGCCTCCAGGAGTCCCGCAGGCCCGATACACCACCTGTGCGTTGAGCGGAGAGTTGGGCCGAGGTGAGGGTGCTGGTGAACCTGAGCCTGGGCACAAGCGTTTTGGTTCGGGGCGCCTTCGAAGGTCGGAAGGGGTTCGGAGGGCCCTGCCAATTCTCCCACCCTGAATGAATGGCGGCGCCCCTAGCGTCCTGTGTGGGTTGGGGTGGCAGCGTGCATCCGGCGCTGGGGCTTGGGGGCCCCCAATCCCTGGCGTTGCGGCGCCAGGCCCCTTAGGAAGGGACCTTCAGGGGCTGTCCTAGGGTTAGGGTGAGCTCCCAGGAGGCCGGCAGGCCCGAGTCGCTGGCTCTGCGAAGAGCGGAGGTGCGGGCCGAGTTGAGGGTGATGCAGAGCGGGAGCGTGGTCCCCAGCGTTTTGGCGCCCTGGGCCTTCGACTGTTGCCATGGCTCAAAGGGCCCTGCCCGTTCTCCTGCCCTGAAGAACCAGCGGCGCCCTTAGCAGCTCCCTTGGCGGTGGAGCGGCAGGGTGAGTCCATGCTGCGGCTCGTGGATCCCCAATCCCCAGCGTTGTGGGGCCAGGCCTCTTGGGAGGGGCTCCTCGTGGGCGGACCTAGGTTTAGAGTTAGCACCCAGGAGGCCAGCAGGCCCAATCCTCTGGCTGGGCGGCGAGAGGTGGGCGGCCCGAGGTAAAGGCGCTGGCGATCGGGAGCGTGGGCCCCTGCATTTTGGCGCAGGAGGCTTCAAATATCGCCGGTTTCTCCAGGGCCCTGTCCCTTCTCCCGCCCTGAATGACGGGCGGCGCCACTAGCGTCCCGGGTGGCGACGTGGCGGCAGGGTGAGTCTGGCTCTGGGTCTTGGGGTCCCTGATCTCCAGTGTAGCGGCACCAGGACCCTTGGGAGGGGCCCCTGGGTGGCTGACCTAGGGTTAGGGTTAGCCCCCAGGAGGCCGGCAGGTGGGATCTGGCCACTGTCCGGGGAGCGGAGGGCGGGGCCGAGGTGAGGGCGTTGGGGAGCGGGAGCGTGGGCACCAGCGTTTTGGCACGGGGAGCCTTTGAAGGCCACCGGGGGCTCAGAAGGCCCTGCCCCTTCTCTCGCCCTGAATGACCCGCAGTGCTCCTAGCGGCCTGGGTGGCGGCGTTGCGGTAGGGTGAGTGTGGCTCTGGGGCTTGAGGTTCCCGATCCCCGGCGAAGCGGCACCAGGACCCTTGGGAGGGGCCCCTGGGTGGCTGACCTAGGGTTAGGGTTAGCACCCGGGAGGCCGGCAGGCGGGATCCGCCCGCTGTGCGTGGAGCGGAGGGGCGGGCCGAGGTGAGGGCGCTGGCGAGCAAGAGCCTGGGCCCAAGCGTTTTGGCACCGGGGGCCTTCGAATGTCTCCGGGGACTCGGCGGGCCCTGCCCATTCTCCTCCCTGAATGACCGGCGGCGCCCCTAGCAGCCCAGGTGGCGGTGGGGCGGCATGGAAGTCCGGGCATAGGGCTCGGGGGTCCCCAGTCCACCGCGTTGCGGCGCCAGGCCCCTTGGGAGGGGCCCCTCGGAGGCTGACCTAGGGTTAGGTTTAGCCCCTAGGATGCCGGCAGGCCCTATTCGCCAGCCATGTGGAGACTGGAGTGGCGGACCGAGGTGAGGGCACTGGTGAGCGGGAGCGTGGGCCCGGGTGTTTTGGCGCGGGGGGCCTTTGAAGGTCGCCGTGTCTTGGAAGGCCCTGCCCGTGCTCCTGCCCTGAATGAACGGCACCACCCCAAGCCCCCGGGTGGCGGCTGGGTGGCAGGGTGAGTCCACTGTTGAGGCTCGGGGGCCCCAATCCCCAGCGTTGCGGCGCCAGATCCCTTGGGAGGGGCCCCTCGGGGGTCGATCTAGGGTTGCGGTTAGCCCCCAGGAGGCCGGTGGACCCGATCAGCGGCTGTGCGGCACGCGGAGGGTTGGGCCGAGGTGAGGGCGCTGGCGAGACTGAGCATGAGCCCAAGCGTTTTAGTGCGGGGGGCCTTCGAAGGTCAGTGGGGGCTCGGAGGGACCTGCCCGTTCTCCTGCTCTCAATGACCGGCGGGGCCCCTAGAGGCTCCGGTGCCTGAAGGGCAGCAGGGTGAGACCGGCACTTGGGTTGGGGTCCCCATTCCCGGCGTTGTGGCGCCAGGCCACTTGGGAAGGGCCCCTCCTTGGCCGACCTCCAGTTAGGGTTAGCCCCCAGGAGGCCAGCAGGCCCGATACACCGCCTGTGCGTCGAGCGGAGAGTTGGGCCGAGGTGAGGGTGCTGGTGAACATGAGCCCGGGCCCAAGCGTTTTGGTTCGGGGCGCCTTCGAAGGTCGGCGGGGGTCCGAAGGGCCCTGCCCGTTCTCCCACCCTGAATGAATGGCGGCGCCCCTAGCGGCACGTGTGGGGCAGGGCGGCAGGGTGCATCCAGCGCTGGGGCTTGGGGGTTCCCAAGCCCCTGCGTTGCGGCGCCAGGCCCCTTAGGAAGCGACCCTCAGGGCCGTCCTAGGGTTAGGGTTAGCGCCCAGGAGGCCTTCAGGCCCGATACACCGCCTGTGCGTCGAGCGGAGAGTTGGGCCGAGGTGAGGGTGCTGGTGAACATGAGCCCGGGCCCAAGCGTTTTGGTTCGGGGCGCCTTCGAAGGTCGGCGGGGGTTCGAAGGGCCCTGCCCATTCTCCCACCCTGAATGAATGGCGGCACCCCTAGCGGCACGTGTGGGGCAGGGCGGCAGGGTGCATCCAGCGCTGGGGCTTGGGGGTTCCCAATCCCCGGCGTTGCGGCGCCAGGCCCCTTAGGAAGCGACCCTCGGGGCCGTCCTAGGGTTAGGGTTAGCGCCCAGGAGGCCGGCAGGCCCGATCCGCCGGCTGTGCGAGGAGTGGAGATGCAGGCCGAGTTGAGGGCGATGGCGAGCGGGAGCTGGGCCCCAGCGTTTTGGCGTCCTGGGCCTTTGAATGTTGCCATGGCTCGGAGGGCCCTGCCCTTTCTCCTGCCCTGAAGAACCAGCAAGGCCCCTAGCGGTTCCGTTGGCAGTGGGGCGGCAGTGTGAATCCCAGGCTGCGGCTCGGGGATCCCCAATCCCCGGCGTTGTGGTGCCAGGCCCCTTGGGAGGGGCTCCTCGTGGGCCGACCCAGGGTTAGAGTTAGCCCCCATAAGGCCGGCAGGCCAGATCCTCTGGCTGGGCGGTGAGAGGTGGGCGGGCCGAGGTAAAGGCGCTGGGGTGCGGGATTGTGGGCCCCTGCATTTTGGGGTGGGAGGGTTCAAATGTCACCGGTTTCTCCAGGGCCCTGTCAGTTCTCCCGCCCTGAATGAACGGCGGCGCCCCTCGCGGCCCGGGTGGCAGCGTTGTGGGAGGGTGAGTCTGGCTTTGGGGCTTGGGGTTCCAGATCCCTGGCGTAGTGGCACCAAAAGCCTTGGGAGGGGCCCCTGGGCGGCCGACCTAGGGTTAGGGTTAGCCCCCAGGAGACCGTCAGGCCCAACCGCACACTGTGCGGCGAGCTGAGGTGCGGCCCGAGGTGAAGGCGCTGGGGAGCGGGAGCGTGGGCACCAGCGTTTTGGCACGGGGAGCCTTTGAAGGTCACCGGGGACTCAGAAGGCCCTGCCCTTCTCTCGCCCTCTGTGACCCGCAGCGCCCCTAGAGGCCCAGGTGGGGACAGTGCGGCAGGGTGAGTCCGGCTCTGGGGCTCTGACTCACCAATCCCCAGCATTGCAGAGCCAGGCCGCTTGGGATGTCCCCTCAGGGCCGACCTAGGGTTTTGGTTAGCTGCCAGGAGCCGGGCAGGCCCTATCCACCGGCTCTGAAGCAAGCGGTGGGGTGGGCCTAGGTGAGGGCGCTGGCGAGCAGGATCCTGGGAGCCAACGTTTTTGCGCGGGGAGCCTTCAAAGGTCAGCGTGGGCTCGGAGGGCCCTGCCCGATCTCTTGCCCTGATTGACCGGCGGGGCCTCTAGCGGCTCGGGTGGCTGAAGGGCAGCAGGGTGAGTGCGGCACATGAGCTCGGGGTCCCCATCCCCAGCGTTCCGACGCCAGGCCCCTTGGGAAGTGCCCCTCGGTGGCCGACCTATGGTTAGGGTTAGCCTCCAGGAGCCCCGCAGGCCCTATACACCACCTGTGCGTCGAGCGGAGCGTTGGGCCGAGGTGAGGGTGCTGGTGAACATGAGCCCGGGCCCAAGCGTTTTGGTTCGGGGCGCCTTCGAAGGTCGGCGGGGGTTCGAAGGGCCCTGCCAGTTCTCCCACCCTGAATGAATGGCGGCGCCCCTAGCGGCACGTGTGGGGCAGGGCGGCAGGGTGCATCCAGCGCTGGGGCTTGGGGGTTCCCAATCCCTGGCGTTGCGGCGCCAGGCCCCTTAGGAAGGGACCTTCAGGGGCTGTCCTAGGGTTAGGGTGAGCTCCCAGGAGGCCGGCAGGCCCGAGTCGCTGGCTCTGCGAAGAGTGGAGGTGCGGGCCGAGTTGAGGGTGATGCAGTGCAGGAGCGTGGTCCCCAGCGTTTTGACGCCCTGGGCCTTCGACTGTTGCCATGGCTCAAAGGGCCCTGCCCGTTCTCCTGCCCTGAATAACCAGCGGCGCCCTTAGCAGCTCCCTTGGCGGTGGAGCGGCAGGCCACTTGGGAAGGGCCCCTCCGTGGCCGACCTACAGTTAGGGTTAGCCCCCAGGAGGCCAGCAGGCCCGATACACCGCCTGTGCGTCGAGCGGAGAGTTGGGCCGAGGTGAGGGTGCTGGTGAACATGAGCCCGGGCCCAAGCGTTTTGGTTCGGGGCGCCTTCGAAGGTCGGCGGGGGTTCGAAGGGCCCTGCCCATTCTCCCACCCTGAATGAATGGCGGCGCCCCTAGCGGCACGTGTGGGGCAGGGCGGCAGGGTGCATCCAGCGCTGGGGCTTGGGGGTTCCCAATCCCCGGCGTTGCGGCGCCAGGCCCCTTAGGAAGCGACCCTCGGGGCCGTCCTAGGGTTAGGGTTAGCTCCCAGGAGGCCGGCAGGCCCGAGTCGCTGGCTCTGCGAAGAGCGGAGGTGCGGGCCGAGTTGAGGGTGATGCAGAGCGGGAGCGTGGTCCCCAGCGTTTTGGCGCCCTGGGCCTTCGACTGTTGCCATGGCTCAAAGGGCCCTGCCCGTTCTCCTGCCCTGAAGAACCAGCGGCGCCCTTAGCAGCTCCCTTGGCGGTGGAGCGGCAGGGTGAGTCCATGCTGCGGCTCGTGGATCCCCAATCCCCAGCGTTGTGGGGCCAGGCCTCTTGGGAGGGGCTCCTCGTGGGCGGACCTAGGTTTAGAGTTAGCACCCAGGAGGCCAGCAGGCCCAATCCTCTGGCTGGGCGGCGAGAGGTGGGCGGCCCGAGGTAAAGGCGCTGGCGATCGGGAGCGTGGGCCCCTGCATTTTGGCGCAGGAGGCTTCAAATATCGCCGGTTTCTCCAGGGCCCTGTCCCTTCTCCCGCCCTGAATGACGGGCGGCGCCACTAGCGTCCCGGGTGGCGACGTGGCGGCAGGGTGAGTCTGGCTCTGGGTCTTGGGGTCCCTGATCTCCAGTGTAGCGGCACCAGGACCCTTGGGAGGGGCCCCTGGGTGGCTGACCTAGGGTTAGGGTTAGCCCCCAGGAGGCCGGCAGGTGGGATCCGGCCACTGTCCGGGGAGCGGAGGGCGGGGCCGAGGTGAGGGCGTTGGGGAGCGGGAGCGTGGGCACCAGCGTTTTGGCACGGGGAGCCTTTGAAGGCCACCGGGGGCTCGGAAGGCCCTGCCCCTTCTCTCGCCCTGAATGACCCGCAGTGCTCCTAGCGGCCTGGGTGGCGGCGTTGCGGTAGGGTGAGTGTGGCTCTGGGGCTTGAGGTTCCCGATCCCCGGCGAAGCGGCACCAGGACCCTTGGGAGGGGCCCCTGGGTGGCCGACCTAGGGTTAGGGTTAGCACCCGGGAGGCCGGCAGGCGGGATCCGCCCGCTGTGCGTGGAGCGGAGGGGCGGGCCGAGGTGAGGGCGCTGGCGAGCAAGAGCCTGGGCCCAAGCGTTTTGGCACCGGGGGCCTTCGAATGTCTCCGGGGACTCGGCGGGCCCTGCCCATTCTCCTCCCTGAATGACCGGCGGCGCCCCTAGCAGCCCAGGTGGCGGCGGGGCGGCATGGAAGTCCGGGCATAGGGCTCGGGGGTCCCCAGTCCACCGTGTTGCGGCGCCAGGCCCCTTGGGAGGGGCCCCTCAGAGGCTGACCTAGGGTTAGGTTTAGCCCCTAGGATGCCGGCAGGCCCTATTCGCCAGCCGTGTGGAGACTGGAGTGGCGGACCGAGGTGAGGGCACTGGTGAGCGGGAGCCTGGGCCCAGGTGTTTTGGCGCGGGGGGCCTTTGAAGGTCGCCGTGTCTTGGAGGGCCCTGCCCGTGCTCCCGCCCTGAATGAACGGCACCACCCCAAGCCCCCGGGTGGCGGCTGGGTGGCAGGGTGAGTCCAGTGCTGAGGCTCGGGGGTCCCCAATCCCCAGCGTTGCGGCACCAGATCCCTTGGGAGGGGCCCCTCGGGGGTCGATCTAGGGTTCCGGTTAGCCCCCAGGAGGCCGGTGGACCCGATCAGCGGCTGTGCGGCACGCGGAGGGTTGGGCCGAGGTGAGGGCGCTGGCGAGACTGAGCATGAGCCCAAGCGTTTTAGTGTGGGGGGCCTTCGAAGGTCAGTGGGGGCTCGGAGGGACCTGCCCGTTCTCCTGCTCTCAATGACCGGCGGGGCCCCTAGAGGCTCCGGTGCCTGAAGGGCAGCAGGGTGAGACCGGCACTTGGGTTGGGGTCCCCATTCCCGGCGTTGTGGCGCCAGGCCACTTGGGAAGGGCCCCTCCTTGGCCGACCTCCAGTTAGGGTTAGCCCCCAGGAGGCCAGCAGGCCCGATACACCGCCTGTGCGTCGAGCGGAGAGTTGGGCCGAGGTGAGGGTGCTGGTGAACATGAGCCCGGGCCCAAGCGTTTTGGTTCGGGGCGCCTTCGAAGGTCGGCGGGGGTCCGAAGGGCCCTGCCCGTTCTCCCACCCTGAATGAATGGCGGCGCCCCTAGCGGCACGTGTGGGGCAGGGCGGCAGGGTGCATCCAGCGCTGGGGCTTGGGGGTTCCCAATCCCCGGCATTGCGGCGCTAGGCCCCTTAAGAAGGGACCTTCAGGGGCTGTCCTAGGGTTAGGGTGAGCTCCCAGGAGGCCGGCAGGCCCGAGTCGCTGGCTCTGGGAAGAGTGGAGGTGTGGGCCGAGTTGAGGGTGATGCAGTGCGGGAGCGTGGTCCCCAGCGTTTTAACGCCCTGGGCCTTCGACTGTTGCCATGGCTCAAAGGGCCCTGCCCGTTCTCCTGCCCTGAAGAACCAGCGGCGCCCTTAGCAGCTCCCTTGGCGGTGGAGCGGCAGGGTGAATCCCAGGCTGCGGCTCGTGGATCCCCAATCCCCAGCGTTGTGGGGCCAGGCCTCTTGGGAGGGGCTCCTCGTGGGCGGACCTAGGTTTAGAGTTAGCCCCCAGGAGGCCAGCAGGCCCAATCCTCTGGCTGGGCGGTGAGAGGTGGGCGGGCCGAGGTAAAGGCGCTGGGGTGCGGGATTGTGGGCCCCTGCATTTTGGGGGTGGGAGGCTTCAAATGTCGCCGGTTTCTCCAAGGCCCTGTCAGTTCTCCCGCCCTGAATGACCGGCGGCGCCCCTCGCGGCCCGGGGTGGCAGCGTTGTGGGAGGGTGAGTCTGGATTTGGGGCTTGGGGTTCCAGATCCCTGGCTTGGTGGCACCAAAAGCCTTGGGAGGGGCCCCTGGGGGGCCGACCTAGGGTTAGGGTTAGCCCCCAGGAGACCGTCAGGCCCAACCGCACACTGTGTGGCGAGCTGAGGTGCAGCCCGAGGTGAAGGCGCTGGGGAGCGGGAGCGTGGGCACCAGCGTTTTGGCAAGGGGAGCCTTTGAAGGTCACCGGGGCCTCAGAAGGCCCTGCCCTTCTCTCGCCCTCTATGACCCGCAGCGCCCCTAGCGGCCCAGGTGGGGACAGTGCGGCAGGGTGAGTCCGGCTCTGGGGCTCTGACTCACCAATCCCCAGCATTGCAGAGCCAGGCCGCTTGGGATGTCCCCTCAGGGCCGACCTAGGGTTTTGGTTAGCTGCCAGGAGCCCGGCAGGCCCTATCCACCGGCTCTGAAGCAAGCGGTGGGGTGGGCCTAGGTGAGGGCGCTGGCGAGCAGGATCCTGGGAGCCAACGTTTTTGCGCGGGGAGCCTTCAAAGGTCAGTGTGGACTCGGAGGGCCCTGCCCGATCTCTTGCCCTGATTGACCGGCGGGGCCTCTAGCGGCTCGGGTGGCTGAAGGGCAGCAGGGTGAGTGCGGCACATGAGCTCGGGGTCCCCATCCCCAGCGTTGCGACGCCAGGCCCCTTGGGAAGTGCCCCTCGGTGGCCGACCTAAGGTTAGGGTTAGCCTCCAGGAGCACCGCAGGCCCGATACACCACCTGTGCGTCGAGCGGAGAGTTGGGCCGAGGTGAGGGTGCTGGTGAACATGAGCCCGGGCCCAAGCATTTTGGTTCAGGGCGCCTTCGAAGGTCGGCGGGGATTTGAAGGGCCCTGCCCGTTCTCCCACCCTGAATGAATGGCGGCGCCCCTAGCGGCACGTGTGGGGCAGGGCGGCAGGGTGCATCCAGCGCTGGGGCTTGGGGGTTCCCAATCCCTGGCGTTGCGGCGCCAGGCCCCTTAGGAAGGGACCTTCAGGGGCTGTCCTAGGGTTAGGGTGAGCTCCCAGGAGGCCGGCAGGCCCGAGTCGCTGGCTCTGCGAAGAGTGGAGGTGCGGGCCGAGTTGAGGGTGATGCAGTGCGGGAGCGTGGTCCCCAGCGTTTTGACGCCCTGGGCCTTCGACTGTTGCCATGGCTCAAAGGGCCCTGCCCGTTCTCCTGCCCTGAAGAACCAGCGGCGCCCTTAGCAGCTCCCTTGGCGGTGGAGCGGCAGGGTGAGTCCATGCTGCGGCTCGTGGATCCCCAATCCCCAGCGTTGTGGGGCCAGGCCTCTTGGGAGGGGCTCCTCGTGGGCGGACCTAGGTTTAGAGTTAGCACCCAGGAGGCCAGCAGGCCCAATCCTCTGGCTGGGCGGCGAGAGGTGGGCGGCCCGAGGTAAAGGCGCTGGCGATCGGGAGCGTGGGCCCCTGCATTTTGGCGCAGGAGGCTTCAAATATCGCCGGTTTCTCCAGGGCCCTGTCCCTTCTCCCGCCCTGAATGACGGGCGGCGCCACTAGCGTCCCGGGTGGCGACGTGGCGGCAGAGTGAGTCTGGCTCTGGGTCTTGGGGTCCCTGATCTCCAGTGTAGCGGCACCAGGACCCTTGGGAGGGGCCCCTGGGTGGCTGACCTAGGGTTAGGGTTAGCCCCCAGGAGGCCGGCAGGTGGGATCCGGCCACTGTCCGGGGAGCGGAGGGCGGGGCCGAGGTGAGGGCGTTGGGGAGCGGGAGCGTGGGCACCAGCGTTTTGGCACGGGGAGCCTTTGAAGGCCACCGGGGGCTCGGAAGGCCCTGCCCCTTCTCTCGCCCTGAATGACCCGCAGTGCTCCTAGCGGCCTGGGTGGCGGCGTTGCGGTAGGGTGAGTGTGGCTCTGGGGCTTGAGGTTCCCGATCCCCGGCGAAGCGGCACCAGGACCCTTGGGAGGGGCCCCTGGGTGGCCGACCTAGGGTTAGGGTTAGCACCCGGGAGGCCGGCAGGCGGAATCCGCCCGCTGTGCGTGGAGCGGAGGGGCGGGCCGAGGTGAGGGCGCTGGCGAGCAAGAGCCTGGGCCCAAGCGTTTTGGCACCGGGGGCCTTCGAATGTCTCCGGGGACTCGGCGGGCCCTGCCCATTCTCCTCCCTGAATGACCGGCGGCGCCCCTAGCAGCCCAGGTGGCGGCGGGGCGGCATGGAAGTCCGGGCATAGGGCTCGGGGGTCCCCAGTCCACCGTGTTGCGGCGCCAGGCCCCTTGGGAGGGGCCCCTCAGAGGCTGACCTAGGGTTAGGTTTAGCCCCTAGGATGCCGGCAGGCCCTATTCGCCAGCCGTGTGGAGACTGGAGTGGCGGACCGAGGTGAGGGCACTGGTGAGCGGGAGCCTGGGCCCAGGTGTTTTGGCGCGGGGGGCCTTTGAAGGTCGCCGTGTCTTGGAGGGCCCTGCCCGTGCTCCCGCCCTGAATGAACGGCACCACCCCAAGCCCCCGGGTGGCGGCTGGGTGGCAGGGTGAGTCCAGTGCTGAGGCTCGGGGGTCCCCAATCCCCAGCGTTGCGGCACCTGATCCCTTGGGAGGGGCCCCTCGGGGGTCGATCTAGGGTTCCGGTTAGCCCCCAGGAGGCCGGTGGACCCGATCAGCGGCTGTGCGGCACGCGGAGGGTTGGGCCGAGGTGAGGGCGCTGGCGAGACTGAGCATGAGCCCAAGCGTTTTAGTGTGGGGGGCCTTCGAAGGTCAGTGGGGGCTCGGAGGGACCTGCCCGTTCTCCCGCTCTCAATGACCGGCGGGACCCCTAGAGGCTCCGGTGCCTGAAGGGCAGCAGGGTGAGACTGGCACTTGGGTTGGGGTCCCCATTCCCGGCGTTGTGGCGCCAGGCCACTTGGGAAGGGCCCCTCCGTGGCCGACCTCCAGTTAGGGTTAGCCCCCAGGAGGCCAGCAGGCCCGATACACCGCCTGTGCGTCGAGCGGAGAGTTGGGCCGAGGTGAGGGTGCTGGTGAACATGAGCCCGGGCCCAAGCGTTTTGGTTCGGGGCGCCTTCGAAGGTCGGCGGGGGTTTGAAGGGCCCTGCCCATTCTCCCACCCTGAATGAATGGCGGCGCCCCTAGCGGCACGTGTGGGGCAGGGCGACAGGGTGCATCCAGCGCTGGGGCTTGGGGGTTCCCAATCCCCGGCATTGCGGCGCTAGGCCCCTTAAGAAGGGACCTTCAGGGGCTGTCCTAGGGTTAGGGTGAGCTCCCAGGAGGCCGGCAGGCCCGAGTCGCTGGCTCTGGGAAGAGTGGAGGTGTGGGCCGAGTTGAGGGTGATGCAGTGCGGGAGCGTGGTCCCCAGCGTTTTAACGCCCTGGGCCTTCGACTGTTGCCATGGCTCAAAGGGCCCTGCCCGTTCTCCTGCCCTGAAGAACCAGCGGCGCCCTTAGCAGCTCCCTTGGCGGTGGAGCGGCAGGGTGAATCCCAGGCTGCGGCTCGTGGATCCCCAATCCCCAGCGTTGTGGGGCCAGGCCTCTTGGGAGGGGCTCCTCGTGGGCGGACCTAGGTTTAGAGTTAGCCCCCAGGAGGCCAGCAGGCCCAATCCTCTGGCTGGGCGGTGAGAGGTGGGCGGGCCGAGGTAAAGGCGCTGGGGTGCGGGATTGTGGGCCCCTGCATTTTGGGGTGGGAGGCTTCAAATGTCGCCGGTTTCTCCAAGGCCCTGTCAGTTCTCCTGCCCTGAATGACCGGCGGCGCCCCTCGCGGCCCGGGTGGCAGCGTTGTGGGAGGGTGAGTCTGGATTTGGGGCTTGGGGTTCCAGATCCCTGGCTTGGTGGCACCAAAAGCCTTGGGAGGGGCCCCTGGGGGGCCGACCTAGGGTTAGGGTTAGCCCCCAGGAGACCGTCAGGCCCAACCGCACACTGTGTGGCGAGCTGAGGTGCAGCCCGAGGTGAAGGCGCTGGGGAGCGGGAGCGTGGGCACCAGCGTTTTGGCAAGGGGAGCCTTTGAAGGTCACCGGGGCCTCAGAAGGCCCTGCCCTTCTCTCGCCCTCTATGACCCGCAGCGCCCCTAGCGGCCCAGGTGGGGACAGTGCGGCAGGGTGAGTCCGGCTCTGGGGCTCTGACTCACCAATCCCCAGCATTGCAGAGCCAGGCCGCTTGGGATGTCCCCTCAGGGCCGACCTAGGGTTTTGGTTAGCTGCCAGGAGCCCGGCAGGCCCTATCCACCGGCTCTGAAGCAAGCGGTGGGGTGGGCCTAGGTGAGGGCGCTGGCGAGCAGGATCCTGGGAGCCAACGTTTTTGCGCGGGGAGCCTTCAAAGGTCAGTGTGGACTCGGAGGGCCCTGCCCGATCTCTTGCCCTGATTGACCGGCGGGGCCTCTAGCGGCTCGGGTGGCTGAAGGGCAGCAGGGTGAGTGCGGCACATGAGCTCGGGGTCCCCATCCCCAGCGTTGCGACGCCAGGCCCCTTGGGAAGTGCCCCTCGGTGGCCGACCTAAGGTTAGGGTTAGCCTCCAGGAGCACCGCAGGCCCGATACACCACCTGTGTGTCGAGCGGAGAGTTGGGCCGAGGTGAGGGTGCTGGTGAACATGAGCCCGGGCCCAAGCATTTTGGTTCAGGGCGCCTTCGAAGGTCGGCGGGGATTTGAAGGGCCCTGCCCGTTCTCCCACCCTGAATGAATGGCGGCGCCCCTAGCGGCACGTGTGGGGCAGGGCGGCAGGGTGCATCCAGCGCTGGGGCTTGGGGGTTCCCAATCCCTGGCGTTGCGGCGCCAGGCCCCTTAGGAAGGGACCTTCAGGGGCTGTCCTAGGGTTAGGGTGAGCTCCCAGGAGGCCGGCAGGCCCGAGTCGCTGGCTCTGCGAAGAGTGGAGGTGCGGGCCGAGTTGAGGGTGATGCAGTGCGGGAGCGTGGTCCCCAGCGTTTTGACGCCCTGGGCCTTCGACTGTTGCCATGGCTCAAAGGGCCCTGCCCGTTCTCCTGCCCTGAAGAACCAGCGGCGCCCTTAGCAGCTCCCTTGGCGGTGGAGCGGCAGGGTGAGTCCATGCTGCGGCTCGTGGATCCCCAATCCCCAGCGTTGTGGGGCCAGGCCTCTTGGGAGGGGCTCCTCGTGGGCGGACCTAGGTTTAGAGTTAGCACCCAGGAGGCCAGCAGGCCCAATCCTCTGGCTGGGCGGCGAGAGGTGGGCGGCCCGAGGTAAAGGCGCTGGCGATCGGGAGCGTGGGCCCCTGCATTTTGGCGCAGGAGGCTTCAAATATCGCCGGTTTCTCCAGGGCCCTGTCCCTTCTCCCGCCCTGAATGACGGGCGGCGCCACTAGCGTCCCGGGTGGCGACGTGGCGGCAGAGTGAGTCTGGCTCTGGGTCTTGGGGTCCCTGATCTCCAGTGTAGCGGCACCAGGACCCTTGGGAGGGGCCCCTGGGTGGCTGACCTAGGGTTAGGGTTAGCCCCCAGGAGGCCGGCAGGTGGGATCCGGCCACTGTCCGGGGAGCGGAGGGCGGGGCCGAGGTGAGGGCGTTGGGGAGCGGGAGCGTGGGCACCAGCGTTTTGGCACGGGGAGCCTTTGAAGGCCACCGGGGGCTCGGAAGGCCCTGCCCCTTCTCTCGCCCTGAATGACCCGCAGTGCTCCTAGCGGCCTGGGTGGCGGCGTTGCGGTAGGGTGAGTGTGGCTCTGGGGCTTGAGGTTCCCGATCCCCGGCGAAGCGGCACCAGGACCCTTGGGAGGGGCCCCTGGGTGGCCGACCTAGGGTTAGGGTTAGCACCCGGGAGGCCGGCAGGCGGAATCCGCCCGCTGTGCGTGGAGCGGAGGGGCGGGCCGAGGTGAGGGCGCTGGCGAGCAAGAGCCTGGGCCCAAGCGTTTTGGCACCGGGGGCCTTCGAATGTCTCCGGGGACTCGGCGGGCCCTGCCCATTCTCCTCCCTGAATGACCGGCGGCGCCCCTAGCAGCCCAGGTGGCGGCGGGGCGGCATGGAAGTCCGGGCATAGGGCTCGGGGGTCCCCAGTCCACCGTGTTGCGGCGCCAGGCCCCTTGGGAGGGGCCCCTCAGAGGCTGACCTAGGGTTAGGTTTAGCCCCTAGGATGCCGGCAGGCCCTATTCGCCAGCCGTGTGGAGACTGGAGTGGCGGACCGAGGTGAGGGCACTGGTGAGCGGGAGCCTGGGCCCAGGTGTTTTGGCGCGGGGGGCCTTTGAAGGTCGCCGTGTCTTGGAGGGCCCTGCCCGTGCTCCCGCCCTGAATGAACGGCACCACCCCAAGCCCCCGGGTGGCGGCTGGGTGGCAGGGTGAGTCCAGTGCTGAGGCTCGGGGGTCCCCAATCCCCAGCGTTGCGGCACCTGATCCCTTGGGAGGGGCCCCTCGGGGGTCGATCTAGGGTTCCGGTTAGCCCCCAGGAGGCCGGTGGACCCGATCAGCGGCTGTGCGGCACGCGGAGGGTTGGGCCGAGGTGAGGGCGCTGGCGAGACTGAGCATGAGCCCAAGCGTTTTAGTGTGGGGGGCCTTCGAAGGTCAGTGGGGGCTCGGAGGGACCTGCCCGTTCTCCCGCTCTCAATGACCGGCGGGACCCCTAGAGGCTCCGGTGCCTGAAGGGCAGCAGGGTGAGACTGGCACTTGGGTTGGGGTCCCCATTCCCGGCGTTGTGGCGCCAGGCCACTTGGGAAGGGCCCCTCCGTGGCCGACCTCCAGTTAGGGTTAGCCCCCAGGAGGCCAGCAGGCCCGATACACCGCCTGTGCGTCGAGCGGAGAGTTGGGCCGAGGTGAGGGTGCTGGTGAACATGAGCCCGGGCCCAAGCGTTTTGGTTCGGGGCGCCTTCGAAGGTCGGCGGGGGTTTGAAGGGCCCTGCCCATTCTCCCACCCTGAATGAATGGCGGCGCCCCTAGCGGCACGTGTGGGGCAGGGCGACAGGGTGCATCCAGCGCTGGGGCTTGGGGGTTCCCAATCCCCGGCATTGCGGCGCTAGGCCCCTTAAGAAGGGACCTTCAGGGGCTGTCCTAGGGTTAGGGTGAGCTCCCAGGAGGCCGGCAGGCCCGAGTCGCTGGCTCTGGGAAGAGTGGAGGTGTGGGCCGAGTTGAGGGTGATGCAGTGCGGGAGCGTGGTCCCCAGCGTTTTAACGCCCTGGGCCTTCGACTGTTGCCATGGCTCAAAGGGCCCTGCCCGTTCTCCTGCCCTGAAGAACCAGCGGCGCCCTTAGCAGCTCCCTTGGCGGTGGAGCGGCAGGGTGAATCCCAGGCTGCGGCTCGTGGATCCCCAATCCCCAGCGTTGTGGGGCCAGGCCTCTTGGGAGGGGCTCCTCGTGGGCGGACCTAGGTTTAGAGTTAGCCCCCAGGAGGCCAGCAGGCCCAATCCTCTGGCTGGGCGGTGAGAGGTGGGCGGGCCGAGGTAAAGGCGCTGGGGTGCGGGATTGTGGGCCCCTGCATTTTGGGGTGGGAGGCTTCAAATGTCGCCGGTTTCTCCAAGGCCCTGTCAGTTCTCCCGCCCTGAATGACCGGCGGCGCCCCTCGCGGCCCGGGTGGCAGCGTTGTGGGAGGGTGAGTCTGGATTTGGGGCTTGGGGTTCCAGATCCCTGGCTTGGTGGCACCAAAAGCCTTGGGAGGGGCCCCTGGGGGGCCGACCTAGGGTTAGGGTTAGCCCCCAGGAGACCGTCAGGCCCAACCGCACACTGTGTGGCGAGCTGAGGTGCAGCCCGAGGTGAAGGCGCTGGGGAGCGGGAGCGTGGGCACCAGCGTTTTGGCAAGGGGAGCCTTTGAAGGTCACCGGGGCCTCAGAAGGCCCTGCCCTTCTCTCGCCCTCTATGACCCGCAGCGCCCCTAGCGGCCCAGGTGGGGACAGTGCGGCAGGGTGAGTCCGGCTCTGGGGCTCTGACTCACCAATCCCCAGCATTGCAGAGCCAGGCCGCTTGGGATGTCCCCTCAGGGCCGACCTAGGGTTTTGGTTAGCTGCCAGGAGCCCGGCAGGCCCTATCCACCGGCTCTGAAGCAAGCGGTGGGGTGGGCCTAGGTGAGGGCGCTGGCGAGCAGGATCCTGGGAGCCAACGTTTTTGCGCGGGGAGCCTTCAAAGGTCAGTGTGGACTCGGAGGGCCCTGCCCGATCTCTTGCCCTGATTGACCGGCGGGGCCTCTAGCGGCTCGGGTGGCTGAAGGGCAGCAGGGTGAGTGCGGCACATGAGCTCGGGGTCCCCATCCCCAGCGTTGCGACGCCAGGCCCCTTGGGAAGTGCCCCTCGGTGGCCGACCTAAGGTTAGGGTTAGCCTCCAGGAGCACCGCAGGCCCGATACACCACCTGTGCGTCGAGCGGAGAGTTGGGCCGAGGTGAGGGTGCTGGTGAACATGAGCCCGGGCCCAAGCATTTTGGTTCAGGGCGCCTTCGAAGGTCGGCGGGGATTTGAAGGGCCCTGCCCGTTCTCCCACCCTGAATGAATGGCGGCGCCCCTAGCGGCACGTGTGGGGCAGGGCGGCAGGGTGCATCCAGCGCTGGGGCTTGGGGGTTCCCAATCCCTGGCGTTGCGGCGCCAGGCCCCTTAGGAAGGGACCTTCAGGGGCTGTCCTAGGGTTAGGGTGAGCTCCCAGGAGGCCGGCAGGCCCGAGTCGCTGGCTCTGCGAAGAGTGGAGGTGCGGGCCGAGTTGAGGGTGATGCAGTGCGGGAGCGTGGTCCCCAGCGTTTTGACGCCCTGGGCCTTCGACTGTTGCCATGGCTCAAAGGGCCCTGCCCGTTCTCCTGCCCTGAAGAACCAGCGGCGCCCTTAGCAGCTCCCTTGGCGGTGGAGCGGCAGGGTGAGTCCATGCTGCGGCTCGTGGATCCCCAATCCCCAGCGTTGTGGGGCCAGGCCTCTTGGGAGGGGCTCCTCGTGGGCGGACCTAGGTTTAGAGTTAGCACCCAGGAGGCCAGCAGGCCCAATCCTCTGGCTGGGCGGCGAGAGGTGGGCGGCCCGAGGTAAAGGCGCTGGCGATCGGGAGCGTGGGCCCCTGCATTTTGGCGCAGGAGGCTTCAAATATCGCCGGTTTCTCCAGGGCCCTGTCCCTTCTCCCGCCCTGAATGACGGGCGGCGCCACTAGCGTCCCGGGTGGCGACGTGGCGGCAGAGTGAGTCTGGCTCTGGGTCTTGGGGTCCCTGATCTCCAGTGTAGCGGCACCAGGACCCTTGGGAGGGGCCCCTGGGTGGCTGACCTAGGGTTAGGGTTAGCCCCCAGGAGGCCGGCAGGTGGGATCCGGCCACTGTCCGGGGAGCGGAGGGCGGGGCCGAGGTGAGGGCGTTGGGGAGCGGGAGCGTGGGCACCAGCGTTTTGGCACGGGGAGCCTTTGAAGGCCACCGGGGGCTCGGAAGGCCCTGCCCCTTCTCTCGCCCTGAATGACCCGCAGTGCTCCTAGCGGCCTGGGTGGCGGCGTTGCGGTAGGGTGAGTGTGGCTCTGGGGCTTGAGGTTCCCGATCCCCGGCGAAGCGGCACCAGGACCCTTGGGAGGGGCCCCTGGGTGGCCGACCTAGGGTTAGGGTTAGCACCCGGGAGGCCGGCAGGCGGAATCCGCCCGCTGTGCGTGGAGCGGAGGGGCGGGCCGAGGTGAGGGCGCTGGCGAGCAAGAGCCTGGGCCCAAGCGTTTTGGCACCGGGGGCCTTCGAATGTCTCCGGGGACTCGGCGGGCCCTGCCCATTCTCCTCCCTGAATGACCGGCGGCGCCCCTAGCAGCCCAGGTGGCGGCGGGGCGGCATGGAAGTCCGGGCATAGGGCTCGGGGGTCCCCAGTCCACCGTGTTGCGGCGCCAGGCCCCTTGGGAGGGGCCCCTCAGAGGCTGACCTAGGGTTAGGTTTAGCCCCTAGGATGCCGGCAGGCCCTATTCGCCAGCCGTGTGGAGACTGGAGTGGCGGACCGAGGTGAGGGCACTGGTGAGCGGGAGCCTGGGCCCAGGTGTTTTGGCGCGGGGGGCCTTTGAAGGTCGCCGTGTCTTGGAGGGCCCTGCCCGTGCTCCCGCCCTGAATGAACGGCACCACCCCAAGCCCCCGGGTGGCGGCTGGGTGGCAGGGTGAGTCCAGTGCTGAGGCTCGGGGGTCCCCAATCCCCAGCGTTGCGGCACCTGATCCCTTGGGAGGGGCCCCTCGGGGGTCGATCTAGGGTTCCGGTTAGCCCCCAGGAGGCCGGTGGACCCGATCAGCGGCTGTGCGGCACGCGGAGGGTTGGGCCGAGGTGAGGGCGCTGGCGAGACTGAGCATGAGCCCAAGCGTTTTAGTGTGGGGGGCCTTCGAAGGTCAGTGGGGGCTCGGAGGGACCTGCCCGTTCTCCCGCTCTCAATGACCGGCGGGACCCCTAGAGGCTCCGGTGCCTGAAGGGCAGCAGGGTGAGACTGGCACTTGGGTTGGGGTCCCCATTCCCGGCGTTGTGGCGCCAGGCCACTTGGGAAGGGCCCCTCCGTGGCCGACCTCCAGTTAGGGTTAGCCCCCAGGAGGCCAGCAGGCCCGATACACCGCCTGTGCGTCGAGCGGAGAGTTGGGCCGAGGTGAGGGTGCTGGTGAACATGAGCCCGGGCCCAAGCGTTTTGGTTCGGGGCGCCTTCGAAGGTTGGCGGGGGTTCGAAGGGCCCTGCCCATTCTCCCACCCTGAATGAATGGCGGCGCCCCTAGCGGCACGTGTGGGGCAGGGCGGCAGGGTGCATCCAGCGCTGGGGCTTGGGGGTTCCCAATCCCCGGCATTGCGGCGCCAGGCCCCTTAGGAAGCGACCCTCGGGGCCGTCCTAGGGTTAGGGTTAGCGCCCAGGAGGCCGGCAGGCCCGATCCGCTGGCTGTGCGAGGAGTGGAGATGCAGGCCGAGTTGAGGGCGATGGCGAGCGGGAGCTGGGCCCCAGCGTTTTGGCGTCCTGGGCCTTTGAATGTTGCCATGGCTCGGAGGGCCCTGCCCTTTCTCCTGCCCTGAAGAACCAGCAAGGCCCCTAGCGGCTCCGTTGGCGGTGGGGCGGCAGGGTGAATCCCAGGCTGCGGCTCGGGGATCCCCAATCCCCGGCGTTGTGGTGCCAGGCCCCTTGGGAGGGGCTCCTCGTGGGCCGACCCAGGGTTAGAGTTAGCCCCCATAAGGCCGGCAGGCCAGATCCTCTGGCTGGGCGGTGAGAGGTGGGCGGGCCGAGGTAAAGGCGCTGGGGTGCGGGATTGTGAGCCCCTGCATTTTGGGGTGGGAGGCTTCAAATGTCGCCGGTTTCTCCAAGGCCCTGTCAGTTCTCCCGCCCTGAATGACCGGCAGCGCCCCTCGCGGCCCGGGTGGCAGCGTTGTGGGAGGGTGAGTCTGGATTTGGGGCTTGGGGTTCCAGATCCCTGGCTTAGTGGCACCAAAAGCCTTGGGAGGGGCCCCTGGGGGGCCGACCTAGGGTTAGGGTTAGCCCCCAGGAGACCGTCAGGCCCAACCGCACACTGTGTGGCGAGCTGAGGTGCAGCCCGAGGTGAAGGCGCTGGGGAGCGGGAGCGTGGGCACCAGCGTTTTGGCAAGGGGAGCCTTTGAAGGTCACCGGGGCCTCAGAAGGCCCTGCCCTTCTCTCGCCCTCTATGACCCGCAGCGCCCCTAGCGGCCCAGGTGGGGACAGTGCGGCAGGGTGAGTCCGGCTCTGGGGCTCTGACTCACCAATCCCCAGCATTGCAGAGCCAGGCCGCTTGGGATGTCCCCTCAGGGCCGACCTAGGGTTTTGGTTAGCTGCCAGGAGCCCGGCAGGCCCTATCCACCGGCTCTGAAGCAAGCGGTGGGGTGGGCCTAGGTGAGGGCGCTGGCGAGCAGGATCCTGGGAGCCAACGTTTTTGCGCGGGGAGCCTTCAAAGGTCAGTGTGGACTCGGAGGGCCCTGCCCGATCTCTTGCCCTGATTGACCGGCGGGGCCTCTAGCGGCTCGGGTGGCTGAAGGGCAGCAGGGTGAGTGCGGCACATGAGCTCGGGGTCCCCATCCCCAGCGTTGCGACGCCAGGCCCCTTGGGAAGTGCCCCTCGGTGGCCGACCTAAGGTTAGGGTTAGCCTCCAGGAGCACCGCAGGCCCGATACACCACCTGTGCGTCGAGCGGAGAGTTGGGCCGAGGTGAGGGTGCTGGTGAACATGAGCCCGGGCCCAAGCATTTTGGTTCAGGGCGCCTTCGAAGGTCGGCGGGGATTTGAAGGGCCCTGCCCGTTCTCCCACCCTGAATGAATGGCGGCGCCCCTAGCGGCACGTGTGGGGCAGGGCGGCAGGGTGCATCCAGCGCTGGGGCTTGGGGGTTCCCAATCCCTGGCGTTGCGGCGCCAGGCCCCTTAGGAAGGGACCTTCAGGGGCTGTCCTAGGGTTAGGGTGAGCTCCCAGGAGGCCGGCAGGCCCGAGTCGCTGGCTCTGCGAAGAGTGGAGGTGCGGGCCGAGTTGAGGGTGATGCAGTGCGGGAGCGTGGTCCCCAGCGTTTTGACGCCCTGGGCCTTCGACTGTTGCCATGGCTCAAAGGGCCCTGCCCGTTCTCCTGCCCTGAAGAACCAGCGGCGCCCTTAGCAGCTCCCTTGGCGGTGGAGCGGCAGGGTGAGTCCATGCTGCGGCTCGTGGATCCCCAATCCCCAGCGTTGTGGGGCCAGGCCTCTTGGGAGGGGCTCCTCGTGGGCGGACCTAGGTTTAGAGTTAGCACCCAGGAGGCCAGCAGGCCCAATCCTCTGGCTGGGCGGCGAGAGGTGGGCGGCCCGAGGTAAAGGCGCTGGCGATCGGGAGCGTGGGCCCCTGCATTTTGGCGCAGGAGGCTTCAAATATCGCCGGTTTCTCCAGGGCCCTGTCCCTTCTCCCGCCCTGAATGACGGGCGGCGCCACTAGCGTCCCGGGTGGCGACGTGGCGGCAGAGTGAGTCTGGCTCTGGGTCTTGGGGTCCCTGATCTCCAGTGTAGCGGCACCAGGACCCTTGGGAGGGGCCCCTGGGTGGCTGACCTAGGGTTAGGGTTAGCCCCCAGGAGGCCGGCAGGTGGGATCCGGCCACTGTCCGGGGAGCAGAGGGCGGGGCCGAGGTGAGGGCGTTGGGGAGCGGGAGCGTGGGCACCAGCGTTTTGGCACGGGGAGCCTTTGAAGGCCACCGGGGGCTCGGAAGGCCCTGCCCCTTCTCTCGCCCTGAATGACCCGCAGTGCTCCTAGCGGCCTGGGTGGCGGCGTTGCGGTAGGGTGAGTGTGGCTCTGGGGCTTGAGGTTCCCGATCCCCGGCGAAGCGGCACCAGGACCCTTGGGAGGGGCCCCTGGGTGGCCGACCTAGGGTTAGGGTTAGCACCCGGGAGGCCGGCAGGCGGAATCCGCCCGCTGTGCGTGGAGCGGAGGGGCGGGCCGAGGTGAGGGCGCTGGCGAGCAAGAGCCTGGGCCCAAGCGTTTTGGCACCGGGGGCCTTCGAATGTCTCCGGGGACTCGGCGGGCCCTGCCCATTCTCCTCCCTGAATGACCGGCGGCGCCCCTAGCAGCCCAGGTGGCGGCGGGGCGGCATGGAAGTCCGGGCATAGGGCTCGGGGGTCCCCAGTCCACCGTGTTGCGGCGCCAGGCCCCTTGGGAGGGGCCCCTCAGAGGCTGACCTAGGGTTAGGTTTAGCCCCTAGGATGCCGGCAGGCCCTATTCGCCAGCCGTGTGGAGACTGGAGTGGCGGACCGAGGTGAGGGCACTGGTGAGCGGGAGCCTGGGCCCAGGTGTTTTGGCGCGGGGGGCCTTTGAAGGTCGCCGTGTCTTGGAGGGCCCTGCCCGTGCTCCCGCCCTGAATGAACGGCACCACCCCAAGCCCCCGGGTGGCGGCTGGGTGGCAGGGTGAGTCCAGTGCTGAGGCTCGGGGGTCCCCAATCCCCAGCGTTGCGGCACCTGATCCCTTGGGAGGGGCCCCTCGGGGGTCGATCTAGGGTTCCGGTTAGCCCCCAGGAGGCCGGTGGACCCGATCAGCGGCTGTGCGGCACGCGGAGGGTTGGGCCGAGGTGAGGGCGCTGGCGAGACTGAGCATGAGCCCAAGCGTTTTAGTGTGGGGGGCCTTCGAAGGTCAGTGGGGGCTCGGAGGGACCTGCCCGTTCTCCCGCTCTCAATGACCGGCGGGACCCCTAGAGGCTCCGGTGCCTGAAGGGCAGCAGGGTGAGACTGGCACTTGGGTTGGGGTCCCCATTCCCGGCGTTGTGGCGCCAGGCCACTTGGGAAGGGCCCCTCCGTGGCCGACCTCCAGTTAGGGTTAGCCCCCAGGAGGCCAGCAGGCCCGATACACCGCCTGTGCGTCGAGCGGAGAGTTGGGCCGAGGTGAGGGTGCTGGTGAACATGAGCCCGGGCCCAAGCGTTTTGGTTCGGGGCGCCTTCGAAGGTTGGCGGGGGTTCGAAGGGCCCTGCCCATTCTCCCACCCTGAATGAATGGCGGCGCCCCTAGCGGCACGTGTGGGGCAGGGCGGCAGGGTGCATCCAGCGCTGGGGCTTGGGGGTTCCCAATCCCCGGCATTGCGGCGCCAGGCCCCTTAGGAAGCGACCCTCGGGGCCGTCCTAGGGTTAGGGTTAGCGCCCAGGAGGCCGGCAGGCCCGATCCGCTGGCTGTGCGAGGAGTGGAGATGCAGGCCGAGTTGAGGGCGATGGCGAGCGGGAGCTGGGCCCCAGCGTTTTGGCGTCCTGGGCCTTTGAATGTTGCCATGGCTCGGAGGGCCCTGCCCTTTCTCCTGCCCTGAAGAACCAGCAAGGCCCCTAGCGGCTCCGTTGGCGGTGGGGCAGCAGGGTGAATCCCAGGCTGCGGCTCGGGGATCCCCAATCCCCGGCGTTGTGGTGCCAGGCCCCTTGGGAGGGGCTCCTCGTGGGCCGACCCAGGGTTAGAGTTAGCCCCCATAAGGCCGGCAGGCCAGATCCTCTGGCTGGGCGGTGAGAGGTGGGCGGGCCGAGGTAAAGGCGCTGGGGTGCGGGATTGTGGGCCCCTGCATTTTGGGGTGGGAGGCTTCAAATGTCGCCGGTTTCTCCAAGGCCCTGTCAGTTCTCCCGCCCTGAATGACCGGCGGCGCCCCTCGCGGCCCGGGTGGCAGCGTTGTGGGAGGGTGAGTCTGGATTTGGGGCTTGGGGTTCCAGATCCCTGGCTTAGTGGCACCAAAAGCCTTGGGAGGGGCCCCTGGGGGGCCGACCTAGGGTTAGGGTTAGCCCCCAGGAGACCGTCAGGCCCAACCGCACACTGTGTGGCGAGCTGAGGTGCAGCCCGAGGTGAAGGCGCTGGGGAGCGGGAGCGTGGGCACCAGCGTTTTGGCAAGGGGAGCCTTTGAAGGTCACCGGGGCCTCAGAAGGCCCTGCCCTTCTCTCGCCCTCTATGACCCGCAGCGCCCCTAGCGGCCCAGGTGGGGACAGTGCGGCAGGGTGAGTCCGGCTCTGGGGCTCTGACTCACCAATCCCCAGCATTGCAGAGCCAGGCCGCTTGGGATGTCCCCTCAGGGCCGACCTAGGGTTTTGGTTAGCTGCCAGGAGCCCGGCAGGCCATATCCACCGGCTCTGAAGCAAGCGGTGGGGTGGGCCTAGGTGAGGGCGCTGGCGAGCAGGATCCTGGGAGCCAACGTTTTTGCGCGGGGAGCCTTCAAAGGTCAGTGTGGACTCGGAGGGCCCTGCCCGATCTCTTGCCCTGATTGACCGGCGGGGCCTCTAGCGGCTCGGGTGGCTGAAGGGCAGCAGGGTGAGTGCGGCACATGAGCTCGGGGTCCCCATCCCCAGCGTTGCGACGCCAGGCCCCTTGGGAAGTGCCCCTCGGTGGCCGACCTATGGTTAGGGTTAGCCTCCAGGAGTCCCGCAGGCCCGATACACCACCTGTGCGTTGAGCGGAGAGTTGGGCCGAGGTGAGGGTGCTGGTGAACCTGAGCCTGGGCACAAGCGTTTTGGTTCGGGGCGCCTTCGAAGGTCGGAAGGGGTTCGGAGGGCCCTGCCAATTCTCCCACCCTGAATGAATGGCGGCGCCCCTAGCGGCCTGTGTGGGTTGGGGTGGCAGCGTGCATCCGGCGCTGGGGCTTGGGGGCCCCCAATCCCTGGCGTTGCGGCGCCAGGCCCCTTAGGAAGGGACCTTCAGGGGCTGTCCTAGGGTTAGGGTGAGCTCCCAGGAGGCCGGCAGGCCCGAGTCGCTGGCTCTGCGAAGAGCGGAGGTGCGGGCCGAGTTGAGGGTGATGCAGAGCGGGAGCGTGGTCCCCAGCGTTTTGGCGCCCTGGGCCTTCGACTGTTGCCATGGCTCAAAGGGCCCTGCCTGTTCTCCTGCCCTGAAGAACCAGCGGCGCCCTTAGCAGCTCCCTTGGCGGTGGAGCGGCAGGGTGAGTCCATGCTGCGGCTCGTGGATCCCCAATCCCCAGCGTTGTGGGGCCAGGCCTCTTGGGAGGGGCTCCTCGTGGGCGGACCTAGGTTTAGAGTTAGCACCCAGGAGGCCAGCAGGCCCAATCCTCTGGCTGGGCGGCGAGAGGTGGGCGGCCCGAGGTAAAGGCGCTGGCGATCGGGAGCGTGGGCCCCTGCATTTTGGCGCAGGAGGCTTCAAATATCGCCGGTTTCTCCAGGGCCCTGTCCCTTCTCCCGCCCTGAATGACGGGCGGCGCCACTAGCGTCCCGGGTGGCGACGTGGCGGCAGGGTGAGTCTGGCTCTGGGTCTTGGGCTCCCTGATCTCCAGTGTAGCGGCACCAGGACCCTTGGGAGGGGCCCCTGGGTGGCTGACCTAGGGTTAGGGTTAGCCCCCAGGAGGCCGGCAGGTGGGATCCGGCCACTGTCCGGGGAGCGGAGGGCGGGGCCGAGGTGAGGGCGTTGGGGAGCGGGAGCGTGGGCACCAGCGTTTTGGCACGGGGAGCCTTTGAAGGCCACCGGGGGCTCAGAAGGCCCTGCCCCTTCTCTCGCCCTGAATGACCCGCAGTGCTCCTAGCAGCCTGGGTGGCGGCGTTGCGGTAGGGTGAGTGTGGCTCTGGGGCTTGAGGTTCCCGATCCCCGGCGAAGCGGCACCAGGACCCTTGGGAGGGGCCCCTGGGTGGCCGACCTAGGGTTAGGGTTAGCACCCGGGAGGCCGGCAGGCGGGATCCGCCCGCTGTGCGTGGAGCGGAGGGGCGGGCCGAGGTGAGGGCGCTGGCGAGCAAGAGCCTGGGCCCAAGCGTTTTGGCACCGGGGGCCTTCGAATGTCTCCGGGGACTCGGCGGGCCCTGCCCATTCTCCTCCCTGAATGACCGGCGGCGCCCCTAGCAGCCCAGGTGGCGGCGGGGCGGCATGGAAGTCCGGGCATAGGGCTCGGGGGTCCCCAGTCCACCGCGTTGCGGCGCCAGGCCCCTTGGGAGGGGCCCCTCAGAGGCTGACCTAGGGTTAGGTTTAGCCCCTAGGATGCCGGCAGGCCCTATTCGCCAGCCGTGTGGAGACTGGAGTGGCGGACCGAGGTGAGGGCACTGGTGAGCGGGAGCCTGGGCCCAGGTGTTTTGGCGCGGGGGGCCTTTGAAGGTCGCCGTGTCTTGGAGGGCCCTGCCCGTGCTCCCGCCCTGAATGAACGGCACCACCCCAAGCCCCCGGGTGGCGGCTGGGTGGCAGGGTGAGTCCAGTGCTGAGGCTCGGGGGTCCCCAATCCCCAGCGTTGCGGCACCTGATCCCTTGGGAGGGGCCCCTCGGGGGTCGATCTAGGGTTCCGGTTAGCCCCCAGGAGGCCGGTGGACCCGATCAGCGGCTGTGCGGCACGCGGAGGGTTGGGCCGAGGTGAGGGCGCTGGCGAGACTGAGCATGAGCCCAAGCGTTTTAGTGTGGGGGGCCTTCGAAGGTCAGTGGGGGCTCGGAGGGACCTGCCCGTTCTCCCGCTCTCAATGACCGGCGGGACCCCTAGAGGCTCCGGTGCCTGAAGGGCAGCAGGGTGAGACTGGCACTTGGGTTGGGGTCCCCATTCCCGGCGTTGTGGCGCCAGGCCACTTGGGAAGGGCCCCTCCGTGGCCGACCTCCAGTTAGGGTTAGCCCCCAGGAGGCCAGCAGGCCCGATACACCGCCTGTGCGTCGAGCGGAGAGTTGGGCCGAGGTGAGGGTGCTGGTGAACATGAGCCCGGGCCCAAGCGTTTTGGTTCGGGGCGCCTTCGAAGGTCGGCGGGGGTCCGAAGGGCCCTGCCCGTTCTCCCACCCTGAATGAATGGCGGCGCCCCTAGCGGCACGTGTGGGGCAGGGCGGCAGGGTGCATCCAGCGCTGGGGCTTGGGGGTTCCCAAGCCCCTGCGTTGCGGCGCCAGGCCCCTTAGGAAGCGACCCTCAGGGCCGTCCTAGGGTTAGGGTTAGCGCCCAGGAGGCCTTCAGGCCCGATACACCGCCTGTGCGTCGAGCGGAGAGTTGGGCCGAGGTGAGGGTGCTGGTGAACATGAGCCCGGGCCCAAGCGTTTTGGTTCGGGGCGCCTTCGAAGGTCGGCGGGGGTTCGAAGGGCCCTGCCCATTCTCCCACCCTGAATGAATGGCGGCACCCCTAGCGGCACGTGTGGGGCAGGGCGGCAGGGTGCATCCAGCGCTGGGGCTTGGGGGTTCCCAATCCCCGGCGTTGCGGCGCCAGGCCCCTTAGGAAGCGACCCTCGGGGCCGTCCTAGGGTTAGGGTTAGCGCCCAGGAGGCCGGCAGGCCCGATCCGCCGGCTGTGCGAGGAGTGGAGATGCAGGCCGAGTTGAGGGCGATGGCGAGCGGGAGCTGGGCCCCAGCGTTTTGGCGTCCTGGGCCTTTGAATGTTGCCATGGCTCGGAGGGCCCTGCCCTTTCTCCTGCCCTGAAGAACCAGCAAGGCCCCTAGCGGTTCCGTTGGCAGTGGGGCGGCAGTGTGAATCCCAGGCTGCGGCTCGGGGATCCCCAATCCCCGGCGTTGTGGTGCCAGGCCCCTTGGGAGGGGCTCCTCGTGGGCCGACCCAGGGTTAGAGTTAGCCCCCATAAGGCCGGCAGGCCAGATCCTCTGGCTGGGCGGTGAGAGGTGGGCGGGCCGAGGTAAAGGCGCTGGGGTGCGGGATTGTGGGCCCCTGCATTTTGGGGTGGGAGGGTTCAAATGTCACCGGTTTCTCCAGGGCCCTGTCAGTTCTCCCGCCCTGAATGAACGGCGGCGCCCCTCGCGGCCCGGGTGGCAGCGTTGTGGGAGGGTGAGTCTGGCTTTGGGGCTTGGGGTTCCAGATCCCTGGCGTAGTGGCACCAAAAGCCTTGGGAGGGGCCCCTGGGCGGCCGACCTAGGGTTAGGGTTAGCCCCCAGGAGACCGTCAGGCCCAACCGCACACTGTGCGGCGAGCTGAGGTGCGGCCCGAGGTGAAGGCGCTGGGGAGCGGGAGCGTGGGCACCAGCGTTTTGGCACGGGGAGCCTTTGAAGGTCACCGGGGACTCAGAAGGCCCTGCCCTTCTCTCGCCCTCTGTGACCCGCAGCGCCCCTAGAGGCCCAGGTGGGGACAGTGCGGCAGGGTGAGTCCGGCTCTGGGGCTCTGACTCACCAATCCCCAGCATTGCAGAGCCAGGCCGCTTGGGATGTCCCCTCAGGGCCGACCTAGGGTTTTGGTTAGCTGCCAGGAGCCGGGCAGGCCCTATCCACCGGCTCTGAAGCAAGCGGTGGGGTGGGCCTAGGTGAGGGCGCTGGCGAGCAGGATCCTGGGAGCCAACGTTTTTGCGCGGGGAGCCTTCAAAGGTCAGCGTGGGCTCGGAGGGCCCTGCCCGATCTCTTGCCCTGATTGACCGGCGGGGCCTCTAGCGGCTCGGGTGGCTGAAGGGCAGCAGGGTGAGTGCGGCACATGAGCTCGGGGTCCCCATCCCCAGCGTTCCGACGCCAGGCCCCTTGGGAAGTGCCCCTCGGTGGCCGACCTATGGTTAGGGTTAGCCTCCAGGAGCCCCGCAGGCCCTATACACCACCTGTGCGTCGAGCGGAGCGTTGGGCCGAGGTGAGGGTGCTGGTGAACATGAGCCCGGGCCCAAGCGTTTTGGTTCGGGGCGCCTTCGAAGGTCGGCGGGGGTTCGAAGGGCCCTGCCAGTTCTCCCACCCTGAATGAATGGCGGCGCCCCTAGCGGCACGTGTGGGGCAGGGCGGCAGGGTGCATCCAGCGCTGGGGCTTGGGGGTTCCCAATCCCTGGCGTTGCGGCGCCAGGCCCCTTAGGAAGGGACCTTCAGGGGCTGTCCTAGGGTTAGGGTGAGCTCCCAGGAGGCCGGCAGGCCCGAGTCGCTGGCTCTGCGAAGAGTGGAGGTGCGGGCCGAGTTGAGGGTGATGCAGTGCAGGAGCGTGGTCCCCAGCGTTTTGACGCCCTGGGCCTTCGACTGTTGCCATGGCTCAAAGGGCCCTGCCCGTTCTCCTGCCCTGAATAACCAGCGGCGCCCTTAGCAGCTCCCTTGGCGGTGGAGCGGCAGGCCACTTGGGAAGGGCCCCTCCGTGGCCGACCTACAGTTAGGGTTAGCCCCCAGGAGGCCAGCAGGCCCGATACACCGCCTGTGCGTCGAGCGGAGAGTTGGGCCAACGTAGAGGGTGCTGGTGAACATGAGCCCGGGCCCAAGCGTTTTGGTTCGGGGCGCCTTTGAAGGTCGGCGGGGGTTCGAAGGGCCCTGCCCATTCTCCCACCCTGAATGAATGGCGGCGCCCCTAGCGGCACGTGTGGGGCAGGGCGGCAGGGTGCATCCAGCGCTGGGGCTTGGGGGTTCCCAATCCCCGGCGTTGCGGCGCCAGGCCCCTTAGGAAGCGACCCTCGGGGCCGTCCTAGGGTTAGGGTTAGCTCCCAGGAGGCCGGCAGGCCCGAGTCGCTGGCTCTGCGAAGAGCGGAGGTGCGGGCCGAGTTGAGGGTGATGCAGAGCGGGAGCGTGGTCCCCAGCGTTTTGGCGCCCTGGGCCTTCGACTGTTGCCATGGCTCAAAGGGCCCTGCCCGTTCTCCTGCCCTGAAGAACCAGCGGCGCCCTTAGCAGCTCCCTTGGCGGTGGAGCGGCAGGGTGAGTCCATGCTGCGGCTCGTGGATCCCCAATCCCCAGCGTTGTGGGGCCAGGCCTCTTGGGAGGGGCTCCTCGTGGGCGGACCTAGGTTTAGAGTTAGCACCCAGGAGGCCAGCAGGCCCAATCCTCTGGCTGGGCGGCGAGAGGTGGGCGGCCCGAGGTAAAGGCGCTGGCGATCGGGAGCGTGGGCCCCTGCATTTTGGCGCAGGAGGCTTCAAATATCGCCGGTTTCTCCAGGGCCCTGTCCCTTCTCCCGCCCTGAATGACGGGCGGCGCCACTAGCGTCCCGGGTGGCGACGTGGCGGCAGGGTGAGTCTGGCTCTGGGTCTTGGGGTCCCTGATCTCCAGTGTAGCGGCACCAGGACCCTTGGGAGGGGCCCCTGGGTGGCTGACCTAGGGTTAGGGTTAGCCCCCAGGAGGCCGGCAGGTGGGATCCGGCCACTGTCCGGGGAGCGGAGGGCGGGGCCGAGGTGAGGGCGTTGGGGAGCGGGAGCGTGGGCACCAGCGTTTTGGCACGGGGAGCCTTTGAAGGCCACCGGGGGCTCGGAAGGCCCTGCCCCTTCTCTCGCCCTGAATGACCCGCAGTGCTCCTAGCGGCCTGGGTGGCGGCGTTGCGGTAGGGTGAGTGTGGCTCTGGGGCTTGAGGTTCCCGATCCCCGGCGAAGCGGCACCAGGACCCTTGGGAGGGGCCCCTGGGTGGCCGACCTAGGGTTAGGGTTAGCACCCGGGAGGCCGGCAGGCGGGATCCGCCCGCTGTGCGTGGAGCGGAGGGGCGGGCCGAGGTGAGGGCGCTGGCGAGCAAGAGCCTGGGCCCAAGCGTTTTGGCACCGGGGGCCTTCGAATGTCTCCGGGGACTCGGCGGGCCCTGCCCATTCTCCTCCCTGAATGACCGGCGGCGCCCCTAGCAGCCCAGGTGGCGGCGGGGCGGCATGGAAGTCCGGGCATAGGGCTCGGGGGTCCCCAGTCCACCGTGTTGCGGCGCCAGGCCCCTTGGGAGGGGCCCCTCAGAGGCTGACCTAGGGTTAGGTTTAGCCCCTAGGATGCCGGCAGGCCCTATTCGCCAGCCGTGTGGAGACTGGAGTGGCGGACCGAGGTGAGGGCACTGGTGAGCGGGAGCCTGGGCCCAGGTGTTTTGGCGCGGGGGGCCTTTGAAGGTCGCCGTGTCTTGGAGGGCCCTGCCCGTGCTCCCGCCCTGAATGAACGGCACCACCCCAAGCCCCCGGGTGGCGGCTGGGTGGCAGGGTGAGTCCAGTGCTGAGGCTCGGGGGTCCCCAATCCCCAGCGTTGCGGCACCAGATCCCTTGGGAGGGGCCCCTCGGGGGTCGATCTAGGGTTCCGGTTAGCCCCCAGGAGGCCGGTGGACCCGATCAGCGGCTGTGCGGCACGCGGAGGGTTGGGCCGAGGTGAGGGCGCTGGCGAGACTGAGCATGAGCCCAAGCGTTTTAGTGTGGGGGGCCTTCGAAGGTCAGTGGGGGCTCGGAGGGACCTGCCCGTTCTCCCGCTCTCAATGACCGGCGGGACCCCTAGAGGCTCCGGTGCCTGAAGGGCAGCAGGGTGAGACTGGCACTTGGGTTGGGGTCCCCATTCCCGGCGTTGTGGCGCCAGGCCACTTGGGAAGGGCCCCTCCGTGGCCGACCTCCAGTTAGGGTTAGCCCCCAGGAGGCCAGCAGGCCCGATACACCGCCTGTGCGTCGAGCGGAGAGTTGGGCCGAGGTGAGGGTGCTGGTGAACATGAGCCCGGGCCCAAGCGTTTTGGTTCGGGGCGCCTTCGAAGGTCGGCGGGGGTTCGAAGGGCCCTGCCCATTCTCCCACCCTGAATGAATGGCGGCGCCCCTAGCGGCACGTGTGGGGCAGGGCGACAGGGTGCATCCAGCGCTGGGGCTTGGGGGTTCCCAATCCCCGGCGTTGCGGCGCTAGGCCCCTTAAGAAGGGACCTTCAGGGGCTGTCCTAGGGTTAGGGTGAGCTCCCAGGAGGCCGGCAGGCCCGAGTCGCTGGCTCTGGGAAGAGTGGAGGTGCGGGCCGAGTTGAGGGTGATGCAGTGCAGGAGCGTGGTCCCCAGCGTTTTGACGCCCTGGGCCTTCGACTGTTGCCATGGCTCAAAGGGCCCTGCCCGTTCTCCTGCCCTGAAGAACCAGCGGCGCCCTTAGCAGCTCCCTTGGCGGTGGAGCGGCAGGGTGAATCCCAGGCTGCGGCTCGTGGATCCCCAATCCCCAGCGTTGTGGGGCCAGGCCTCTTGGGAGGGACCCTCGGGGCCGTCCTAGGGTTAGGGTTAGCGCCCAGGAGGCCGGCAGGCCCGATCCGCCGGCTGTGCGAGGAGTGGAGATGCAGGCCGAGTTGAGGGCGATGGCGAGCGGGAGCTGGGCCCCAGCGTTTTGGCGTCCTGGGCCTTTGAATGTTGCCATGGCTCGGAGGGCCCTGCCCTTTCTCCTGCCCTGAAGAACCAGCAAGGCCCCTAGCGGTTCCGTTGGCAGTGGGGCGGCAGTGTGAATCCCAGGCTGCGGCTCGGGGATCCCCAATCCCCGGCGTTGTGGTGCCAGGCCCCTTGGGAGGGGCTCCTCGTGGGCCGACCCAGGGTTAGAGTTAGCCCCCATAA
This sequence comes from Ursus americanus, assembly GCF_024610735.1. Taxonomy (NCBI): domain Eukaryota; kingdom Metazoa; phylum Chordata; class Mammalia; order Carnivora; family Ursidae; genus Ursus; species Ursus americanus. The sequence continues at coordinate 1,424,599 of NW_028273641.1, read as the reverse complement.
GGCCGGCAGGCCAGATCCTCTGGCTGGGCGGTGAGAGGTGGGCGGGCCGAGGTAAAGGCGCTGGGGTGCGGGATTGTGGGCCCCTGCATTTTGGGGTGGGAGGGTTCAAATGTCACCGGTTTCTCCAGGGCCCTGTCAGTTCTCCCGCCCTGAATGACCGGCGGCGCCCCTCGCGGCCCGGGTGGCAGCGTTGTGGGAGGGTGAGTCTGGCTTTGGGGCTTGGGGTTCCAGATCCCTGGCGTAGTGGCACCAAAAGCCTTGGGAGGGGCCCCTGGGCGGCCGACCTAGGGTTAGGGTTAGCCCCCAGGAGACCGTCAGGCCCAACCGCACACTGTGCGGCGAGCTGAGGTGCGGCCCGAGGTGAAGGCGCTGGGGAGCGGGAGCGTGGGCACCAGCGTTTTGGCACGGGGAGCCTTTGAAGGTCACCGGGGACTCAGAAGGCCCTGCCCTTCTCTCGCCCTCTGTGACCCGCAGCGCCCCTAGAGGCCCAGGTGGGGACAGTGCGGCAGGGTGAGTCCGGCTCTGGGGCTCTGACTCACCAATCCCCAGCATTGCAGAGCCAGGCCGCTTGGGATGTCCCCTCAGGGCCGACCTAGGGTTTTGGTTAGCTGCCAGGAGCCGGGCAGGCCCTATCCACCGGCTCTGAAGCAAGCGGTGGGGTGGGCCTAGGTGAGGGTGCTGGCGAGCAGGATCCTGGGAGCCAACGTTTTTGCGCGGGGAGCCTTCAAAGGTCAGCGTGGGCTCGGAGGGCCCTGCCCGATCTCTTGCCCTGATTGACCGGCGGGGCCTCTAGCGGCTCGGGTGGCTGAAGGGCAGCAGGGTGAGTGCGGCACATGAGCTCGGGGTCCCCATCCCCAGCGTTCCGACGCCAGGCCCCTTGGGAAGTGCCCCTCGGTGGCCGACCTATGGTTAGGGTTAGCCTCCAGGAGCCCCGCAGGCCCTATACACCACCTGTGCGTCGAGCGGAGCGTTGGGCCGAGGTGAGGGTGCTGGTGAACATGAGCCCGGGCCCAAGCGTTTTGGTTCGGGGCGCCTTCGAAGGTCGGCGGGGGTTCGAAGGGCCCTGCCAGTTCTCCCACCCTGAATGAATGGCGGCGCCCCTAGCGGCACGTGTGGGGCAGGGCGGCAGGGTGCATCCAGCGCTGGGGCTTGGGGGTTCCCAATCCCTGGCGTTGCGGCGCCAGGCCCCTTAGGAAGGGACCTTCAGGGGCTGTCCTAGGGTTAGGGTGAGCTCCCAGGAGGCCGGCAGGCCCGAGTCGCTGGCTCTGCGAAGAGTGGAGGTGCGGGCCGAGTTGAGGGTGATGCAGTGCAGGAGCGTGGTCCCCAGCGTTTTGACGCCCTGGGCCTTCGACTGTTGCCATGGCTCAAAGGGCCCTGCCCATTCTCCTGCCCTGAATAACCAGCGGCGCCCTTAGCAGCTCCCTTGGCGGTGGAGCGGCAGGCCACTTGGGAAGGGCCCCTCCGTGGCCGACCTACAGTTAGGGTTAGCCCCCAGGAGGCCAGCAGGCCCGATACACCGCCTGTGCGTCGAGCGGAGAGTTGGGCCAACGTAGAGGGTGCTGGTGAACATGAGCCCGGGCCCAAGCGTTTTGGTTCGGGGCGCCTTCGAAGGTCGGCGGGGGTTCGAAGGGCCCTGCCCATTCTCCCACCCTGAATGAATGGCGGCGCCCCTAGCGGCACGTGTGGGGCAGGGCGGCAGGGTGCATCCAGCGCTGGGGCTTGGGGGTTCCCAATCCCCGGCGTTGCGGCGCCAGGCCCCTTAGGAAGCGACCCTCGGGGCCGTCCTAGGGTTAGGGTTAGCTCCCAGGAGGCCGGCAGGCCCGAGTCGCTGGCTCTGCGAAGAGCGGAGGTGCGGGCCGAGTTGAGGGTGATGCAGAGCGGGAGCGTGGTCCCCAGCGTTTTGGCGCCCTGGGCCTTCGACTGTTGCCATGGCTCAAAGGGCCCTGCCCGTTCTCCTGCCCTGAAGAACCAGCGGCGCCCTTAGCAGCTCCCTTGGCGGTGGAGCGGCAGGGTGAGTCCATGCTGCGGCTCGTGGATCCCCAATCCCCAGCGTTGTGGGGCCAGGCCTCTTGGGAGGGGCTCCTCGTGGGCGGACCTAGGTTTAGAGTTAGCACCCAGGAGGCCAGCAGGCCCAATCCTCTGGCTGGGCGGCGAGAGGTGGGCGGCCCGAGGTAAAGGCGCTGGCGATCGGGAGCGTGGGCCCCTGCATTTTGGCGCAGGAGGCTTCAAATATCGCCGGTTTCTCCAGGGCCCTGTCCCTTCTCCCGCCCTGAATGACGGGCGGCGCCACTAGCGTCCCGGGTGGCGACGTGGCGGCAGGGTGAGTCTGGCTCTGGGTCTTGGGGTCCCTGATCTCCAGTGTAGCGGCACCAGGACCCTTGGGAGGGGCCCCTGGGTGGCTGACCTAGGGTTAGGGTTAGCCCCCAGGAGGCCGGCAGGTGGGATCCGGCCACTGTCCGGGGAGCGGAGGGCGGGGCCGAGGTGAGGGCGTTGGGGAGCGGGAGCGTGGGCACCAGCGTTTTGGCACGGGGAGCCTTTGAAGGCCACCGGGGGCTCGGAAGGCCCTGCCCCTTCTCTCGCCCTGAATGACCCGCAGTGCTCCTAGCGGCCTGGGTGGCGGCGTTGCGGTAGGGTGAGTGTGGCTCTGGGGCTTGAGGTTCCCGATCCCCGGCGAAGCGGCACCAGGACCCTTGGGAGGGGCCCCTGGGTGGCCGACCTAGGGTTAGGGTTAGCACCCGGGAGGCCGGCAGGCGGGATCCGCCCGCTGTGCGTGGAGCGGAGGGGCGGGCCGAGGTGAGGGCGCTGGCGAGCAAGAGCCTGGGCCCAAGCGTTTTGGCACCGGGGGCCTTCGAATGTCTCCGGGGACTCGGCGGGCCCTGCCCATTCTCCTCCCTGAATGACCGGCGGCGCCCCTAGCAGCCCAGGTGGCGGCGGGGCGGCATGGAAGTCCGGGCATAGGGCTCGGGGGTCCCCAGTCCACCGTGTTGCGGCGCCAGGCCCCTTGGGAGGGGCCCCTCAGAGGCTGACCTAGGGTTAGGTTTAGCCCCTAGGATGCCGGCAGGCCCTATTCGCCAGCCGTGTGGAGACTGGAGTGGCGGACCGAGGTGAGGGCACTGGTGAGCGGGAGCCTGGGCCCAGGTGTTTTGGCGCGGGGGGCCTTTGAAGGTCGCCGTGTCTTGGAGGGCCCTGCCCGTGCTCCCGCCCTGAATGAACGGCACCACCCCAAGCCCCCGGGTGGCGGCTGGGTGGCAGGGTGAGTCCAGTGCTGAGGCTCGGGGGTCCCCAATCCCCAGCGTTGCGGCACCAGATCCCTTGGGAGGGGCCCCTCGGGGGTCGATCTAGGGTTGCGGTTAGCCCACAGGAGGCCGGTGGACCCGATCAGCGGCTGTGCGGCACGCGGAGGGTTGGGCCGAGGTGAGGGCGCTGGCGAGACTGAGCATGAGCCCAAGCGTTTTAGTGTGGGGGGCCTTCGAAGGTCAGTGGGGGCTCGGAGGGACCTGCCCGTTCTCCCGCTCTCAATGACCGGCGGGACCCCTAGAGGCTCCGGTGCCTGAAGGGCAGCAGGGTGAGACTGGCACTTGGGTTGGGGTCCCCATTCCCGGCGTTGTGGCGCCAGGCCACTTGGGAAGGGCCCCTCCGTGGCCGACCTCCAGTTAGGGTTAGCCCCCAGGAGGCCAGCAGGCCCGATACACCGCCTGTGCGTCGAGCGGAGAGTTGGGCCGAGGTGAGGGTGCTGGTGAACATGAGCCCGGGCCCAAGCGTTTTGGTTCGGGGCGCCTTCGAAGGTCGGCGGGGGTTCGAAGGGCCCTGCCCATTCTCCCACCCTGAATGAATGGCGGCGCCCCTAGCGGCACGTGTGGGGCAGGGCGACAGGGTGCATCCAGCGCTGGGGCTTGGGGGTTCCCAAGCCCCTGCGTTGCGGCGCTAGGCCCCTTAAGAAGGGACCTTCAGGGGCTGTCCTAGGGTTAGGGTGAGCTCCCAGGAGGCCGGCAGGCCCGAGTCGCTGGCTCTGGGAAGAGTGGAGGTGCGGGCCGAGTTGAGGGTGATGCAGTGCGGGAGCGTGGTCCCCAGCGTTTTGACGCCCTGGGCCTTCGACTGTTGCCATGGCTCAAAGGGCCCTGCCCGTTCTCCTGCCCTGAAGAACCAGCGGCGCCCTTAGCAGCTCCCTTGGCGGTGGGGCGGCAGGGTGAATCCCAGGCTGCGGCTCGGGGATCCCCAATCCCCGGCGTTGTGGTGCCAGGCCCCTTGGGAGGGGCTTCTCCTGGGCCGACCCAGGGTTAGAGTTAGCCCCCATAAGGCCGGCAGGCCAGATCCTCTGGCTGGGCGGTGAGAGGTGGGCGGGCCGAGGTAAAGGCGCTGGGGTGCGGGATTGTGGGCCCCTGCATTTTGGGGTGGGAGGCTTCAAATGTCGCCGGTTTCTCCAGGGCCCTGTCAGTTCTCCCGCCCTGAATGACCGGCGGCGCCCCTCGCGGCCCGGGTGGCAGCGTTGTGGGAGGGTGAGTCTGGATTTGGGGATTGGGGTTCCAGATCCCTGGCTTAGTGGCACCAAAAGCCTTGGGAGGGGCCCCTGGGGGGCCGACCTAGGGTTAGGGTTAGCCCCCAGGAGACCGTCAGGCCCAACCGCACACTGTGCGGCGAGCTGAGGTGCAGCCCGAGGTGAAGGCGCTGGGGAGCGGGAGCGTGGGCACCAGCGTTTTGGCAAGGGGAGCCTTTGAAGGTCACCAGGGCCTCAGAAGGCCCTCCCCTTCTCTCGCCCTCTATGACCCGCAGCGCCCCTAGCGGCCCAGGTGGGGACAGTGCGGCAGGGTGAGTCCGGCTCTGGGGCTCTGACTCACCAATCCCCAGCATTGCAGAGCCAGGCCGCTTGGGATGTCCCCTCAGGGCCGACCTAGGGTTTTGGTTAGCTGCCAGGAGCCCGGCAGGCCCTATCCACCGGCTCTGAAGCAAGCGGTGGGGTGGGCCTAGGTGAGGGCGCTGGCGAGCAGGATCCTGAGAGCCAACGTTTTTGCGCGGGGAGCCTTCAAAGGTCAGTGTGGACTCGGAGGGCCCTGCCCGATCTCTTGCCCTGATTGACCGGCGGGGCCTCTAGCGGCTCGGGTGGCTGAAGGGCAGCAGGGTGAGTGCGGCACATGAGCTCGGGGTCCCCATCCCCAGCGTTGCGACGCCAGGCCCCTTGGGAAGTGCCCCTCGGTGGCCGACCTAAGGTTAGGGTTAGCCTCCAGGAGCACCGCAGGCCCGATACACCACCTGTGCGTCGAGCGGAGAGTTGGGCCGAGGTGAGGGTGCTGGTGAACATGAGCCCGGGCCCAAGCATTTTGGTTCAGGGCGCCTTCGAAGGTCGGCGGGGGTTCGAAGGGCCCTGCCAGTTCTCCCACCCTGAATGAATGGCGGCGCCCCTAGCGGCACGTGTGGGGCAGGGCGGCAGGGTGCATCCAGCGCTGGGGCTTGGGGGTTCCCAATCCCTGGCGTTGCGGCGCCAGGCCCCTTAGGAAGGGACCTTCAGGGGCTGTCCTAGGGTTAGGGTGAGCTCCCAGGAGGCCGGCAGGCCCGAGTCGCTGGCTCTGCGAAGAGTGGAGGTGCGGGCCGAGTTGAGGGTGATGCAGTGCAGGAGCGTGGTCCCCAGCGTTTTGACGCCCTGGGCCTTCGACTGTTGCCATGGCTCAAAGGGCCCTGCCCGTTCTCCTGCCCTGAATAACCAGCGGCGCCCTTAGCAGCTCCCTTGGCGGTGGAGCGGCAGGCCACTTGGGAAGGGCCCCTCCGTGGCCGACCTACAGTTAGGGTTAGCCCCCAGGAGGCCAGCAGGCCCGATACACCGCCTGTGCGTCGAGCGGAGAGTTGGGCCAACGTAGAGGGTGCTGGTGAACATGAGCCCGGGCCCAAGCGTTTTGGTTCGGGGCGCCTTCGAAGGTCGGCGGGGGTTCGAAGGGCCCTGCCCATTCTCCCACCCTGAATGAATGGCGGCGCCCCTAGCGGCACGTGTGGGGCAGGGCGGCAGGGTGCATCCAGCGCTGGGGCTTGGGGGTTCCCAATCCCTGGCGTTGCGGCGCCAGGCCCCTTAGGAAGGGACCTTCAGGGGCTGTCCTAGGGTTAGGGTGAGCTCCCAGGAGGCCGGCAGGCCCGAGTCGCTGGCTCTGCGAAGAGTGGAGGTGCGGGCCGAGTTGAGGGTGATGCAGTGCAGGAGCGTGGTCCCCAGCGTTTTGACGCCCTGGGCCTTCGACTGTTGCCATGGCTCAAAGGGCCCTGCCCGTTCTCCTGCCCTGAATAACCAGCGGCGCCCTTAGCAGCTCCCTTGGCGGTGGAGCGGCAGGCCACTTGGGAAGGGCCCCTCCGTGGCCGACCTACAGTTAGGGTTAGCCCCCAGGAGGCCAGCAGGCCCGATACACCGCCTGTGCGTCGAGCGGAGAGTTGGGCCAACGTAGAGGGTGCTGGTGAACATGAGCCCGGGCCCAAGCGTTTTGGTTCGGGGCGCCTTCGAAGGTCGGCGGGGGTTCGAAGGGCCCTGCCCATTCTCCCACCCTGAATGAATGGCGGCGCCCCTAGCGGCACGTGTGGGGCAGGGCGGCAGGGTGCATCCAGCGCTGGGGCTTGGGGGTTCCCAATCCCCGGCGTTGCGGCGCCAGGCCCCTTAGGAAGCGACCCTCGGGGCCGTCCTAGGGTTAGGGTTAGCTCCCAGGAGGCCGGCAGGCCCGAGTCGCTGGCTCTGCGAAGAGCGGAGGTGCGGGCCGAGTTGAGGGTGATGCAGAGCGGGAGCGTGGTCCCCAGCGTTTTGGCGCCCTGGGCCTTCGACTGTTGCCATGGCTCAAAGGGCCCTGCCCGTTCTCCTGCCCTGAAGAACCAGCGGCGCCCTTAGCAGCTCCCTTGGCGGTGGAGCGGCAGGGTGAGTCCATGCTGCGGCTCGTGGATCCCCAATCCCCAGCGTTGTGGGGCCAGGCCTCTTGGGAGGGGCTCCTCGTGGGCGGACCTAGGTTTAGAGTTAGCACCCAGGAGGCCAGCAGGCCCAATCCTCTGGCTGGGCGGCGAGAGGTGGGCGGCCCGAGGTAAAGGCGCTGGCGATCGGGAGCGTGGGCCCCTGCATTTTGGCGCAGGAGGCTTCAAATATCGCCGGTTTCTCCAGGGCCCTGTCCCTTCTCCCGCCCTGAATGACGGGCGGCGCCACTAGCGTCCCGGGTGGCGACGTGGCGGCAGGGTGAGTCTGGCTCTGGGTCTTGGGGTCCCTGATCTCCAGTGTAGCGGCACCAGGACCCTTGGGAGGGGCCCCTGGGTGGCTGACCTAGGGTTAGGGTTAGCCCCCAGGAGGCCGGCAGGTGGGATCCGGCCACTGTCCGGGGAGCGGAGGGCGGGGCCGAGGTGAGGGCGTTGGGGAGCGGGAGCGTGGGCACCAGCGTTTTGGCACGGGGAGCCTTTGAAGGCCACCGGGGGCTCGGAAGGCCCTGCCCCTTCTCTCGCCCTGAATGACCCGCAGTGCTCCTAGCGGCCTGGGTGGCGGCGTTGCGGTAGGGTGAGTGTGGCTCTGGGGCTTGAGGTTCCCGATCCCCGGCGAAGCGGCACCAGGACCCTTGGGAGGGGCCCCTGGGTGGCCGACCTAGGGTTAGGGTTAGCACCCGGGAGGCCGGCAGGCGGGATCCGCCCGCTGTGCGTGGAGCGGAGGGGCGGGCCGAGGTGAGGGCGCTGGCGAGCAAGAGCCTGGGCCCAAGCGTTTTGGCACCGGGGGCCTTCGAATGTCTCCGGGGACTCGGCGGGCCCTGCCCATTCTCCTCCCTGAATGACCGGCGGCGCCCCTAGCAGCCCAGGTGGCGGCGGGGCGGCATGGAAGTCCGGGCATAGGGCTCGGGGGTCCCCAGTCCACCGTGTTGCGGCGCCAGGCCCCTTGGGAGGGGCCCCTCAGAGGCTGACCTAGGGTTAGGTTTAGCCCCTAGGATGCCGGCAGGCCCTATTCGCCAGCCGTGTGGAGACTGGAGTGGCGGACCGAGGTGAGGGCACTGGTGAGCGGGAGCCTGGGCCCAGGTGTTTTGGCGCGGGGGGCCTTTGAAGGTCGCCGTGTCTTGGAGGGCCCTGCCCGTGCTCCCGCCCTGAATGAACGGCACCACCCCAAGCCCCCGGGTGGCGGCTGGGTGGCAGGGTGAGTCCAGTGCTGAGGCTCGGGGGTCCCCAATCCCCAGCGTTGCGGCACCAGATCCCTTGGGAGGGGCCCCTCGGGGGTCGATCTAGGGTTGCGGTTAGCCCACAGGAGGCCGGTGGACCCGATCAGCGGCTGTGCGGCACGCGGAGGGTTGGGCCGAGGTGAGGGCGCTGGCGAGACTGAGCATGAGCCCAAGCGTTTTAGTGTGGGGGGCCTTCGAAGGTCAGTGGGGGCTCGGAGGGACCTGCCCGTTCTCCCGCTCTCAATGACCGGCGGGACCCCTAGAGGCTCCGGTGCCTGAAGGGCAGCAGGGTGAGACTGGCACTTGGGTTGGGGTCCCCATTCCCGGCGTTGTGGCGCCAGGCCACTTGGGAAGGGCCCCTCCGTGGCCGACCTCCAGTTAGGGTTAGCCCCCAGGAGGCCAGCAGGCCCGATACACCGCCTGTGCGTCGAGCGGAGAGTTGGGCCGAGGTGAGGGTGCTGGTGAACATGAGCCCGGGCCCAAGCGTTTTGGTTCGGGGCGCCTTCGAAGGTCGGCGGGGGTTCGAAGGGCCCTGCCCATTCTCCCACCCTGAATGAATGGCGGCGCCCCTAGCGGCACGTGTGGGGCAGGGCGACAGGGTGCATCCAGCGCTGGGGCTTGGGGGTTCCCAAGCCCCTGCGTTGCGGCGCTAGGCCCCTTAAGAAGGGACCTTCAGGGGCTGTCCTAGGGTTAGGGTGAGCTCCCAGGAGGCCGGCAGGCCCGAGTCGCTGGCTCTGGGAAGAGTGGAGGTGCGGGCCGAGTTGAGGGTGATGCAGTGCGGGAGCGTGGTCCCCAGCGTTTTGACGCCCTGGGCCTTCGACTGTTGCCATGGCTCAAAGGGCCCTGCCCGTTCTCCTGCCCTGAAGAACCAGCGGCGCCCTTAGCAGCTCCCTTGGCGGTGGGGCGGCAGGGTGAATCCCAGGCTGCGGCTCGGGGATCCCCAATCCCCGGCGTTGTGGTGCCAGGCCCCTTGGGAGGGGCTTCTCCTGGGCCGACCCAGGGTTAGAGTTAGCCCCCATAAGGCCGGCAGGCCAGATCCTCTGGCTGGGCGGTGAGAGGTGGGCGGGCCGAGGTAAAGGCGCTGGGGTGCGGGATTGTGGGCCCCTGCATTTTGGGGTGGGAGGCTTCAAATGTCGCCGGTTTCTCCAGGGCCCTGTCAGTTCTCCCGCCCTGAATGACCGGCGGCGCCCCTCGCGGCCCGGGTGGCAGCGTTGTGGGAGGGTGAGTCTGGATTTGGGGATTGGGGTTCCAGATCCCTGGCTTAGTGGCACCAAAAGCCTTGGGAGGGGCCCCTGGGGGGCCGACCTAGGGTTAGGGTTAGCCCCCAGGAGACCGTCAGGCCCAACCGCACACTGTGCGGCGAGCTGAGGTGCAGCCCGAGGTGAAGGCGCTGGGGAGCGGGAGCGTGGGCACCAGCGTTTTGGCAAGGGGAGCCTTTGAAGGTCACCAGGGCCTCAGAAGGCCCTCCCCTTCTCTCGCCCTCTATGACCCGCAGCGCCCCTAGCGGCCCAGGTGGGGACAGTGCGGCAGGGTGAGTCCGGCTCTGGGGCTCTGACTCACCAATCCCCAGCATTGCAGAGCCAGGCCGCTTGGGATGTCCCCTCAGGGCCGACCTAGGGTTTTGGTTAGCTGCCAGGAGCCCGGCAGGCCCTATCCACCGGCTCTGAAGCAAGCGGTGGGGTGGGCCTAGGTGAGGGCGCTGGCGAGCAGGATCCTGAGAGCCAACGTTTTTGCGCGGGGAGCCTTCAAAGGTCAGTGTGGACTCGGAGGGCCCTGCCCGATCTCTTGCCCTGATTGACCGGCGGGGCCTCTAGCGGCTCGGGTGGCTGAAGGGCAGCAGGGTGAGTGCGGCACATGAGCTCGGGGTCCCCATCCCCAGCGTTGCGACGCCAGGCCCCTTGGGAAGTGCCCCTCGGTGGCCGACCTAAGGTTAGGGTTAGCCTCCAGGAGCACCGCAGGCCCGATACACCACCTGTGCGTCGAGCGGAGAGTTGGGCCGAGGTGAGGGTGCTGGTGAACATGAGCCCGGGCCCAAGCATTTTGGTTCAGGGCGCCTTCGAAGGTCGGCGGGGGTTCGAAGGGCCCTGCCAGTTCTCCCACCCTGAATGAATGGCGGCGCCCCTAGCGGCACGTGTGGGGCAGGGCGGCAGGGTGCATCCAGCGCTGGGGCTTGGGGGTTCCCAATCCCTGGCGTTGCGGCGCCAGGCCCCTTAGGAAGGGACCTTCAGGGGCTGTCCTAGGGTTAGGGTGAGCTCCCAGGAGGCCGGCAGGCCCGAGTCGCTGGCTCTGCGAAGAGTGGAGGTGCGGGCCGAGTTGAGGGTGATGCAGTGCAGGAGCGTGGTCCCCAGCGTTTTGACGCCCTGGGCCTTCGACTGTTGCCATGGCTCAAAGGGCCCTGCCCGTTCTCCTGCCCTGAATAACCAGCGGCGCCCTTAGCAGCTCCCTTGGCGGTGGAGCGGCAGGCCACTTGGGAAGGGCCCCTCCGTGGCCGACCTACAGTTAGGGTTAGCCCCCAGGAGGCCAGCAGGCCCGATACACCGCCTGTGCGTCGAGCGGAGAGTTGGGCCAACGTAGAGGGTGCTGGTGAACATGAGCCCGGGCCCAAGCGTTTTGGTTCGGGGCGCCTTCGAAGGTCGGCGGGGGTTCGAAGGGCCCTGCCCATTCTCCCACCCTGAATGAATGGCGGCGCCCCTAGCGGCACGTGTGGGGCAGGGCGGCAGGGTGCATCCAGCGCTGGGGCTTGGGGGTTCCCAATCCCCGGCGTTGCGGCGCCAGGCCCCTTAGGAAGCGACCCTCGGGGCCGTCCTAGGGTTAGGGTTAGCTCCCAGGAGGCCGGCAGGCCCGAGTCGCTGGCTCTGCGAAGAGCGGAGGTGCGGGCCGAGTTGAGGGTGATGCAGAGCGGGAGCGTGGTCCCCAGCGTTTTGGCGCCCTGGGCCTTCGACTGTTGCCATGGCTCAAAGGGCCCTGCCCGTTCTCCTGCCCTGAAGAACCAGCGGCGCCCTTAGCAGCTCCCTTGGCGGTGGAGCGGCAGGGTGAGTCCATGCTGCGGCTCGTGGATCCCCAATCCCCAGCGTTGTGGGGCCAGGCCTCTTGGGAGGGGCTCCTCGTGGGCGGACCTAGGTTTAGAGTTAGCACCCAGGAGGCCAGCAGGCCCAATCCTCTGGCTGGGCGGCGAGAGGTGGGCGGCCCGAGGTAAAGGCGCTGGCGATCGGGAGCGTGGGCCCCTGCATTTTGGCGCAGGAGGCTTCAAATATCGCCGGTTTCTCCAGGGCCCTGTCCCTTCTCCCGCCCTGAATGACGGGCGGCGCCACTAGCGTCCCGGGTGGCGACGTGGCGGCAGGGTGAGTCTGGCTCTGGGTCTTGGGGTCCCTGATCTCCAGTGTAGCGGCACCAGGACCCTTGGGAGGGGCCCCTGGGTGGCTGACCTAGGGTTAGGGTTAGCCCCCAGGAGGCCGGCAGGTGGGATCCGGCCACTGTCCGGGGAGCGGAGGGCGGGGCCGAGGTGAGGGCGTTGGGGAGCGGGAGCGTGGGCACCAGCGTTTTGGCACGGGGAGCCTTTGAAGGCCACCGGGGGCTCGGAAGGCCCTGCCCCTTCTCTCGCCCTGAATGACCCGCAGTGCTCCTAGCGGCCTGGGTGGCGGCGTTGCGGTAGGGTGAGTGTGGCTCTGGGGCTTGAGGTTCCCGATCCCCGGCGAAGCGGCACCAGGACCCTTGGGAGGGGCCCCTGGGTGGCCGACCTAGGGTTAGGGTTAGCACCCGGGAGGCCGGCAGGCGGGATCCGCCCGCTGTGCGTGGAGCGGAGGGGCGGGCCGAGGTGAGGGCGCTGGCGAGCAAGAGCCTGGGCCCAAGCGTTTTGGCACCGGGGGCCTTCGAATGTCTCCGGGGACTCGGCGGGCCCTGCCCATTCTCCTCCCTGAATGACCGGCGGCGCCCCTAGCAGCCCAGGTGGCGGCGGGGCGGCATGGAAGTCCGGGCATAGGGCTCGGGGGTCCCCAGTCCACCGTGTTGCGGCGCCAGGCCCCTTGGGAGGGGCCCCTCAGAGGCTGACCTAGGGTTAGGTTTAGCCCCTAGGATGCCGGCAGGCCCTATTCGCCAGCCGTGTGGAGACTGGAGTGGCGGACCGAGGTGAGGGCACTGGTGAGCGGGAGCCTGGGCCCAGGTGTTTTGGCGCGGGGGGCCTTTGAAGGTCGCCGTGTCTTGGAGGGCCCTGCCCGTGCTCCCGCCCTGAATGAACGGCACCACCCCAAGCCCCCGGGTGGCGGCTGGGTGGCAGGGTGAGTCCAGTGCTGAGGCTCGGGGGTCCCCAATCCCCAGCGTTGCGGCACCAGATCCCTTGGGAGGGGCCCCTCGGGGGTCGATCTAGGGTTGCGGTTAGCCCACAGGAGGCCGGTGGACCCGATCAGCGGCTGTGCGGCACGCGGAGGGTTGGGCCGAGGTGAGGGCGCTGGCGAGACTGAGCATGAGCCCAAGCGTTTTAGTGTGGGGGGCCTTCGAAGGTCAGTGGGGGCTCGGAGGGACCTGCCCGTTCTCCCGCTCTCAATGACCGGCGGGACCCCTAGAGGCTCCGGTGCCTGAAGGGCAGCAGGGTGAGACTGGCACTTGGGTTGGGGTCCCCATTCCCGGCGTTGTGGCGCCAGGCCACTTGGGAAGGGCCCCTCCGTGGCCGACCTCCAGTTAGGGTTAGCCCCCAGGAGGCCAGCAGGCCCGATACACCGCCTGTGCGTCGAGCGGAGAGTTGGGCCGAGGTGAGGGTGCTGGTGAACATGAGCCCGGGCCCAAGCGTTTTGGTTCGGTGCGCCTTCGAAGGTCGGCAGGGGTTCGGAGGGCCCTGCCAGTTCTCCCACCCTGAATGAATGGCGGCGCCCCTAGCGGCCTGTGTGGGTTGGGGTGGCAGCGTGCATCCGGCGCTGGGGCTTGGGGGCCCCCAATCCCTGGCGTTGCGGCGCCAGGCCCCTTAGGAAGGGAACTTCAGGGGCTGTCCTAGGGTTAGGGTGAGCTCCCAGGAGGCCGGCAGGCCCGAGTCGCTGGCTCTGCGAAGAGCGGAGGTGCGGGCCGAGTTGAGGGTGATGCAGAGCGGGAGCGTGGTCCCCAGCGTTTTGGCGCCCTGGGCCTTCGACTGTTGCCATGGCTCAAAGGGCCCTGCCCGTTCTCCTGCCCTGAAGAACCAGCGGCGCCCTTAGCAGCTCCCTTGGCGGTGGAGCGGCAGGGTGAGTCCATGCTGCGGCTCGGGGATCCCCAATCCCCAGCTTTGTGGGGCCAGGCCTCTTGGGAGGGGCTCCTCGTGGGCGGACCTAGGTTTAGAGTTAGCACCCAGGAGGCCAGCAGGCCCAATCCTCTGGCTGGGCGGCGAGAGATGGGCGGCCCGAGGTAAAGGCGCCGGCGATCAGGAGCATGGGCCCCTGCATTTTGGCGCAGGAGGCTTCAAATATCGCCGGTTTCTCCAGGGCCCTGTCCCTTCTCCCACCCTGAATGACGGGCGGCGCCACTAGCAGCCCAGGTGGCGACGTTGCGGCAGGGTGAGTCTGGCTCTGGGTCTTGGGGTCCCTGATCCCCAGTGTAGCGGCACCAGGACCCTTGGGAGGGGCCCCTGGGTGGCTGACCTAGGGTTAGGGTTAGCCCCCAGGAGGCCGGCAGGTGGGATCCGGCCACTGTCCGGGGAGCGGAAGGCGGGGCCGAGGTGAGGGCGTTGGGGAGCGGGAGCGTGGGCACCAGCGTTTTGGCACGGGGAGCCTTTGAAGGCCACCGGGGGCTCGGAAGGCCCTGTCCCTTCTCTTGCCCTGAATGACCCGCAGTGCTCCTAGCGGCCTGGGTGGAGGCGTTGCGGTAGGGTGAGTGTGGCTCTGGGGCTTGAGGTTCCCGATCCCTGGCGAAGCAGCACCAGGACCCTTGGGAGGGGCCCCTGGGTGGCCGACCTATGGTTAGGGTTAGCACCTGGGAGGCCGGCAGGCGGGATCTGCCCGCTGTGCGTGGAGCGGAGGGGTGGGCCGAGGTGAGGGCGCTGGCGAGCAAGAGCCTGGGCCCAAGCGTTTTGGCACCGGGGGCCTTCGAATGTCTCCGGGGACTTGGCGGGCCCTGCCCATTCTCCTCCCTGAATGACCGGCAGCGCCCCTAGCAGCCCAGGTGGCGGCGGGGCGGCGTGTAAGTCCGGGCATAGGGCTCGGGGGTCCCCAGTCCACCGCGTTGCGGCGCCAGGCCCCTTGGGAGGGGCCCCTCGGAGGCTGACCTAGGGTTAGGTTTAGCCCCTAGGATGCCGGCAGGCCCTATTCGCCAGCCGTGTGGAGACTGGAGTGGCGGACCGAGGTGAGGGCACTGGTTAGCGGGAGCGTGGGCCCGGGTGTTTTGGCGCGGGGGGCCTTTGAATGTCGCCGTGTCTTGGAGGGCCCTGCCCGTGCTCCCGCCCTGAATGAACGGCACCACCCCAAGCCCCAGGTTGGCGGTGGGTGGCAGGGTGAGTCCAGTGCTGAGGCTCGGGGGTCCCCAATCCCCAGCGTTGCGGCGCCAGATCCCTTGGGAGGGGCCCCTCGGGGGTCGATCTCGGGTTGCGGTTAGCCCCCAGGAGGCCGGTGGACCCGATCAGCGGCTGTGCGGCACGCGGAGGGTTGGGCCGAGGTGAGGGCGCTGGCGAGACTGAGCATGAGCCCAAGCGTTTTAGTGCGGGGGGCCTTCGAAGGTCAGTGGGGGCTCGGAGGGACCTGCCTGTTCTCCCGCTCTGAATGACCGGCGGGGCCCCTAGAGGCTCCGGTGCCTGAAGGGCAGCAGGGTGAGACCGGCACTTGGGTTGGGGTCCCCATTCCCGGCGTTGTGGCGCCAGGCCACTTGGGAAGGGCCCCTCCGTGGCCGACCTACAGTTAGGGTTAGCCCCCAGGAGGCCAGCAGGCCCGATACACCACCTGTGCGTCGAGCGGAGAGTTGGGCCGAGGTGAGGGTGCTGGTGAACATGAGCCCGGGCCCAAGCGTTTTGGTTCGGGGCGCCTTCGAAGGTCCGCAGGGGTTCGGAGGGCCCTGCCAGTTCTCCCACCCTGAATGAATGGCGGCGCCCCTAGCGGCCTGTGTGGGTTGGGGTGGCAGCGTGCATCCGGCGCTGGGGCTTGGGGGCCCCCAATCCCTGGCGTTGCGGCGCCAGGCCCCCTAGGAAGGGACCTTCAGGGGCTGTCCTAGGGTTAGGGTTAGCTCCCAGGAGGCTGGCAGGCCCGAATCGCTGGCTCTGCGAAGAGCGGAGGTGCGGGCCGAGTTGAGGGTGATGCAGAGCCGGAGCGTGGTCCCCAGCATTTTGGCGCCCTGGGCCTTCGACTGTTGCCATGGCTCAAAGGGCCCTGCCCGTTCTCCTGCCCTGCATAACCAGTGGCGCCCTTAGCAGCTCCCTTGGCGGTGGAGCGGCAGGGTGATTCCATGCTGCGGCTCAGGGATCCCCAATCCCTAGCGTTGTGGGGCCAGGCCTCTTGGGAGGGGCTCCTCATGGGCAGTCCTAGGGTTAGAGTTAGCACCCAGGAGGCCAGCAGGCCCAATCCTCTGGCTGGTCGGCGAGAGGTACACGGTCCGAGGTAAAATCTCTGGCGAGCGGGAGCGTGGGCCCCTGCATTTTGGCGCAGGAGGCTTCAAATGTCACTCGTTTCTCCAAGGCCCTGTCCATTCTCCCTCCCTGAATGAGCGGCAGCACCCCAAGCGGCCTAGGTTGCGATGGTGCTGCAGGGTGAGTCTGGCTCTGGGGCTCTGAATCACCAATCCCCAGCGTTGCAGAGCCAGGCCCCTTGGGTTGTGCCCCATGATGCCTACCTAGGATTTCAGTTAGCCCCCACGACCCTGGCAGGCACTATCCACTGGCTCTGCAGCAAGCGGAGGGGCGGGCCAGGCTGAGGGCGCTGGGGAGCAGGAGGAATGGAGCCAATGTTTTTGCACGGGGCGCCTTTGAAGGTCAGCGGGGACTCCGGGGGCCCTGCCCATTCTCCCACCCTGATTGACCAGTGGTCTCTAGTGGCTCGGGTGGCTGAAGGGCAGCAGGGTGAGACCGGCACTTGGGCTCGGGGTCCCCATCCGCAGCGTTGTCATGCCAGGCCCCTGGGAAGTGCCCCTCGGGGGCCGAACTATGGTTAGGGTTAGCCCCCAGGAGGCCGGCAGGCCCGATACACCACCTGGGCATCGAGCAGAGAGTTGGGCTGAGGTGAGGGTGCTGGTGAATATGAGCCTGGGCCCAAGTGTTTTGATTCGGGGCACCTTCGAAAATTGGCGGGGATTCGGAGGGCCCTGTCCATCCTTCCAAGGTGAATGAACAGCGGCGCCCCTAGCGGCCCAGGTGGGAGGGGCGGCAGGGTGCATCGGGCGCTGGGGCTTGGGGGTCCCCAATCCCTGGTGTTGCGGCACCAGGCCCCTTGGGAGGGGCCCTCGGGGGCCAACCTAGAGTTAGGTTTAGCCCCTAAGAGGCCAGCAGGCCCTATTCGCCAGCTGTGTGGAGAGCAGAGTGGTAGACCTAGGTGAAGGCGCTGGTGAGTGGGAGGGTGGGCCTGGGCGTTTTTGGCGTGCGGGGCCTTTGAAGGTCGCCATGTCTCTGAGGGCCCTGCCCCTTCTCCTGCCCTGAATGAACGGCAGCACCCCAAGCCCCCGAGTGGCGGCTGGGTGGCAGGTGAGTCAGGTGCTGAGTCTTGGGGTCCCCAATCCCCGGCATTGTGGCGTCAGGCCCCTTGGGAGGGGCCCTTCGGGTCCGACCTAGGGTTAGGGTTAGCCCCCAGGTGGCTGGCAGGCCCGATCCGCCTGCTGTGCGGGGAGCGGAGGGGCAGCCCGAGGTGAGGGCGCTGGGGAGTGGAAGCATGGGCACCAGCGTTTTGGCTCCAGGAGACTTTGAAGGTCACCAGGAACTCGGAAGGACCTGCCACTTCTCTCACCCTGAATGACCGGCGGCACCCCTAGCTGCCCAGGTGGCGACAGTGTGGAAGGGCAAGTCTGGCTCTGGGGCTCTGAGTCACCAATCCCAAGCATAGCAGAGCCAGACCCCTTGGGATGTGCCCCACGGGGCCGACCTAGGTTTTCAGATAGCCCCCAGGAGCCCGGCAGGCACTATCCACTGGCTCTGCAGCAAACGGAGGGGCGGGTCGAGGTGAGGACTCTGGGGAGCGGGAGCGTGGGCACCAGCATTTTGGCGTGCTGAGCCTTTGAAGGTCACCGGGGACTCCGAAGGCCCTGCCCTTCTCTCGCCCTGAATGACCGGCGGCGCCCCTAGAGGCCCGGGTAGCAACAGTGCGGCAGGGTGAGTCTGGCTCTGGGGTCTGAGTCACCAATCCCCAGCGTTGCAGAGCCAGGCCCCTTGGGATGTGCCCCACGGGGCCGACCTAGGGTTTTCATTAGAACCAAGAGCCCGGCAGGCCCTATCCAATGGGTCTGAATCAAGGGGAGAGTTGGGCCAAGGTGAGGATGCTGGTGATCATGAGCCTGGGCCCAAGCGTTTTGGTTCAGAACTCCTTCAAAGGTCAGCGGGGGTTCAAAGGGCTCTGCCCATTCTCCCACCCTGCAGGAACGGCGGCGCCCCTAGCGGCCCGGGTCGTGAGGGGTGGCAGGGTAAGTCAGGCCCTGCGGCTCAGGTATCTCCAATCCCCAGCGATGAGGCGCCAGGCCCCTTGGGAGGACCGCTTGGATGCAACTTAGGTTTTGGTTTAGCCCCTAGGAACTCGGCAGGTCCTATTCGCCAGCTGTGTGGAGAGTGGAGTGGCGGACCGAGGTGAGTTCACTGGTGTTTGGGAGCGTGGGCTCGGGCGTTTTGGCGCGGGGGGGATTCGAAAGTCACCGTGTCTCGGAGGGCCCTGCCCGTTCTCCCGCCCTGAATGAATGGCAGCACCCCAAGCCCCTGGGTGGTGGCTGGGCGGCAGGGTGAGTCAGGTGCTGAGGCTCAGGGTCCCCAATCCCTGGCGTTGCGATGCCAGGCCCCTTGGGATGGGCCGCTCGGTGGTCGATCTAGGGTTACAGTTAGCCCCCCGGAGACCGGTGGACCAGATCAGCGTCTGTGCAGCACGCGGCAGGGTGGGCCGAGGTGCGGGCGCTGGCGAGCCTGAGCATGAGCCCAAGCGTTTTAGCGTGGGGGGCCTTCGAAGGTTGGCGGTGGCTGGAGGGACCTGCCCATTCTCCCGCTCGGAATGACCAGCGGGGCCCCTAGTGGCTCAGGTGGCTGAAGGGCAGCAGGGTGAGTCCGGCACTTGGGCTCGGTTGCCCCATCCCCGGCGTTGTGGCACCAGGCCACTTGAGAAGGGCCCCTCGGGGGCCGACCTACAGTTACGGTTAGCACCCAGGAGGCTGGCAGGCCCTATACACTGCCTGTGCGTGGAGCGGGGAGTTGGGCCGAGGTGAGGATGCTGGTGAACATGAGCCTGGGCACAAGCATTTTGGTTCTGGGCGCCATTGAAGGTGGGCGGGGGTTCGGAGGCCCCTGCCAGTTCTCCCACCCAGAATGAATGGCGGTGCCCCTAGCGGGCCGTGTGGGGCAGGGCAGCAGGGTGCACTCGGCCCTGGGGCTTGGGGGTCGCCAATCCCTGGCGTTGCGCCGCAAGGCTCCTTAGGAAGGGACCCTCAGGGGCCGTCCTAGGGTTAGGGTTAGCACCCAGGAGGCCGGCAGGCCCGATCCGCCGGCTGTGCGAGGAGTGGAGGTGTGGGCCGAGTTGAGGGGGATGCAGAGCGGGAGCGTGGGCCCCAGCGTTTTGGCACCCTGGGCCTTCGAATGTTGCCATGTCTCCAAGGACCCTGCCCATTCTCCTGCCCTGAATAACCAGCGGCGCCCCTAGCGGCTCCGTTGGCGGTGGGGCTGCAGGGTGAGTCCTGAGCTGCGGCTCAGGGATCCCCAATCCCCAGCATTGTAGGGCCAGGCCTCTTGGGAGGGGCTCCTCGTGGGCTGACCTAGGGTTAGAGTTAACACCCAGGAGGCCGGCAGGCCCAATCCTCTGGCTGGGCTGCGAGAGGTGGGCGGGTCGAGGTAAAGGCGCTGGTGAGCGGGAGCGTGGGCCCCTGCATTTTGGCGCGGGAGGCTTCAAATGTCGCTGGTTTCTCCAGGGCCCTGTCCCTTCTCCCGCCCTGCATGAGCGGCGGCGCCCCTAGTGGCCTGGGTGGCGGCGTTGTGGCAGCATGAGTCTGGTTCTGGGGCTTGGGGTCCCAGATCCCTGACGTATAGGCAACAGAATCCTTGGGAGGGACCCTGGAGGGCCGACCTAAGGTTAGGGTTAGCCCACTCAAGGCCGGCATGCCGGATCCGCCCTCTGTGCAGGGAGCAGAGGGGCGGGCTGAGGTGAGGGCGCTGGGGAGCGGGAGCGTGGGCACCCGGGTTTTGGCACGGAGAGCCTTCGAAGGTCGCCAGTGGCTCGGAGGACCCTGTCCATTCTTGTGCCCTGAATGACCAGCGGCGCCCCTAGTGGCCGGAGTGGCAGCAGGGAGGCAGGGTGAGTCTGGTGATGGGGCCTATGGTCCTAGTCTCAGGCTTGGTGGCGCCAGGCTCCTTGGGAGGGGCCCCTCTGGGTCCTGCCTAGCTTTAGGGTTACCCCCAGGAGTCCGGCGGCCTGATCCGCTGGCTGTGCATGGAGCGGAAGGGCGGGCTGACGTGAATGCGCTGGCGAGCGGGAGTGAGGGCCCAAGCGTTTTGGCACGGGGAGCCTTCGAAGGTCACCGGAGGCTCAGAGGGCCCTGCCTATTCTCTCGCCCTGTGAGGACGTTGCCCCTAGTGGGCCGGGTCATGGCGGGGCGGCAGGGTGAGTCTGGAGCTAGGGCTCGTGGGTCCCCAATCCCCAGCGTGGCGTCGCCAGGCACTTGGGAGTGGTACCTTGGGGGCCTACCTAGGGTTAGGGTTAGCCCAAAGGAGGCCGGCAGCCCCATTCTGTCGGCTGTGCGGCGAGAGGAGTGGTGGGCAGAGGTGAGGGCGCTGGCGAGCGGGAGCGTGGGCCCAAGCGTTTTGGCGCGGGGGGCCTTCGAAAGTCACCGGGGGCTCAGAGATCCATGCCCCTTCTCCCGCCCTGAATGAGTGGCGGCGCCCCTAGAAGCCCGGGTGGCGGCGGGGCGGCTGGGTGAGTCTGGTGCTCATGCTCGTGTGTCCCCAATCCCCGGCGTGGCGGAGCCAGGACCCTTGGAAAGGGCCCCTCGGGGGCCGACCTAGGTTTAGGGTTAGCCCCCAGGAGCCCAGCAGGCCCTGTCCGCCAGCTGTGTGTTCGAGCGGAGGGGCAGGCTGAGGTGAGGGCAATGGTGAGCGGGAGCGTGGGCCCAAGCGTTTTGGCGCAGGGGGCCTTCGAAGGTCACGGGGGGCTTGGAAGGCCCTGCCCCTTCTCCTGCCCCGAAGGACTGGCGGTGCCCCTAGCAGCCCGGGTGGCGACCGGGTGGCAGTGAAAGTCCAGCACTGGGGCTCGATTGTCCCCAATCCCCGGCGTGATGGCGCCAGTCCCCTTGGGAGGGGCTCCTCAGGGGCTGAACTAGGGTTAGGGTTAACCCCCAGGAGGCTGGCAGGCCCGATCTGACGGCTGTGTGGCGAGCGGAGGGTGGGTCCCAGGTGAGGGCAATGGTGAGCGGGAGCGTGGGCCCTAGCGTTTTGTCGTGGGTTGCCTTCGAAGGTCGCAGGGGGCACGGAGGGCCCTGCAAGTTCTCCCACTCTGAATGAGGATGGCGAACCTAGCGGGCCAGGTCTCGGCAGGGCAGCAGGGTGAGTCCGGCGCTGGTGCTCGGGGGTCCCCAATCCCTGGCGTGTTGGTGCCAGACCCCTTTGGAGGGGCCCCTCGACAGCCAACCTAGGGTTAGGGTTAGACCCCAGTAGGCTGCCAGGCCCGATCCGCTGGTTGTGCGGCTTGCGGAGGGGCTGGCCGAGGTGAGGGCACTGGTGAGCAGAAGCGTGGGCCGAAGCATTTTGGCACGGGGGGCCTTCAAATGTCACCGGTGGCTCGGAGGGCCCTGCCCATTCTCCCGCCCTGAATGACCGGCGGTGCCCCTAGTGACCCGGGTGGCAGTGGGGGGCATGGTGAGTCCGGTGCTGGGGCTCAGGAGTCCCCTTTCCCCATCGTTGCGGCACCAGGCCCCTTGGGAGGGGCCACTAGGGGGCCGACATAGGTTTAGGGTTAGCCCCCAGAAGGCCCACAGACCCGATCCGCCAGCTGTGCGGCGAGCGGAGGGGAGGGCCGAGGTAAGGGCGCTGGCCAGCGGGAGCGTGGGGCCAAGCGTTTTGGTGCGGGGGGCCTTCGAAGGTCGCAGGTTGCTCGGAGGGCCCTGCCTGTTCTCCCTCCCTGAATGAATGGCGGCGCCCCTAGCGGCCCAGGTGGCGGTAGGGCAGGAGGGTGAGTCAGGCGCTTGGGCTCGGGAGTCCCCAATCCCTGGTGTTGCGGCAATAGGAACCTGGGATGGGCCCCTCGGGGGCCCACCAATGGTTAGGGTAACACCCAGGAGGCCTGCAGTCCAGATCCACTGGCTCTACAGCGAGCGGAGGGGCGGACCGAGGTGAGGGCGCAGGCGAGCGGGAGCATGGGCCCAAGCGTTTTGGCACAGGGGGGCCTTTGAATGTCATCAGGGGCTCGGAGGAATCTGCCCGTTCTCCCTCCCTGAATGACCGACGGTGCTCCTAGCGGCCTGGGTGGCGGGGGGGGCGACACGGTGAGTCCGGCGCTGGGGCTCGGGGGTCCCCAATCCCAGGCATTGCGGTGCCAGGCCCCTTCGGAGGGGCACCTCAGGGGACAACCTAGGGTTCTGCGTAGCCCCCAGGAGGAGTGCAGGCCTCATCCGCCGGCTCTGTGGCGAGCGGAGGGGCGGGCCGAGGTGAGGGCGCTGAGGAGCAGGAGCGTGGGCTCAAGCATTTTGGATGGGGGGGGCCTTCGAAGTTCGCCACGGGCTCAGAGGGCCCTGCCCGTTCTATCGCCCTGAATGACCAGCGGCACCCCTAGCGGCCCGGGTGGTGATGGGGCGGCAGGGAGACTCTGGTGCTGGGGATTGGGGCTCCCTAATACCCGGCGTTGCAGCCTCAGGCCCCTTGGGACGGGCCCCTCGGTGGCAGACCTAGGGTTAGGGTTAGCCCCCAGGAGGCTGGCAGGCTCGTTCCGCCCATGTGCGGTGAATGGAGGTGTGGGTTGAGGTGAGGTAGCTGGCGAGTGGGGGCGTGGGCCAGAGCATTTACGCTTTGGCTTGGGGTGCCTTCGAAGGTCACAGGAGGCTTGCAGGGTCCTGCCCGTTCTGTCGCCCTGAAGGACTGGTGACGCCCCTAGTGCCCCTTGTGGCGGCAGGGCGGCACGGTGCGTCCGGCGGTGGGACTTGGGGGTCCCCAATCCCTGGCATGCAGCGCCAGGCCACTTGGGAGGGGCCCTTCGGGGGCGACATGGCATAGGGTTAGCCCCCAGGAAGCCCGCAGGCCCGATCCGCCAGCTCTGCCACGAGAGGACGGGTGGGCCGAGGTTAGGGCGCTGGGAAGCAGGAGCGAGGGAGCCAGAGTTTTTGCACGGGGGGCCTTTGAAGGTCACAGGGGGATCGGAGGGCCTTGCCCGTTCTCCCTTCTTGAATGACTGGCAACGCCCGTAGCAGCCTGGGTGCTTGCGGGGTGGCAGAGTCCAGCACTGGGGCTCGGGGGTCCCAAATCCCTGGCATTGTGGTGCCAGGCTCCTTGGGAGGGGCCCCTCGGGGGCCGACCTCGGGTTAGGGTTCTTCCCCAGGAGGCTGGCAAGCCCGGCGCTAAGTGGCTCTGGCAATGTAACAAAAATGCCATACACTTATCTGAAAGAAATAACAGTGTACAGGAACCCTCTTAGCCCTAACATCATCCTTTCTGAATATGGAAGCCAGCCCCAAATTGCTCGTGGAAGTCTGACGAAAGGGCTAAGCACTTTTCTCTGAGTCACCACACTGTACAGGGAAAGACCAATGTACATCATCTTTCACGAGTAGGAAGCATTAATGAAAAGGTTCTGGAATTTCGAGGACTCTGACCCATCCTTATTGGTAATAAACCATCGTGTACAGGAAAACACCTTCAACTCTCATCAGCCTCCTCAATCCTGATTCCGATTCAACTTTGGGTGTGTAGGACTAGGGAAATGTCCACATCTTATTGCTAAGAAAAACGATGTCAGGGTAATGCCCTTCAAGTCACCTCAGCCTTCCTGAAGACGGAAGCAGGAATCAAGGTGGTTATGTTACCATGAGGTAAGGAAGATGAGCATATAAGTGAGAAACAACAGTGGGCAGGACCTCTCTTCCAAGGAACAGTATCTTTGCTTAATGTTGAATCCCTATGGTAAGTGGTTGTGGGCATTTGTGAGGTCAAAATCTTAAGTGTTTTGTAAAACCTCTTGGTCATTCACAGATGAGACTAAGGTAGTTGGGTACTTCTAGGCAGTGATTTGTCCACTGTCGAAAATATGAAAAGATAAAAGAGACAGATGAGGTCTCCTCAGGCATTGTCCTTTATCCTCATCCTCCGTGAGGATGGCCATCTCTGGACAGCTCAATGGCAGGGTCTCATTCACAGTGGGGGCATCTGTTCCTCACAGACATCAGGCAGGGAAATGGATTTGGTTCTCTGTGCCAGCCCAGCCACAGCTGAGTGTCACAGCACCCTCTCGTGAGCTCATAAGAGTTCCACTGTCACCAGGCAGGTCATTGTATTTGATAAACCACTGTGAGAGTTTGCAATGGCCTTCATCTGCAACCTCCTAGAGGCAAATGCAGGTGTCTCGTACCATGTGAAGTCATGTGAAGGCATTGTGAGAAAGTGTCCTTTTGCTTAAGAAAAACATGGCTGGGGCTCCTGGCTGGCTCAGCCAGTTAAGCATGTGCTTTTGGCTCAGGTTATGATCCCAGGGTTCTGGGATCGAGCCGAGGCTCCCTGCTCAGCAGGAAAGAAGGTAGGGAAATAGCTTAGAACCCACAGAGAATGTGAATGAAGGGGAGTGAAATGGAACTTGGTCTGTGTTTTGCTTTAGGTATTGGAAGTTAGTTTTTTCTCAATTGTGATTGTTCTTGAGACAGAAAAGCTGTATTGGTTTTTTTTTACCTTTATTTTTTTTCTAATAACAATTTTTTATTATGATATGTTAGTCACTATACAGTATTTCCTTAGTTTTTGATGTAGTGTTCCGTGATTCATTATTTGCATATAACACCCAGTGCTCCATGCAATATGTACCTTCCTTAATACCCATCACTGGCCCATCCCAATCCCCCACCCTTCTCCCCTCTGAAGCCCTCAGTTTGTTTCCCAGAGTCCATAGTCTCTCCTGGTTCATTCCCCCATCTGTTTAGGGTCCATTGTCTAAAGGGACAGACAGTGGAATTTCACCAAATATAAGATCGAAATTTCATTGTTCATTATAGATGCTGCCAAGTAGTTCCCAGACATTTCATTCTACTGTAGTAATTCATTATACCTGTGCAGGTGCACGTGGAAGATAAATGATGAATGTATACTGGTAATAAAACACGCCCCTCAGTAGTAGAATAATAGAGGATGAACATGTGTAAAATTATTCGACTACAGCGTCCATGCTTTCCCTTTGGTTCCTTATTACTATGAATTTGGACAATTTTTGTTCTCTAGGCTTAAACCTCATTGTCAGTATTCAGAGTTTTTCAATGCTGATCTTCTCCTGTATAAATTACCAAAAACCTAAAATATGTATAAACTTTAAAAAATGCTATATTGAAAATTATAGCAGGGAAGTTCCATTTTGTGAATATTGTGTCAATGGATCTCTATTTTGACATCAGTGTTCATTAGAAATGATGACATTTCATGTGAGTATAAATATCAATGTGAAAAAGAAAAGGTAGGAAGAACCTTGAATGTTTAAGTAATTGGTGAAATGACAGGTGTGTGTGTGTGTGTGTGTGTGTGTGTGTAATTGATTTTCAGTGAATGGTTCAGCTTCTTGTAGGACCTCCGAGAGAGCCCAGGTGAACCTTTCAATGGGTTGGTATCTGTTTTCAGAACATGGGAATCTCTTAGTCCAATAGTCAATCAGGCAAGCTTTGAGGTCTTGAAGAGTTTCAGTCCTCAGCGATGGTGTTGCAGACCCTTGTGAGCAAACCCTAGGGTATGCTCAGAGCCCTCATTAGCAGGTACCAACTTGTGAGTATTTCAGACAGCATTTCCCAAAGAAGTAGCTCTTGAGTCTCTGTCCTTGTCAGTTCCCTACACGTCCTTACACTAGTTATGTGACCAGTGTGTTTCAGGATAATCCCCACATGTGATTTTTGCTATTTCCTACTAGTCCTATCTGTTTCTCATCTTGTTCTTTTATGGTAGGGGTTGGGAAGCAACCCGTGTGGTGTAGGAGGGGGCGTGGAAGTTGTCTGCCTTCAGAGGACTGAATGATGCCTAGAAATTGTACTGTAGTTTGAGGTCAATTATCCATCCTCTGAGTGTCAGGAATTCCATCACTTTACTTTGATGCTAGTCTGTTCTTCAAGCTGTCCTCAGAAATAAGGACGTCATCCATCTAGGGAATACTGGTTTGTGTGTATGTTTTCATTTTAGGAAAGGCCTTGCTGTGCCTGAAAATAATACTGTAGAGCACCCTTTCCTGTTCTTATTGGCCATCAGTCAATCTTTTGTGAAGTATTCGTTTGTAAATAGACTTTTTATGGTTGATGAGCAGGAATTCTTTATTGACAAGTCTTTGTCAGTGTGTATATTGCAAATCTTTACTTCCCAGACTGTGGTTCACTTTTTCATTTTCTTATGGTCATAAGATAAGGAGAAATGTCACATTTTTATGAAGTCCCACTGAATTCTTTTAAATGGTTAGTGCACCCTATATCCTACCCCAAGATTGACAGGTTCTGCATTTTCTTTCAGAAACTGTCCAATGGGAAGCTACAATCCATCTCAAATTTATAAATTGCATTTTAATTCTAATAGGGTATTTATAGACTGTTTTGGATTTTCTATGTACACAATCGTATTATCTGTGAATAGTCACAATTATCCCCTCAATTCTTATACTTTTTGTTTCTCTTGCCATAAAACACTTGTAGATTCTCTGATGCCACGTTGAATAGAGCAGCATTGTTTGAAGATTTAATATACCTTTCTCAATATCTAACAGAAAAAGCAGACAAAACATTGGTAACAAATGTGACCTAATTGACATATAGGGAACATTCCATAATAAGTGCAGAATACATTATTTTCAAGTGGTCATAGACTCTTTACCCAAATAGATGATAGGTGGGGCCACGAATCAAGTCTACAAATGTTAAACCCTGAAATTAACTAGATTCTATTCTTAGACCACAGGGGAATTGAGCCACAGTCATAGCGAAAAGAAAACCAGGAAGTCCTTCAATGTTTAAAATTAAATGGAACTTTGCTACATATCCTAAAGGTGAGAGAGGGAATCTCAATGGAAATTCTGAACCTTTTCTACATGAGGGCTCACACACAATGGCACTTTCTTTGTGAAGAGCATTATAATAACCTAGACAGGAGTTGAGCCTTAAGTCAGAGTTCTGCCTACCCCAGCCACACCTGGCAGCCTTGGCCTGTGGTACCCCTCAGCTGTCCTTTCTGGCGGCCCTGAGCTAAGGGGGTCAACATGGCCATATGGAAATGGGAAGCTCCCCACTCATAGTGATGATGGTGCCCCCTCCCCAGCTGCCCATTCTGGTGGCTCTGAGCTAAGGGGGTCAACATGGCCGTATGGAAATTAGAAGCTCCCCACTATTAGTGATGACGTTGCTATCGTATCATCCTCACCAGTCCAACAATATGATTTCTGAGTGAAATATGACACAAGAGTGATTTCTTGGCCTTCCTTCAGGTTTGAAAATCATCTGGTGAGTCATCTATTCGAAATATGGATTCAACATGTGTTCTTTCTTCTGGAAAAGAAATAGACCCAATAGCAATTAGGGCTTCCTGAGCACCTGTTCTTGAGAGACATCATACTGGCTCTTTGTAGCATTCTGCCTCTTAAACTTCTCAACTAGGGTGTAGATATTTTTAGGCACATTTTCAGACAGTTAGAAAGGGACTCAGATGATATGAGTCTCAGAGGATTTTAGTGTCAGAAACCTAAATGGGATCCCCAAATTGACTCCAAATCGCTTGTTGTTCCATACAGGGTACTATTTCCCTCTTATCTCTGGTCTTCTCGATCTGGAAACCTATCAAGTATCAGGATTTTCTTGTCATGTGGACAACTGGAATGAATTCAGCGGGCCTTTTCACGTCTGCCCATGGTGATCATTAAGATCATTATCTCAGTAGAGGACCTCTGGGTAAGATACTCAAAGATCCTAAGGAATAGAGACAGTATAATATTTTCCTGGTATTAAAGTTACTGAAACCAACTATCTTTTTTAGTCGATTCAGGCTCTGGTATGTTCAGAGGGTACTGTAAAACAAGTCTGAAATAGTATTTAAAAACACTCAGCTCAGCCTCTTCTACAAAGTGAGCCAATGCTTATAAACATGGCTAAAATATTCCCTTACCTACGATGACTTCCCAGCCATCCTAGTGTTTATATGGTATGACTGTGACTTGCATTAGTCAACATTTGTAGAGAAAGAACTTAGTGCATCCAGGGGTCACTTCATGTTGAAATTAGTTTGTGACAATGAGCTACTGTGTTTTATTCTGCAGTCCAAGGGAATGGTGCCAGACATCTCTAAGGTGTCTAGCAGTTCTACAATTCTGATTTTAAGTGGTCTGTGTGCTTCAGAGATTTGGTCAGGAGAAGGGCAGGAGTTCAGAGACTGTGAACACTTCTGTTACATGTGCTGACCATGGAGCACGCAGGATTCCGTGGGCATCATTTTGATTTCTTGGTACTCTTGTGAAAGGTGCTTTTGTCTCAAATTCCTCTATTTAGGAGTAATTATAATGATAAAAGGAATTTTTATTGTATATCATCTGTGGGCCCTGATCCTGAGCTCCCAGGGAAGCTATCCTTTAACAATTACCCAGCTCAAAATGACTGGGCAAAACCTCAAAGCATGGGCCTTGTTTCTGCCCCAAGCACATGTTGTACATCTGCTTCGAGAAGAAAACAATAACCAAAAAATGCCAACATAAATATAAGAAAAAATAAAGAACCTCTTTGGCTCCCATAAGATTAAAGACATACTGACATGTACACACTGAAAACATAAGAAAGAGTCTGTCACTTTCTGGAATCTAAGAAGATCCTCATTGTGGTGTGTAACTCTGTACGTAAAACAAAACAGAAAAAAATATATAAGCCTGCCCCAAATGTTCCTTCTCTGGAGCACTCACTTCTTGGTGAAGATTGTGTCTCTGAGGCAGCTGTCCTGACTTGGGTTTGAATAAAGGTCCCTTCCTTTCTCTCTAAAATGTTTTTAAAAGTTCAGTCACGCAGTGTCGACAGTAACAGTGTTTTCTATTTAAGTGAGAAATAAATGTTCCACTCTATTTGCATTGGGAATAGACGAATTGAGGGTTTCTTTAGAAGAGTAAGTCTGCTTTCCAGAAAAGGCAAGGACATTGGTCTATTGAGAATGAAGATAATTACTGCTAAACAACAAGTATGTGTTGCCCCTTTGCCCAGAAACCGAAGCAGGTGTGCAGGCTTTAGGTCAGAGGTGCCTTCTTCTCCCCAGCTGACAGCACTTCTCTGCTCTGGCTCCAAGACACCCGAGGTTTTGAACGTCAGCATCGGAGTCAGCGAGGCAGCTTGTCACAGGACGCCAGTGTTCAGAGAAAGCACAGGTATGTTTGGCAAAATGTCCTATCTATGTCAGGGCTGGAGGTAAAACCTCTCATTATCCCAAAACCTCCTGGGCTTTTCTCTTTTCTCTAGTTGAGCCACAAAGTAAAATTGAAGTAGCTGCCAGCATTCTGGGTTTGGTGCAAGAATTACTTAGTTTCCCTGCAGGTAGAACTTTGCAGGGGATCACAATTTCTCTGTCCATTTATTGCTGACAAATGTATTTTGACCATCTGTTTCCTAGGAACCCTCTTTAATTAGAAAGGGAAGGTGAGATTCACTCTGTGCCTGTTTGTAACATCTAATTTGTTCCTTCATCTAACAGTGTTTATTCAATTGGGCCTAAGATATGGTTGAGTGGCCAGCATCTAGATTTAGGTGGTTTTTTTTCATCTGATACAGACTTGGATGATGTCATTTGACAAAGGTGATGTTTCATCATTGATTAGTTTATTCATCAGAAGAGTTAAAATTAGGGTGGAGGGGAAATTGAAAATTATCCAAAGCGGCCTGTTCCTGTTTAAAAGTTGAGCTTGACTTTCTAGTTTTACTAAATGTATTATCTCAATATTTTGAGGTGCCATATTCTCCCTGTAGTTTCTTTGGTGGTGGAGTCAGAAGGAGAGTCTGGGAATTCTTTTGGATAGTGGCATGCTGGTGGCTTCAAGGGGCTTGGTGTCAGGAGCCTTGGGGTGAAGTCTGCAACTGCTTGCCTGACCCTGGGTGCATCTCCCAGAGGTTTTGTTTCCTCTTATTAAATTGCCCGCAGATAATGTTCTGCTTAAAGGGGAACCCTCCCATCCTATTGGTGGGAATGCAAAGTGGTGCAGCCAGTCTAGGAAAAGTCTGGGGGTTCCTCAAAAAGTTAAACATTGAACAACCACATGATCCAGCAATTGCTCTCCTAGGTATTTACCCAAAGGATACAGAAATGCAGATTCGAAGGGGGTCCATGCACTATGATGTTCATGGCAGTAATGTCCGCAGTAGCCAAACTATGGAGAGAATCCCAAAGTCCATGCACTGATGAATGGATAAAGCAGATGTGGGATACATATAAATAATGGAATATGACCCAGCTTCAAAAAGAATGAAATCTTACAATTTGCAAGGATGTGGATGGATCTAGAGTGTATTAAGCTAAGCAAAATCAGTGAGGAAAGACAAATATCCTATACTCTCACGCTTCTGGCATTTCAGAAAAAAAAAACAGATGAACAGAGTGGAGGGGTGATGAGAGAGGCAAACAAGGAAATAGACTCAACCGTGGAGAACAAACTGAGTGTTGCTGCAGGGCAAGGGTGTGGGGGGAAGTGTTAAATGGGTGAGGGGTATTAAGGAGGGCACTTGTGATGAGCACCGGGTACTGTATGCAGGTGAGGAATCACTAAATCCTACTCCTGAAGCAAATATTCCATGGCATGTGAACTAACTGGAATTTAAGTAAAAGAAGAAAGGAAAAAGTGTTCTGCTTCATGAAGAGTGAGGTAAAATTGTAGTGATTTGGGCTGTACTATTCTATAGAGGATAGATGTAAAACACCCTGTTGTAGGATACAATAGAGTCTTATCACATAAGGAGTCCTCAGAAAGCTGCAATGAAAGATTCAGATCTCAGAGCATGTTCGTGTTCCACTGATATGTTACAGTTTGCACAGGTAGGAAGGAAGGTGGAGAGAAAAGAAACAGAAGGGGAAAGTAGGTGTGAACCTTTCATTAGTTAGCGTTATAGCTCTCTCATGAAAAACTTGAACCAGTGTGATTTTGGAAGCAGCGGGGGAATCGGGAGCTTTGCAGGAGACAGGGGGGAGTTCCAGGTCTGGGTAAAGCTGACAGGGGTCCCAGAGGAGAGCTGAATGCATTCTGCAGCAGGGTGTGTTCAGGGTGGGCTCCAGGGGTGGCTGTGGGTCTCCTGGGTGAGAGTTGTGACAGGTGAGGGCTGTGTGCAAGTTCCTGGCTGAGGACAAGTGAGGCACAGGCGGAGAGCTGGCAGAGAACCTTCTTCTGAGCCACCAGCTTCACCCAACACACACAGCCTCATCTTCTGTCCCTGTCACTCCAATTCAGACTTCTCCGAAGGTGAGTGAGAACACATCAAGAGCATTCTGAACAGAAGGGAAAGCATGTGCAAAGGCTCTGGGGCAGGAGAATTCCAGGTATGTCCAGGAGCAGCAAGAAGGCCCTGTGGCCACAGGAGACAGCTTAGGACATGAGCTCAGAGAGGTGACAGAGGGTGACAGAAAACTATTCCAGGGCTATAACCCCATGAGACGCTGTTTCACTGGGCCATCCTGGCTACAGTGTTGAGAACAGATGACAGAGGGTTGAAGATGGCAAGGCAGGTCAATGACGAAGCTTTTCCAGGAACTCAGACACTATGGACCAGACAGGTGGCCTTGGATGGAGTGGTTAGACCTATTCTGGGTCCATTTTGAAGATGGAGCTCACAGGATTTGCTGATGGGTTAGCTATTAGGAGCAGGAGAACAGAGGAATTGGGGTAACTCCCAGCTGTTGTGTGTTGTCCTGATGAAGGGGAAGGAGAGGGTTTCTCGGGGGGTAGGAGGTAGTCCGTGTTCTGCATGCTGAGGAAGGTGCCTTTCCGGTGGATCTGCTGAGGGTTGTATCTGGGAGGACCTTTCACATCTACTCCCTCAGCAATGCTCAAGTACAAGTATCCCCCACTTTTTAAACGTTCACAAAGACACTGGGCTTTCTTGAAAGAACTACATTATTACCCAGGTTCAGTAAGAGGAAGAGACCTGAAGAGGATTTCCCTCTTATGAAAAAAGGTGAACAGTGAGAATCGCGTTCAGCATCTGTTTTGGGAAGAAGCACAACAGAGGCGGCGTGCACCCCAACCAGCTCCTTCCTCTGGGAACCGCTCTCCGCATCCAGCCACCAGCACTTTGAATTGTGTCTGTGAGCCTCTGCTGTGCTTTATCTTCATTTATGCTGGGCCTCCATTGGAAACTTGTGCGCTGAGGCCTAAGAAAAGCCAAAGAG
Source organism: Ursus americanus (assembly GCF_024610735.1). Classification (NCBI taxonomy): domain Eukaryota; kingdom Metazoa; phylum Chordata; class Mammalia; order Carnivora; family Ursidae; genus Ursus; species Ursus americanus. Next base: position 1,392,802 of record NW_028273641.1, on the reverse strand, counting down.
AAGGAATTTTGGAGTCTGAGCACACTGTGTAATTGTTCGTGTAAATTAATGGTCATTCCTTCTTGACACCATTTCTGGTGTGCATGGTTTCTCAGAAGCCCTGTACTTTCAAAGAGCAGGGAAACCTATACCCCATGCTGCGTGGTTAGTTTAGTCTCCATGCTGGACAGAACATTTCATGACTGTCGGATTTTCTCACTCAAACATTGAGACTTTGACCGCCTTCACCCGTTTCTACCACCCCATCCCCGAATCTGGCACCTACCAATCTGCTCTCATTATCTATGCGTTCAGTATTTATTTATTCCACGTGGAATGTACATGAGAGCATCTGGTATTGGTCTTTCTGTGTCTGAGTTACTTGGAATAAGGTCCCCAAGGTCTGTGTTTCCATGTCTGGTTCTTGTGAATAATGCTGCAGTGAACGTGGGAGTGCATCTGTCTTTTTGAGGCAGCATTTTTGTGTTCTTCAAATCAATTCTCAGTAGAGCCACTACTGGGTCATGGGGTAGTTGCATTAAATTTTTCAGGAACCTCCATACCATTTGTCACATGGCTGCACCAATTTCCATTCCCACCAACAGTGCACAGTGTCTCCTCGTCTGCACACCCTTGACCCCACTTGGTGTCTGTCTCTGGGACAATTGCTGTTCCAACAGTTGAGAGAGGATAGCCGATTGTGGGTTTGACTGATGTTTCCCTGACGATGATTAGTGATGTCGAACAACTCCTTCTGTCTGTTGGCACCTGTGTGCCATCTTTGGAAAGTATCTATTCACATATTCCTCCCATTTTTTTTAATAGTTTTTTTGTTTTGATTTGTATGAGTGTTGTGTGTATTTTGGATATTAGCCTCTTCTCACACATATGATTCACAGATAATTTTTTCTTATTGGGTCAGTGGCCTTTTAAGCTTTTGATGGTTTCTTTTGCTGTGTGGAAGATTTCAGTTTGATATTGTTCCACTTGTTTATTTGTGCTTTTGTTGCCTTTGCATTTGGTGTCCGATCTGAAGACTCTTTGCCAAAACCAATGTCGAGAGACTTAGTACCTGTGTCTTCTTGGAAGTTTATGGATTCAGGTCTTATGTTCAAATCATTCATCATTAAAAATTTTGTGTGTGGTGTAAGAAAGTGACCCAGTTATATTCTTCTGCATTTAGTGTCCAGTTTGCCTGTTACCGCTCACTGAAGACACAGTCCTTCCCTCATGTCATATCTTCTGCTGCTGTGTCGTAAGTTAGGATCATCTACGTGTGGGTAAGTTTCTGAGCTTTCTCTACTGTTCCACTGACCTGGTGTCTGTGTTTATGCCAGTACCATCCTGTTTTGATGACAACAGCTTTGTAATGTAGCTTGAAATCCAGGTGTGTGTTGACTGCACCTTTCTTTCTTCACGTTGCTTTGGGTATTTGGGGTCTTTTGTGATTCCATACAAGTTTGAGGACTGTTTTCTATTTCCTCGAGTAATGCCACTGGAATTCAGACAGGCATTTCATCACATCTGTCGATTTCTTTGGGTACGATGGACATGTTCACATAATTAACTCTTCCAGTTAAGGAGCATGGCGTATGCTACCATTTGTTTGTGTTGCCTTCCAAATCTTTGACCCATACATTCTGCCCCCCTGGACACACATATTTTTCATTTCTTTTCTGCCATGTGTTGAGTGTACTATGTCTTTCTCATTCTTGGTTACTTTTATTTCTAGATTTTTTGATGCAATTGTAAATGGCATTGTTTTTTTAATTTCTCTTGGCGAAAGTGTGTCATCAGTATACAGAAATGCAAGAAGTTGGGTCATCTGGGTGGCTCCATATGTGAAGCGTCTGCCTTCAGCTCAGGTCATGATCCCAGAGTTCTGGGATTGAGCCCCGTGTTGTGCTCCCCGCTTAGTGAGGGTCTGCTTCTCCCTCTTTCTGACACTCCCCCTGCTCGTGCTTTTTCTCTTCCTGTCAAATAAATAAATAAAATCCGAAATAAATAAAGACAACAGATCTTTGTATATTGACTTTATATCCTGCAGCTTTCTTGAATTTGTTTATTCTAACAGGTTTTTTTTTTTTTTGAGGAATCTTTCCGGATTTCCTGTCATTTGCAAATTGTGACAGTTTCCTTATGGATTTCATATCTTTCTCTTTTTTAAAAATTGTTATTTACCCTACAGTACTTCATTTGTTTTTGATGTAGTGTTCCATGATTCATTGTTTGCATATAACACCTAGTGCTCATTATGACACGTGCCCTCCTTTTTTCTTTTAAAGAATTTATTTATTTATTCGACAGAGATAGAGACAGCCAGCAAGAGAAGGAACACAAGCAGGGGAGTGGGAGAGGTAGAAGCAGGCTCATAACGGAGGAGCCTGATGTGGGGCTCAATCCCATAATGCCAGGATCACGCCCTGAGTCGAAGGCAGACGCTTAACCACGGTGCCACCCAGGTGCCCCCTGCCTTGTTAAATTTAACCATTCTAACTGGTGTAAGGTGGTATCTCATTGTCGTTTTGATTTGTATTTGCCTGATGGCAAGTGATGTGGAGCATTTTTTCATATGTCTGTTGGCCATTTGTATCTCTTTGTGTCTTCTGCCCATTTTTTGGGTGTTGAGTTTGAGGAGTTCTTTATAGATCTTGGATACCAGCCCATTATCTGTAATATCATTTGCAGATATCTTCTTCAATTTCATAGGTTGCCTTTTTGTTTTGTTGATCATTTGCTTTGCCGAGCAGAATCTTTTTATCCTGATGAAGTTCCAATACTTCATTTTTGCTTTTATTTCCTTTGCCTTTAGAGACGTGGCTTGCAAGAAGTTGTTGTGTCCAAGGTTCAAGAGTTCTTTTGATTTTGATATGAGACAGGAATCCATTATATTTCTTTCCTGATTGTATTCGAGCCCTCTGTCTTTCTTGGTGAGTCTACCTAAGTGTCAGTTTTGTTTCTCTTTCCAAAAAAGGCAGCTCTCATTTTCATTGTTTTTTTTTTTTTGTCTTTTTAGTCTCCGTTGGATTTATTTATGCATCCTTTTTGTTATTTCCTTATTTCTACTAATTTGGGGCTTTGTTTGTTGTTTTATTTTCTACTTCTTTACCAAATAAATCAGGTTGTTTTTTGGAGAGCATCATATGGATTGATGAAGACTTGAGTTTCTATGAATGTCCCCCATAAAGCTACTTTTGCTGCATCGCATAAGTTTTGTAGGTTGTCTTTTTCATCAGTGTCAAGGTACTTCTAAAATTTTTTGATTTCTTCTTTGACTGTTGGTTGTTCTGTAGCATGTTGTTAAATCTCCACATATTTATTTAAGATTCTTTAAGTATCTGACAGTGAGAGAGGGAACGCAAGCACGGGGGTGGGAGAGGGAGAAGCGGGCTTCCCACTGAGCAAGGATCCTGGGATCACGATCTGAGCTGAAAGCAGATCCTTAACGACTGAGCCACCCAGGCCCCCCAATCTCCACCTATTTTTGACTGTCTCATTTTTTTCTTGAGACTGATTTCTATTTTCATATCATTGTGGTTGGACAAGATTTGAAGCAGAAGGTGAAGAGAGCATTCAGATGAAAGGTTTGTTTCCTGGAGGGTTTTCTGCGGGCAGAACATGAGTTCCGTGGGACGGAGGAAGGTTTTGTGAGACGGGGGTGGGGTTAACCCTTGTTAGAATTACTGACTAGTACCATGCAGGCTGTATGCCAATGTTCACACCATAGTCCTGATGGACTTGTACTTCATTAGAAATATTTTCTAGGAGGTGTAGGCATAGCCTTCACTTAAAGAAAGGTGCCATGTGGGTTCATGGCATGACCCCAGGTCAGCAACAAGGATGTATGGTATTGTGGGTGATCAGAAACAGGCTTTCTGTGGGAAGTGACCGAAATAAGGTATGGTGAGCTCCATGACCATAGGTGAGGTCCCGAGTGACCCACTGGGTGTTGGGTTCTGTGGATCTGTCTCATCATGTGCTGTGGAATTCAGGGACACCCTCCTCTCTGTGGATTTGTGTGGAGACAGGTAGACATCAGTGTCTGGCCAGGCACGAGGGTTGCACTGGACCACCACCAGAGGTGCATTGTGCAGGGGAGCCACTGCTTGGTTTCCACGAAAGCTGACCAGGGTCTGTGACCATGATTCCTAGCAGCTGCAAGGGGAGAGGAGGCCGGGGGTAGTGCACACTTCCTAGACTTGTGTTCAGGACTAGTCTGGAGCACACTGAAGTCAACCACACCGAGCACAGAAGGCATCCAGTCAGTGTAGCTGTGGGCACTGCTCCCATGGTACTTTCGGGCCGGATCCATGCTGCCACCTCCTGCATTTCATCATCATCTTCAAGGTCATGTGCCTCTGCTCTTGCCCCATGGCCTCCAGGGTATTGTCCATCCTCTATCTGTCCCTCGTCCCCGGTGCCCTGTGCAGTCCGATGCCAGGGTAGCCTTCTTGAGACAAACATCTGGCCCTGATGGAACACTTCCATGGATCTCGTGTGATGCGAGGATGATGCCCTTCCCTAAAAGGGGGCTGCAGATCCCCATCAGGAGAGCCATGTCTCCCTTTTCAGCATGGCCTGCCCACCCCTCAGTCTTGTTCAGGGAAGCTCTCCCCACTTCCTGAGATGACAGCTCTGAACTTAAAAATGAATGTTATTTTACATAAATCTATGCCTTAGTTCATCCATGGCATGTCTTTCAACCCCGTTAGTGGGTTTGTTTTTTTTTTTTAGCAGTTCTGAAGGGCTGTCTGCTCAATGAGGGGATGACCTGGGCAGGGCAGCTTTCCCTCTCATCTCCCTCAGCATGTCTCTGAGCCCTGGGGCCAGCTGTCCCACTGAGGATTGAGGGACCTGAACCAGCCCATCCTGAGCCCAAGCTGTGTCAGCTCATAGATGGATGCGTGTTGGAGCGGTGGGCAGCTGGCATGGGCCAGGGACAGGCAGTGTCTCCTTCTCATTCCTTCCCTCCCTTCCTCCCAGAGGTAGCTCAGAGCAGCCTTCAACCCCTACATCTCCAGATCCCTTGACCTGTGCTTCCTGTGTTCAGCTGGTGACCTTGGAGTTTCCCATGGATTCTATCTCCTGTACCCTCTCCTGTAGCAGTTCGTGGATCAGAGGAGGGGTCGGACCCTCTCTGTTTTAGGTCTTCTTCCTGTCCCGCACCAAGCCCACCCACCTTTGCATCTTCCATGTATGTGCTTGGAAGCAAGCCCATCCACAGGGAACCTATTAGCCAAATGGATCCAGGCAATGAACATTGAAGTAGAGATCCAGGATCCATAATAAACCTGCTCTGAAACCTGTCCCAAAGTCTGTGACTCTCTCACACTGAAACAGAAACAATAATAGCTTTCTGGACTGTAAAGTGACATGTGTCTCTACTTCCAATCTTGAATGCATAGGTGCTGAGCCTGGACAGAAAAGGACCATGGCTCCCGTGGGCTGGGATCCATGGTAAGAACTCAGTGAAATCTGAATTCAAGGCATAGAGTGAATAATTATTGTAGAGTGAATCCTCCGAAGTACAGCTTATGCACAGTGCACAGGGAAAGCTTTTTCAAAGAGGTTCCTGAAAGAAAAATCTTTTGTTAAAATTTATTTTAATTCCAGTAGAGCTAACATACAGTGTTACATTCGTTTCAGGTGTCCAATAGTGATTCAGTAATTCCATATATTACTCAGTGGTCGTCAAGAAAAGCGTCCTCTTAATCCCCTTCATCTATTTCACTCATCCCTCTATTCACCTCCTCTCTGGTAACCATCCGTTTGTTCTCTGTTGTTAAGAGTTTGTATTTTGGTGTGTCTCCTTTTTCTCTTTTAGTTATTTATTTTTGTTTGTTTCTTAAATTCCCTATTAGAGTGACATCGTATGGGATTTGTCTTTCTCTGACTGACTGACTTTAGTTAGGATAATACTCTCTAGCTCCATCCATGTGGCTGCAAATGGCAAGGTTTCATTCTTTTTCAAGCCGAGTAATACTCCATTGTGTGTGTATGTGTGTGTGTCTCTGTGTGTGTGTGTGTGTGTGTGTGTGTGTGTGTGTGAATACACACATCTATCATCTCATTTGTCAATTTTTCTACAGACACTTGGGTTGCTTCCATATTGTGATATTGTAAATAATGGTGCAAGACACATAGGGGTGCACGTATCCTTTTAAGTTACTGTTTTCCTATTCTTTGGGTAAATATGTGTAGTGTGATTGTTGGATCATAGGGTAGTTCTATTTTTAATTTTTTGAGGAACCATCATACTGTTTTCCACGGTGGCCATCACAGTTTGCATTCCCACCCACAGTTTGCGAGGATTCCCCTTTATCCACATCCTCCCAACACCTGCTCTTTGTTGTGCTTTTGATGTTAGCCATTCTGACAGGTTTGAGGTATTACCTCATTGTCCTTTGGAATTACATTTTCCTGATGATGGGTGATGGTGAACATCTTTTCACGGGACTGTTGGCCATTTGTATTTCTTCTTTGGAGAAATGTCTGTCCATGTCTTCTGCCTATTTTTTAACTGGATTATTTGTTTCTTGGGGGTCGAGTAGTATCAGTTGTATATGTTTTGGACACTATCCCTTTATTGCATATGATGTTTGCAAATATCTTCTCCCTTTGAGTAGGTTGTCTTATGATTTTTACGTTTTCATTGTTCTTCTGCCATGTGGAAACTATTTATTTTGCTGTATTCCCAATAGTTTATTTTTGCTTTCATTTCCTTTGCCTCAGGACACAGTCTAGAAAAACGTTGGTATGGTCCATGTCAAGAAGTTACTGTCTTCCCTCCTGTAGGATTTTTATGGATTCAGGTCTTATATTGAGGTCTTGAAACTGTTTTGTGTTTGTCTGTATTGTGTAAGAAAGCAGTCTAATTTTATCCTTTTGTGCGTAGCTGTCTAGTTTTCCCAACACCATTTGTTGTAGTGACTGTCCATTTCCCTTTTGATATCGTTGCTTGCTTTGTGGAAGATTCATGGACCACATAATTGTGGGTTTCTGTCTGAACTTGTGTCCTGTTCCTTTGGTCGCTGTGTCCAGTTTTGTGCCGTACTGTCTTGTTAGGATGACTGCAGCTTTGTAGTATAACCTGAAATCTGAAATTGTGAGTCCTCCAGCTTTGTTTTTCTTTTCCACATTGCACTGGCTGTTTGGAATCTTTAGTGGTTCCATACAAATGTTTAGGATTGTTTATTCGAGGTCTTTTGTTCTTTAATTTAAATTCAATTAGCCAACTTACAGTACACCATTAGTTTCAGATGTAGTCTTCAATAAATTTTCAGTCGTGTGTAACACCCAGTGCTCATTGTATCGTGTGACCTCCTTAATGCTACTCACCCAGTTACCCCTCCCAACTTCTCTTCCAGCAATCATCAGTTTCTTGCGATAGTTAAGAGTCCATCATGGGTTTTCTCCCTCTCTGATGACTTCCCATTCTATTTTCCCTTCCTTCCCCTATGGTCATCTTCCTTGTTTCTGATATTCCACATAGGAGTGAAAGCATATGATCATTGTCTTTCTTTCATTGACTTATTCCACTCAGCATAATACCCTCCAGCTCCACCCAGGTCGGTGTGATGGTAAGTACTCATCCTTTCTGATATCTGAGTAATATTCTATTATATATATGATCCACACCTTCTTTATCCATTCATCTGTCCATGATCATCTGCACTCCTTCCACAGTTTGTCTATGATGGATATTGCTGCTATGAACACTGTGGTGCATGTGTCCCATCTTCACTACCTCTGTCTCTTTGGGGTCGATACCCAGTAGGGCAATTGCTGGGACATAGGGTAGCTTTATTTATAACTTCTTGAGGAAACTCCGTACCATTTTCAAGAGTGGCTGTACCGGACTGCATTCGCACAGGGGTGTAAGAGGGTTCCCGTTTCTCCACATCCTCTCCAAGATGTGTAGTTTCATTTCTTCTTATTTTTAGATATTCGGCCTCGTGTGATATGGCATCTATAGTGGTTTAGATTTGCATTTCCCTGAAGCCAAGTGATATGAAGCATTTATGCATGTATCTTTTGGTCACCGCTACCTCATCATTAGTGAACTGACTTCTCATTTTAATCCATCTCAAGACCTAAAGCTGGGTAAGTCTCTGAAGCTGGATGATGCCATCGGTTGGAAGTGTGGAGAATTTCAAAAGATCTCCGTGGAGAGCAAGTTTAAAGGTCAGTGTGAAGCTACTAATTGGATCCGGGGAGATCTCTGAAAGTGGGGATTGCCTGGGATGGGCTGAGGGGGGCCCTCCGATTTTCCTATGAATCCTTGCTGCAGCCCCAAATGGACAGTTTCCTGCTGTGGGGCAGGCTGAGTCCTCTAGTCGTGCAGAGGTGAGCCCAATGCCTGGTGCCTTGGAGGCAGGCAAACGGGGAGGGACCGTCAGCAGAAGACCCAGGGTTAGGTTAGGCCTCAAGGACAGCAGGTCTGAACTGCCCAGTGCTCAGAGAGCTCCCAGGCCGAGTGAGATGAGGGCACAAGGGCGGGTGAGTGTGAGCCTTGGGGTTTCATCCGGAAGGGCCCACAAAGGTCGGGGTTCACCAGAAGGGGCTCTCAGGGGTTGCCCCAATTCTTGCCCTGAATGCTCTGTTCCCCAAAATGGTGCAGTTAACTGTGGGCTGCAGGCTGAGTCCTGCGGTGGGGCTTGGGTGTCCCCAATCCCCCAGAGTGGGGTGCCAGGACCCTGGGGAGGGACCCCTCTGTGGCCAACCTAGGGTAAGGGTTAGGGTCCAGGAGCCCGGCAGGGACATACTGCAGGCTGTGCGGCGAGCTCTGTGGAGGGCTGAGAGGAGGCCATGGGGGAGGGTGAGCATGGGCCTCAGGGTTGGGGCACGGGGGACTGCCAAAAGTGGGGACGGGCTCTGGGGGCCTCCCCAAATTCTCGTGCCCTGTAGGCTCCGTAGATCCCCCAGGGGCACGGTTTCCTGTCGGGTGGCAAGCTGAGTCCTGCGGTGGGGCACAGGTATCCCAATTCCCCAGGGCTGCAGTGTAAGCCTCCTGGGGAGGCCCCCACACCCACGGCCGAGCTAGGGCTAGGGTTAGGCCCCAGGAACCCCGCAGGCCTGATCTGCTGGCTGTATGGCTAGTTACCCGGGCTGAGGTGAGGGTGTGGGGAGGGTGAGCGTGGGCCTCAGAGTTGGGGTGCGGGAGGCCGCCAACGTTCGCTGGTGGCTCAGGAGGGCCCTCCTGGTTCTACCACCCTGAATGCTCTATGGCCTCCCAAGGTGCACGGTTTCCTGCGTGGTGGCAGACTGATTCCTGCTGTGGGGCTCAGGTGTCCCGAATCCCCGCGGCTGCGACTTCAGGCTCCTGGGGAGGGGCCCCTCCACAAATGAACTAGGGTTAGGGTTGGGGCCCAGGAACCCCGCAGGCCAGATCTGCCCGCTATGTGGCGAGCTCCGCCGCGGTCTGAGGTGAGGGTGCGGGGTGGGGTGAGCATGGGCTTCAAGGTTGGGTTTAGGAATCGCCGAAGTTCGCCTGGGGCTCTGGGAGCCCTCCTGGTTCTCCCGCCCTGAATGCTCTACAGCCTCCCAAGGGGCACTGTTTCCTGTGAGCTGGCAGGCTTTATCCTGCAGTGGGGCTCAGGTGTCCCCAGTCCCTGGGGCTGTGGCACCGGGCCCCAGGGGAGGGGCCCCCCCAGCCGACATAAGGACAGGTCTAGGCCCCAGGAACCCGACAGGCCTGATCTGCCAGCTCTGCGACGAGCTCGGTGGCAAGCTGAAGGGAAGGCGTGTGCGGCGGGATGAGCGTGGGCCTCAGGGTTGGGGTGTAGGGGGCCACCGAGGATCGCTTGGGTCTCAGGGGGGCCCTACCAGTTCTCTTGCACGGGATGCTCTGTGGCGCCCCAAGGGGCATGGTTTCCTGAGGGGTGGCAGGCTGAGTCCCGTGGTGGGGCTCAGGTGTACCCAATCCCCGGGGTTAGGGTATGGATCAGGGTATGGATTAAGGTTAGGGTATGGGTTACGGTTAGAGTACGGGTGAGGGTAGGGGTTAGGGTTAGGGTAAGGAGAGGGTACGGGTTAGGGTTGAGTTTAGGGGTTACAGGTTAGAGGTTATGGGTTAGGGTACAGATTAGGGTTTAGGGTATGGGTTAGGGTTTAGGGTTTGGGTTTAGGGTTAGGGTTAGGGTTGGAGTACGGGTTAGGTTTAGGGTACAGGTTAGGGTTAGGGTACGGGTTAGGGTACGCATTAGGGTACAGTTTAGGGTACGGGTTAGTGTACGATTTAGGGTAAGTGTTGACATACGGATTTGGGTATGGTTTAGGGTACGGGTTAGGGTTACGGTACGGGTTAGGGTTAGGGTATAGTTTAGGGTTATGGTGCAGGTTAGGTTACGGTTTAGGGTTGGGGTTAGGGTACGCGTTAGGGAACGGGTTAGGGATAGGGATAGGGTATGGTTTATAGTTAGTGTATGGGTTAGGGTTCGGGCTAGGGTACAGGTTAGGGTTAGGTATGGGTTAGGGTCCGGGTTAGGGATAGGGCACGGGTTAGGGTATGGGTTTGGGTACGGGTTAGGGTATGGGTTAAGGTTAAGGTAAGGGTACTGGTTAGGGTTAAGGTACGGGTTACAGTTTAGGGTTTAGGGTTACGGTTAGGGTACAGGTTAGGGTTAGGGTACGGGTAGGGTTAGGGTACGGTTTATGGTACGAGTTAGGGTATGGGTTAGATTCCGGGTTTAGGGTTTAGGGTTAAGGTTAGGGTACAGGTTAAGGTACTTGTTAGGGTTACGGTTAAGGTTAGGGTACGGTTTAAGTTATGGGTTAGGGTACAGTTTAGGGTTAAAGTTAGGGTACGGGTTAAGGTATGGGTTAGAGTACGTGTTACGGTTACGGTTAGAGTTAGGGTACAGTTTAGGGTTAGGGTTAGGGTTAGGGTACAGGTTAGGGTTAGGGTTAGGGTACGGGTGAGGGTATAGGTTAGGGTTAGGTTTAGGGTTAGGTTACGGGTTAGGGGTAGGGTTAGCTGAAGGGGTAGGGTGAGGGGTAGTGTTAGGGCTATGGTAGGGGTTGGGGTAGGGTTAGGGTTTAGGGTTAGTGTTTGGGGTTTGGGGTTAGTGGTTAGGGTTAGGGTTTCATGTTTAGGGTTTCGGGATTAGGGTTAGGGCTTAGGGTTTAGGGTTTAGTGTTAATGTTAGGGTTTAAGGTTTAAGGATTAAGGATTAAGGTTTAGGGTTAGGTTTAGGGTAGGGTTAGGGTTAGGGTAAGGGTTAGGGGTTAGAGTTACGGTTAGGATTAGGGTTTAAGGTTCAGGGTTTAAGGTTATGGGTTAGGGTTTAGGGTTAGTGTTAGACCCCAGTAGGCCAGCAGGACTGATGCGCCGGCTGTGCGGCGAGCGGAGGTGTGGGCCGAGGTGAGGGCGCTGGCGAGCGAGGGAATAGTATGCAGTGTTTTGGCGCGAGGGGCCTTTTACGTCACTAGAGGCTCGGAGGGCCCTGCCCGTTCTCCCGCCCTGAATGACCGGGGGCACCCCTAGCGACCGGTGTGGTGGCGGGGTGTCAGTGTGAGTCTGGCAATGCGGTTTAGGTGTCCCCAATGCTGTGCGTTGCAGCGCAAGGCCCCTTGGGAGGGGCCCCTCTAGGGCCGTCCTAGGGTTAGTGTTAGCACCCAGGAGTCCGGCAGGCATGATCCGCCAGCTGTGCGGTAGCAGAAGGCCAGGCCGAGGTGAAGACGCCAGCGAGCTGGAGCGTGGGCCCAAGCATTTTGGCACGGGGGGGCCTTGGAAGGTCGCCGGGGGATTGGAGGGCCCTGCCGGTTCTCCCGCCCTGAATGGCCAGAGGCGCCCTTAGCGGCCCGGGTGGTGGCAGGGCGGCACAGTGAGTATAGCGCTGGGGCTCGGGGGTCCCCAATCCCTGGCGTTGCTGTGCCAGGCCCCTTGTGAGGTTCCGCTCGGGGGCCAACCTAGGGTTAGGGTTAGCCCCCAGGAGGCTGGCAGGCCCGATCCGCTGGCTGTGCGTGAGCAGAGGGGCGGGCCGAGGTCAGGGCGCTGGTGAGCAGGAGCATGGGCCCAAGCATTTTGGCGCATGGGGGCTTAGAAGTTCACTGGGACTCGGAGGGCCCTGCCCGTTCTCCCACCCTGAAAGACCGGCAGCACGCCTAGTGGCCTGGTTTGCAGCGGGACGGCAAAGTGAGTCCTGGCTTGGGCTCGGGGGTCACCAATCCCTGGCACTGAGGCACCAGGCCCCTTCGAAAGGGCCCCTCATAGGCCACCCTAGGGGTAGTGTTAGCCCCCAGGAGGCGGGCAGGCCTGATGTGCCGGCTGTGCAGCGACCGGAGGGGCGGGCCAAGGTGAGGGCGCTGGGGAGCGGGAGCGTGGGCCCAAGCGTTCTGGCGCAGGCGGCCTTTGAAGGTCGCCGGGGGCTCGGAGGGCCCTGCCCGTTCTCCCACCCTGAAAGACCGGCAGCACGCCTAGTGGCCCGGGTTGCGGCAGGGCAGCAGGGTAGAGTCTGGCGCTGGGGCTTTGGGGTCCCCAATCCCAGGTGTTGCGGCGATAGGCGACTTGGGATGGGCCCCTCGGTGGCCGAACTAGGGTTAGAGTTTGCACTGAGGAGGCCGGAAGTCCGGATCCACCCGCTCTGCAAGGAGCGGAGGGGTGGGCTGAGATGAGGGCGCTGGGAGCAGGAGCGTGGACCCAAGCGTTTTGGTGCTGGGGCCTTCAAAGGTCGCCGGGGGCTCGGAGGGCCCTGCACGTTCTTCCGCCCTGAATGCCCGACGGCGCACCGAGCGGCCCAGGTTGCAGAGGGGCAGCAGTGTGAGTCCGGTGCTAGGGCTCAGGGGTCCCCAATCCCCGGTGTTGCAGCGCCAGGCCCCTTGGGAGGGGCCCCTCGGGTGCGACCTAGTGTTAGGGTTAGCCCCCAGGAGGCCCTCAGGCCCGATTCGCCAGCTGTGTGGCGAGCAGAGGGTCGGGCGGAGGTGAGGCCGCTGGCGAGCAGGAGCATGGGCCCAGGAGTTTTCGAGGGGGGGGTCCTTCGAAGGTCGCCAGGTGCTCAGAGGGCCGTTCACGTTCTTCCGCCCTGAATGACAGGCGACTACCCTGGCGGCCCGGTTAGAGGAGGGGCGGTAGGGTGAGTCTAGCGCTGGGGCTCGGGGTCCCCAGTCCTCGGCTTTGGGGTGCCAGGCCCCTTCGGAAGGGCTCTAGGGGGCTGACCAAGCATTACTGTTAGCCCCCAGGAGGCTGGCAGACCCGATCTGCCGGCTGTGTGTCGAGCAGAGGGGCAGGCCTAGGTGAGGGCGCTGTCGAGCGGGAGTGTGGGCCCAAGCGTTTTGGCACGGGGGGCCTTCGAATGTTGCCAGGGGCTTGGAGGGATCTGCCCGTTCTCCCTCCCTAAATGACCGACAGTGCTCCTAGTGGCCTGGGTGGTGGCGGGGCGACACGGTGAGTCCGGCGCTGGGGCTCGGGTGTCCCCAATCTCAGGCATTGTGGTGTCAGGCCCCTTCAGAGGGGCCCCTCAGGGGCCAACCTAGGGTTATGGGTAGCCTCCAGGAGGAGGGCAGGCCTCATCCACCGTCTCTGCAGCGAGTGGAGGGGCGGGCCAAGGTGAGGGCACTGAGGAGCAGGAGCATGGGCTCAAGCGTTTTGGATGGGGGGGCCGTTGAGTGTCGCCATGGACTCAGAGGGCCCTGCCCATTCTCCCGCCCTGAATGACCAGCGGCACCCCTAGCAGCCCGGGTGGCAGCGGGGCGGCAGGGTGAGTCCGGCGCTGGGGCTCAGGGGTCCCTAATACCCAGCGTTGCGGCGCCAGGCCCCTTGGGCGGGCCCCTCGGGGGCCGACCTAGGGTTAGGGTTAGCCCGCAGGAGGCTGGCAGGCTCGTTCCACCATGTGCGGTGAATGGAGGTGTGGGTCGAGGTGAGGTAGCTGGTGAGTGGGAGTGTGGGCCAGAGCATTTTGGCTTTGGCTCGGGGTGCCTTCGAAGGTCCCAGGTGGCTCGGAGGGTGCTGCCCGTTCTGTCGCCCTCAAGGACTGGCGACGCCCCTAGTTCCCCATGTGGCGGTGGGGTGGCAGGGAGCTTCCGGCGCTGGGACTTGGGGGTTCCCAATCCCTGGCATGCAGCGCCAGGCCACATGGGAGGGGCCCCTTGGGGGCGACCTAGGGATAGGGTTAGCCCCCAGGAAGCCAGCAGGCCTGATCCGCCAGCTCTGCAGCGAGTGGAGGGGTGGGCCGAGGTTAGGGCACTGGCGGGCAGGAGTGTGGGAGCCAGAGTTTTTGCGTGGGGGGCCTTCGAATGTCGCAGGGTGATCGGAGGGCCCTGCCCATTCTCCCCTCCTGAATGGCAACGACCCTATTGCCCTCGGTGCCTATGGGGTGGCAGAGTGAGTACAGCACTGGGGCTCGGGGGTCCCAAATCCATGGCATTGCGGTGCCAGGATCCTTGGGAGGGGCCCCTCGGGGGTGACCTAGGGTAAGTGCTAGCCCCCAGGAGTCTAGGAGGCCCGTTCCGCCAGCTCTGCAGCAGGCGGAGGGGCAGGCCGAGGTGAGGGCGCTGGCGAGAGGGAGTGTGGGCCCAAGCATTTTGGCACAGGGGCCTTCGAAGGTCGCCAGGGGCTTGGAGGGCCCTGCCCGTTCTCTTGCCCTGAAAGACTGTCGGTGCCCCTAGCAGCCCGGGTTGCCGCGGGGCAGCAGGCTGACTCCGGTGCTGGGCTCGGGGGCCCCAATCCCCGGCGTTGTGGCACAAGGCCCCTTGGGAGGGGCCCCTCGGGGGCCGAGCTAGGGTTAGGGTTCGTCCCCAGGAGACCGGCAAGCCCGGCTATAAGTGGTTCAGGCAATGTAACAAAAATGCCATACACTTATCTGTAAGAAATAACAGTGTACAGGAACCCTCTTAGCCCTAACATCATCCTTTCTGAATATGGAAGCCAGCCCCAAATTGCTCGTGGAAGTCTGACGAAAGGGCTAAGCACTTTTCTCTGAGTCACCACACTATACAGGGAAAGACCAATGTACATCTTCTTTCACGAGTAGGAAGCATTAATGAAAAGGTTCTGGAATTTCGAGGACTCTGACCCATCCTTATTGGTAATAAACCACCGTGTACAGGAAAACACCTTCAACTCTCATCAGTCTCCTCAATCCTGACTCCCATTCAACTTTGGATGTGTAGGACTAGGGAAATGTCCACATCTTATTGCTAAGAAAGAACGATGTCAGGGTAATGCCCTTCAAGTCACATCAGCCTTCCTGAAGACGGAAGCAGGAATCAAGGTGGTTATATTACCATGAGGTAAGGAAGATGTGCATAGAAGTGAGAAACAACAGTGGGCAGGACCTCTCTTCCAACGAACAGTATCTTTGCTTAATGTTCAATCCCTATGGTAAGTGGTTGTGGGCATTTGTGAGGTCAAAATCTTGAGTGTTTTGTAAAACCTCTTGGCCATTCACAGATGAGACTAAGGTAGTTGGGGACTCCTAGGCAGTGATTTGTCCACTGTCAAAAATATGAAAAGATAAAAGAGACAGATGAGGTCTCCTCAGGCATTGTCCTTTATCCTCATCCTCCGTGAGGATGGCCATCTCTGGACAGCTCAGTGGCAGGGTCTCATTCACAGTGGGGGCATCTGTTCCTCACAGACATCAGGCAGGGAAATGGATTTGGTTCTCTGTGCCAGCCCAGCCACAGCTGAGTGTCACAGCACCCTCTCGTGGGCTCATAAGAGTTTCACTGTCACCAGGCAGGTCATTGTATTTGATAAACCACTGTGAGAGTTTGCAATCGCCTTCATCTGCAACCTCCTAGAGGCAAATGCAGGTGTCTGGTACCATGTGAAGTCATGTGAAGGCATTGTGAGAAATTGTCCTTTTGCTTAAGAAAAACATGGCTGGGGCTCCTGGCTGGCTCAGCCAGTTAAGCATGTGCCTTTGGCTCAGGTTATGTTCTCAGGGTTCTGGGATCGAGCCCGGGTTCCCTGTTCAGCAGGAAAGGAGTTAGGGAAATAGCTTAGAACCCACAGAGAATGTGAATAAAGGGGAGTGAAATGGAATTTGGTCTGTGTTTTGCTTTAGGGATTGGAAGTTAGTTTTTTTCTCAATTGTGATTGTTCTTGAAACAGAGAAGCTGTATTGGTTTTTTTTTACCTTTAATTTTTTTCTAATAATAATTTTTTATTATGATATGTTAGTCACTATACAGTATTTCCTTAGTTTTTGATGTAGTGTTCCGTGATTCATTATTTGCATATAACACCCAGTGCTCCATGCAATATGTACCTTCCTTAATACCCATCACTGGCCCATCCCAATCCCCCACCCCTCTCCCCTCTGAAGCCCTCAGTTTGTTTCCCAGAGTCCATAGTCTCTCGTGGTTCATTCCCCCTTCTGTTTAGGGTCCATTGTCTAAAGGGACAGACAGTGGAAGTTCACCAAATATAAGATCGAAATTTCATTGTTCATTATAGATGCCGCTAAGTAGTTCCCAGACATTTCATTCTACTGTAGTAATTCATTATACCTGTGAAGGTGCACGTGGAAGACAATTGATGCATGCAGAGTGGTAATAAAACACGCCCCTCAGTAGTAGAATAAGAGAGGATGCATATGTGTAAAATTATTTGACTACAGCGTCCATGCTGTCCCTTTGGTTCCTTATTATCTATGAAATTGGACAATTTTTGTTCTCTAGGCTTAAAACTCATTGTCAGTATTTAGAGTTTTTCAATGCTGATCTTCTCCTGTATAAGTTACCAAAACCTAAAATATGTATGAACTTTAAAAAACGCTATATTGAAAATGACAGCAGGGAAGTTCCATTTTGTGAATATTGTGTCAATGGATCTCTATTTTGACATCAGTATTCATTAGAAATGATGACATTTCATGTGAGTATAAATATCAATGTGAAAAAGAAAAGGTAGGAAGAACCTTGAATGTTTAAGTAATTGCTGAAATGACAGGTGTGTGTGTGTGTGTGTGTGTGTGTGTGTGTGTGTGTGTGTGTAATTGATTTTCAGTGAGTGGTTCAGCTTCTTGTAGGGCCTCCGAGCGAGCCCAGGTGAACCTTTCAATGAGTTGGTATCTGTTTTCAGAACATGGGAATCTCTTAGTCCAATAGTCAATCAGGCAAGCTTTGAGGTCTTGAAGAGTTTCAGTCCTCAGCGATGGTGTTGCAGACCCTTGTGAGCAAACCCTAGGGTATGCTCAGAGCCCTCATTAGCTGGTACCAACGTGTGACGATTTCAGACAGCATTTCCCAAAGAAGTACCTCTTGAGTCTCTGTCCTTGTCAGTTCCCTACACTTCCTTACACTAGTTATGTGATCAGTGTGTTTCAGGATAATCCCCACATGTGATTTTTGCTATTTCCTACTAGTCCTATCTGTTTCTCATGTTCTTCTTTTATGGTAGGTGTTGGGAAGCAACCTGTGTGGTGTAGGAAGGGGTGTGGTAGTTGTCTGCCTTCAGAGGACCGAATGATGCCTAGAAATTGTACTGTAGGTTGAGGTCAATTGTCCATCCTCTGAGTGTCAGGAATTCCATCACTTTACTTTGATGCTAGTCTGTTCTTCAAGCTGTCCTCAGAAATAAGGATGTCATCCATCTAGGGAATACTGGTTTGTGTGTATGTTTTCATTTTAGGAAAGGCTTTTTCTGTTCCTGAAAATAATACTGTAGAGTACCCTTTCTGGGTTTTATTGGACATCAGTCAATCTTTTGTGAAGTATTCGTTTATAAATAGACTTTTTATGGTTGATGAGCAGGAATTCTTTATTGACAAGTCTTTGTCAGTGTGTATATTGCAAATCTTTACTTCCCAGACTGTGGTTCACTTTTTCATTTTCTTATGGTCATAAGATAAGGAGAAATGTCACATTTTTATGAAGTCCCACTGAATTCTTTTAAATGGTTAGTGCACCATATGTCCTACCCCAAGATTGACAGGTTCTGCATTTTCTTTCAGAAACTGTCCAATGGGAAGCTACAATCCATCTCAAATTTATAAATTGCATTTTTAATTCTAATAGGGTATTTATAGACTGCTTTGTATTTTCTATGTACACAATCATATTATCTGTGAATAGTTACAATTATCCCCTCAATTCTTATACTTTTTGTTTCCCTTGCCTTCTAACAGTGGTAGATTCTCCGATGCCATGTTGAATAGAGCAACATTGTTTGAAGATTTTAATATACCTTTCTCAATATCTGACAGAAAAAGCAGACAAAACGTTGGTAAAAATGTGACCTAATTGACATATAGGGAACATTCCATAATAAGTGCAGAATACATTATTTTCAAGTGGTCATAGACTCTTTACCCAAATAGATGATAGATGGGGCCACGAATCAAGTCTACAAATGTTAAACCCTGAAATTAACTAGATTCTATTCTTAGACCACAGGCGAATTGAGCCACAGTCATAGCGAAAAGAAAAACAGGAAGTCCTTCAATGTTTAAAATTAAATGGAACTTTGCTACATATCCTAAAGGTGAGAGAGGGAATCTCAATGGAAATTCTGAACCTTTTCTACATGAGGGCTCACACACAATGGCACTTTCTTTGTGAAGAGCATTATAATAACCTAGACAGGAGTTGAGCCTTAAGTCAGAATTCTGCCTGCCCCAGCCACACCTGGCAGCCTTGGCCTGTGGTCCCCCTCAGCTGTCCTTTCTGGTGGCCCTGAGCTAAGGGGGTGAACATGGCCGTATGGAAATTAGAAGCTCCCCACTCTTAGTGATGACGTTGCTATCGTATTGTCCTCACCAGTCCAACAACATGATTTCTGAGTGAAACACGACACAAGAGCGACTTCTTGGCCTTCCTTCAGGTTTGAAAATCATCTGGTGAGTCATCTATTAGAAATATGGATTCAACATGTGTTCTTTCTTCTAGAAAAGAAATAGACCCAATAGCAATTATGTGTTCCTTAGCACCTGTTCCTGAGAGACATACTGGCTCTTTGTAGCATTCTGCCTCTTAAACTTCTCAACTAGGGTGTAGATATTTTTAGGCACATTTTCAGACGGTTAGAAAGGGACTCAGATGATATGAGTCACAGAGGATTTTAGTGTCAGAAACCTAAGTGGGATCCCCAAATTGACTCCAAATCCCTTGTTGTTCCATACAGGGTACTATTTCCCTCTTATCTCTGGTCTTCTCAATCTGGAAACCTATCAAGTATCAGGATTTTCTTGTCATGTGGACAAATGGAACGAATTCAGTGGGCCTTTTCACCTCTGCCCATGGTGATCATTAAGATCATTATCTTAGTGGAGGACCTCTGGGTAAGATACTCAAAGATCCTTAGGAATAGAGACAGTATAATATTTTTCTGGTATTAAAGTTCCTGAAACCAACTATCTTTTTTAGTCCATTCAGGCTCTGGTATGTTCAGAGGGTGCTGTAAAACAGGTCTGAAATAGTATTTAAAAACACTCAGCTCAGCCTCTTCTACAAAGTGAGCCAATGCTTATAAACATGGCTAAAATATTCCCTTACCTACAATGACTCCCCAGCCATCGTAGTGTTTATATGGTATGACTGTGACTTACATTAGTCAACATTTGCAGAGAAAGAACTTAGTGCATCCAGGGGGCACTTCATGTTGAAATTAGTTTGTGACAACGAGCTACTGTGTTTTCTTCTGCAGTCCAAGGGAATGGTGCCAGACATCTCTAAGGAGTTCTAGCAGTTCTACAATTCTGATTTTAAGTGGTCTGTGTGCTTCAGAGATTTGGTCAGGAGAAGGGCAGGAGTCCAGAGACTGTGAACACTTCTGTTACATGTGCTGACCATGGAGCAGGTAGCTTTCTGTGGGCATCATTTTGATTTCTTGGTACTGTTGTGAAGGTGCTTTTGTCTCAAATTCCTCCATTTAGGAGTAATTATAATGATGAAAGTAATTTTTATCTTATATCATCTGTGGGCCCTGATCCTGGGATCCCAGGGAAGCTATCCTTTAACATTTTACCCGGTTCAAAATGATTGGGCAAAACCTCAAATCATGGGCCCTATTTCTGCCCCAAGCACATGTTGTACATCTGCTTCAAGAAGAAAACAATAACCAAAAATGCCAACATGAAGATAAGAAAAAATAAAGAACCTCTTTGGCTCCCATAAGATTAAAGTCATACTGACATGTACATACTGAACATGCATGAAATCATTGCATTTCCTAAAGCCCAAGCCTTGGAGGGTCTGAGAGCCACTGATCTTGCCCAGAACCAGGCACACCCCAGCAGGGAGGTCTGGTGCAGAAAGGGAAGGGGCAGGACTCTGAGGGTGGTCTGCAGCTAGAGGGGTCCCTGGAATGGGCCAGGTGTGTGTGGGGAGCCCAGCCCAGGACCCCACCTATGCCTATGCTGGGTGTTGGGTAGAGGAGGCACCTCTTGGACCCCCTGCACTTTCAGGGTTCCAGGGGCTTGAGGGCGGCTTGCCTGGCTTCCCAGGGGCTGGGGCACCACCCTCCCTGACAAATCACCTCTTGGGAGTGGAGCTACGTCTCTGTGGGCTGTTCCAGAGTTGCAGTGGGGTGCAAACCTGGGACAGAAGAAGGGGAACTGGGAGAGAGAGAGTTGCCCTGCGGAGGTCCCGGCTGGTTAGAGAGCAGCGTGCACCCCTGGGTGGGGGGGTCTGGGGGTAGGGTGCACCCCAGGTGGGAGGCAGGGTTCTGGAAGGGCACCTAGAGAGGGTTCATTGTGGGAACTCAGGTGAGTTTTCTTTTTCCTTTTAAAGTCTCTTCTGCCCCATGTTCTCAACTGGCCTTATTCCCCATACCTGTGAACTCCAGGGCGCCCACTCACCTGAGCTTTTGTGGGATTGGTTGCAGAATTTCAGGGTTTCCCCTGTTCCCCGGGAAGAGTGCGGGTAAGGACCTCACAGAGTCCCCACCTTCAGTGATGTGTCCCACGGTTCTCTGACACAGTGCAGGTGATGCATCTTGAGAAGTACCCCAAGTTCAGCAGGGTGTGCCCTGGTCCCCCAGGCACAGGTGTGGCAGTAGCAAGCCCCAGAGCCGTCCCCCAACTTCAGCATTTTGCCCCGTGTGCCCCCAGGTTAGTGGTAATTGGCTGTTAGAATCATGCAGGAAAATCCTCCAGGTGGGGGCCTGAAGGAGGGCGTAAACCAGACCCCACTCTAATTGCATTGGGAATAGACGAATTGAGGGTTTCTTTAGAAGAGTAAGTCTGCTTTCCAGAAAAGGCAAGGTCATTGGTCTATTGAGAATGAAGATAATTACTGATATACAACAAGTATGTGTTGCCCCTGCACCCAGAAACCGAAGCAGGTGTGCAGGCTATAGGTCAGAGGTGCCTTCTTCTCCCCAGCTGACAGCACTTCTCTGCTCTGGCTACAAGACACCCGAGGTTTTGAACGTCAGCATCGGAGTCAGCGAGGCAGCTTGTCACAGGACGCCAGTGTTCAGAGAAAGCACAGGTATGTTTGGCAAAATGTCCTATCTATGTCAGGGCTGGAGGTAAAACCTCTCATTATCCCAAAACCTCCTGGGCTTTTCTCTTTTCTCTAGTTGAGCCACAAAGTAAAATTGAAGTAGCTGTCAGCATTCTGGGTTTGGTGCAAGAATTACTTAGTTTCCCTGGAGGTAGAACTTTGCAGGGGATCACAATTTCTGTCCATTTATTGCTGACAAATGTATTTTGAGCATCTGTTTCCTAGGAACCCTCTTTTATTAGAAAGGGAAGGTGAGATTCACTCTGTGCCTGTTTGTAACATCTAATTTGTTCCTTCATCTAACAGTGTTTATTCAATTGGGCCTAAGATATGGTTTAGTGGCCAGTATCTAGAGTTAGGTGGCTTTTTTCATCTGATACAGACTTGGATGATATCATTTGACAAAGGTGATGTTTCATCATTGATTAGTTTATTCATCAGAAGAGTTAAAATTAGGGTGGAGGGAAAATTCAAAATTATCCAAACCGGCCTGTTCCTGTTTAAAAGTTGAGCTTGACTTTCTAGTTTTACTAAATGTATTATCTCGATATTTTGAGGTGCCATATTCTCTCTGTAGTTTCTTTGGTGGTGGAGTCAGAAGGAGAGTCTGGGAATTCTTTTGGATAGTGGCATGCTGGTGGCTTCAAGGGGCTTGGCGTCAGGAGCCTTGGGGTGAAGTCTGCAACTGCTTGCCTGACCCTTGGTGCATCTCACAGGTGTTTTGTTGCCTCTTATGAAATTGCCGGCAGATAATGTTCTGCTTAAAGGGGAACCCTCCCATCCTGTTGGTGGGAATGCAAAGTGGTGCAGCCAGTCTGGGAACCAGTGTGGGGGTTCCTCAAAAAGTTAAACATTGAACAACCACATGATCCAGCAATTGCTGTCCTATGTATTTACCCAAAGGATAAAAAAATGCAGATTCGAAGGGGGTCCGTGCACCATAATGTTTATAGCAGCAATGTCCACAGTAGCCAAACTATGGAGAGAATCCCAAAGTCCATGCACTGATGAATGGATAAAGCAGATGTGGGATACATATATATAATGGAATATGACCCAGCTTCAAAAAGAATGAAATCTTACCATTTGCAAGGATGTGGGTGGATCTAGAGTGTATTAAGCTAAGCAAAATCAGTGAGGAAAGACAAATATCCTATGCTCTCACGCTTGTGGAATTTCAGAAAAAAAACAGATGAAGAGAGTTGAGGGGTGATGAGAGAGGCAAACAAGGAAATAGACTCAACCTTGGAGAACAAACTGAGTGTTGCTGCAGGACATGGGCGTGGGGGTAAGAGTTAAATGGGTGAGGGGTATTAAGGAGGAATCTTGTGATGAGCACCGGGTACTGTATGCAGGTGAGGAATCACTAAATCTTACCCCTGAAGCGAATATTCCATGGCATGTGAACTAACTTGAATTTAAGTAAAAGAAGAAAGGAAAAAGTGTTCTGCTTCATGAAGAGTGAGGTAAAGTTGTAGTGATTTGGGCTGTACTATTCTATAGATGAGAGTTGTAGAACACCCTGTTGTAGGATACACTAGTTTCTTATCACATAAGGATTCCTCAAAAAACTGCAATGAAAGATTCAGGTCTCAGAGCATGTTCATGTTCCACTGATATGTTACAGTTTGCACAGGTAGGAAAGAAGGTGGAGAGAAAGGCAACAGAAGGGGAAAGTAGGTGTGAACCTTTCATTAGTTAGCGTTATAGCTTTCTCATGAAAGTCTTGCGCCAGTGTGATTTTGGAAGCAGAGTGGGAATCTGGGAGCTTTGCAGGAGATGGGGGAGTTCCAGGTCTGGGTAAAGCTGACAGGGGGCCCAGAGGAGAGCTGAATGCATTCTGCAGCAGGATGTGGGCAGGGTGGGCTCCAGGTGTGGCTATGGGTCTCCTGGGTGAGAGTTGTGACAGGTGTGGGCTGTGTGCAAGTTCCTGGCTGAGGACAAGTGAGGCACAGGCGGAGAGCTGGCAGAGAACCTTTTTCTGGGCCACCAGCCTCACCCAACACACACAGTCTCATCTTCTGTCCCTGACGCTCCAATTCAGACTTCTCCGAAGGTGAGTGAGAACACATCAAGAGCATTCGAAACAGAAGGGAAAGCATGTGCAATGGCTCTGGGGCAGGAGAATTCCAGGTATGTCCAGGAGCAGCAAGAAGGCCCTGTGGCCACAGGAGACAGCTTAGGACATGAGCTCAGAGAGGTGACAGAGGGTGACAGAAAGCCATTCCAGGGCTATATCCCCATGAGACCCTGTTTCACTGGGCCATCCTGGCTACAATGTTGAGAACAGATGACAGAGGGTTGAAGATGGCAAGGCAGGTCAATGACGAAGCTTTTCCAGGAACTCAGGCACTGTGGACCAGACAGGTGGCCTTGGATGGAGTGGTTAGACCTATTCTGGGTCCATTTTGAAGATACAGCTCACAGGATTTGCTGATGGGTTAGCTATTAGGAGCAGGAGAACGGAGGAATTAGGGTAACTCCCAGCTTTTGTGGGTTGTCGTGATCGAGGGGAAGGAGAGGGTTTCTCGGGAGGTAGGAGGTAGTCCGTGTTCCACATGCTGAGGAAGGTGCCTTTCCCGGTGGGTCTGCTGAGGTTTGTGTCTGGGAGAACCTTTCACATCTCGTCCCTCAGCAATGCTCAAGTACAAGTATCCCCCGTTTTTAAACGTTCACAGTAAGACACTGGGATTTCTTGAAAAACTATGTTATTACCCAGCTTCAGTAAGAGGAAGAGACCTGAAGAGGATTTCCCTCTTATGAAAAAAGGTGAACAGTGAGAATCGCATTCAGCATCTGTTTTGGGGAGAAGCATGACAAAGGCGGTGTGCTCCCCAACCAGCTCCTTCCGCTGGGAACTGCTCTCCGCATCCAGCCACCAGCACATTGAATTGTGTTTGTGAGCCTCTGCTGTGCTTTATCTTCATTTATGCTGGGCCTCCATTGGAAACTTGTGTGCTGAGGCCTAAGAAAAGCCAAAGAGAAGGAATTTTGGAGTCTGAGCACACTGTCTAATTGTTCCATGTAAATTAATGGCCATTCCTTCTTGACACCATTTCTGCTGTGCAAGGTTTCTCAGAAGCTCTGTACTTTCAAAGAGCAGGGAAACCTATACCCCATGCTGTGGGGTTAGTTTTAGTCTCCATGCTGGACAGAACATTTCATGACTGTCGGATTTTCTCACTCAAACATTGAGACTTTGACCACCTTCACCCGTTTCTACCACCCCATCCCCGAATCTGGCACCTACCAATCTGCTCTCAGTATCTATGTGTTCAGTATTTGTTTATTACACGTGGAATGTACATGAGAGCATCTGGTATTGGTCTTTCTGTGTCGGAGTTACTTGGCATAAGGCCCCCAAGGTCTGTGTTTCCATGTCTGGTTCTTGTGAATAATGCTTTAGTGAATGTGGGAGTGCATCTGTCTTTTTGAGGCAGTATTTTTGTGTTCTCCGAATCAATACTCAGTAGAGCCATTACTGGGTCATGGGGTAGTTGTATTTATTTTTTCAGGAACCTCCATACCGTTTGTCACAGTGGCTGCACCAATTTCCATTCCCACCAACAGTGCACAGTGTCTCCTCGTCTGCACACCCTTGACCCCACTTGGTGTCTGTCTCTGGGACAATTGCTGTTCCAACAGTTGTGAGCGGATAGCCGATTGTGGGTTTGACTGATGTTTCCCTGATGATGATTAGTGATGCCGAACAACTTTTTCTGTCTGTTGGCACCTGTGTGCCATCTTTGGAAGGTATCTATTCACATATTCCCCACATTTTTTATACTTTTTTTTTTTTGTTTTGATTTGTATGAGTGTTGTGTGTATTTTGGATATTAGCCTCTTCTCACACATATGATTCGCAGATATTTTTTTTTCTTATTGGGTCAGTGGCCTTTTAAGTTTTTGATGGTTTCTTTTGCCGTGTGGAAGATTTCAGTTTGATGTTGTTCCACTTGTTTATTTTTGCTTTTGTTGCCTTTGCATTTGGTGTCCGATCTGAAGACTCTTTGCCAAAACCAATGTCAAGAGACTTAGTACCTGTGTCTTCTTGGAGGTTTATGGATTCAGGTCTTATGTTCAAATCATTCATCCATTAAAAATTTTGTGTGTGGTGTAAGAAAGTGACCCAGTTATATTCTTCTGCATTTAGTGTCCAGTTTGCCTGTTACCGCTCACTGAAGACACAGTCCTTCCCTCATGGCATATCTTCTGCTGCTGTGTCGTAAGTTAGGATCATCTACGTGTGGGTAAGTTTCTGAGCTTTCTGTTCTGTTTCACTGACCTGGTGTCTGTGTTTCTGCCAGTACCATCCTGTTTTGATGACAACAGCTTTGTAATCTAGCTTGAAATACAGGTGTGTGTTGACTGCACCTTTCTTTCTCCAGGTTGCTTTGGGTATTTGGGGTCTTTTGTGATTCCATACAAGTTTGAGGACTGTTTTCTATTTCCTCGAATAATGCCACTGGAATTCAGATAAGGATTTCATCACATCTGTCGATTGCTTTGGGTACGATGGACATGTTCACATAATTAACTTTTCCAGTTAAGGAGCATGGCGTAAGCTTCCATTTGTGTGTGTTGCCTTCCAAATCTTTGACCCATACATTCTGCCCCCCTCGACACACGTGTTTTTCATTTCTTTTCTGCCATGTGTTGAGTGTACTATGTCTTTCTCATTCTTGGTTACTTTTATTCCTAGATTTTTTTTTCATGCAATTGTAAATG
The DNA here is from genome assembly GCF_024610735.1 of Ursus americanus. NCBI lineage: Eukaryota > Metazoa > Chordata > Mammalia > Carnivora > Ursidae > Ursus > Ursus americanus. The sequence goes on along the minus strand of NW_028273641.1, from coordinate 1,366,705 downwards.
GCATTGCTTTTTTATTTCTCTTTGCGAAAGTATGTCATCAGTATACAGAAATGCAACAAGTTGGGTCATCTGTGTGGCTCCATAGGTGAAGCGTCTGCCTTTAGCTCAGGTCATGATCCCAGAGTTCTGGGATCGAGCCCCATGTTGGGCTCCCTGCTTAGCGAGGGTCTGCTTCTCCCTCTTTCTGACACTCTCCCTGATCCTGCTTTTTCTCTTCCTGTCAAATAAATAAATAAATAAATAAATAAATAAATAAATAAAATCTGAAAAAAATAAAGACAACAGGTCTCTGTATATCGACTTTATATCCTGCAGCTTTCTTGAATTTGTTTATTCTAACAGTTTTTTTGTGTGGAATCTTTCGGGATTTCATGTCATTTGCAAATAGTGACAGTTTTCCTGTATGGATTTCATATCTTTCTCATTTTTAAAATGATGTTAGTCACCCTAGAGTACTTCATTTGTTTTTGATGTAGTGTTCCATGATTCATTGTTTGCATATAACACCTAGTGCTCATTATGACACGTGCCCTCCTTTTTTTAAAAAAAAGAATTTATTTATTTATTCGACAGAGATAGAGACAGCCAGCGAGAGACGGAACACAAGCAGGGGGAGTGGGAGAGGAAGAAGCAGGCTCACAGCGGAGGAGCCTGATGTGGGGCTCGATCCCATAACCCTGAGCCGAAGGCAGACGCTTTACCGCTGTGCCACCCAGGTGCCCCAATATGTACCCTCCTTAATACCCATCACCAGGATAACCCATTCCCCTTCCCCTCCCTTTCTGCAGCCTTCAGTTTGTTTCCCAGTTTCAGTAGTCTCTCATGATTCATCTCCGCCTCTCATTCCCCCCATCACTTTTCCCTTCCATCTTCTAATGTCCTCCATGCTATTCCTTCCGTTCCACATAGGAGTGAAACCATATGATAATTGTCTTTCTCTGCTTGACTTAATTTCACTTAGCATAATCCCCTCCTGGTCCATCCACGTTGGTGCAAATGGGGGGTATTCATCCTTTCTGATGACTGAGGAATATTCCATTGTGTAGATGAACCACATCTTCTTTGTCCATTCATCTGCTGAAGGACACCTTGGCTCCTTCATCAGTTTGGCTATTATGTACATTGCTGCTATGAACATTGGGATACAGGTGCCCCTTCTTTTCATTACTCTGTGTCTATGCGGTAGATACCCAGTAGTGCAATTGGTGGGTCATAGGATAGCTCTGTGTTTAACGTCGTGAGGAACCTCCATATTGTTTTCAAAAGTGGCTATACCAGCTTGAATCCTCACGAGTAGTGTAAGATGGTTATGCTTTCTCCACATCCTCTCTGACTTTTTTTTATTTCCTGTCTTGTTAATTTTTTTTCAAGATTTTATTGATTTATTCCACAGAGATAGAGATAGACAGCGAGAGAGGGAACACAAGCAGGGGGAGTGGGAGAGGAAGAAGCAGCATCATAACGGAGGAGCCTGATGTGGGGCTCGATCGCATAATGCCAGGATCACGCCCTTAGCCGAAGACAGACGCTTAACCACTGTGCCACCCAGTTGCCGCCTGCCTTGTTAATTTTAACCATTCTAACTGGTGTATGGTGGTATCTCATTGTCGTTTTGATTTGTATTTGCCTGATGGCAAGTGATGTGGAGCATTTTTTCATGTGTCTGTTGGCCATTTGTATGTCTTCTCTGGAGAAGTATCTCTTTGTGTCTTCTGCCCATTTTTTGGGTGTCGAGTTTGAGGCGTTCTTTATAGATCTTGGATACCAGCCCTTTATCTGTAATATTATTTGCAGATATCTTCTTCAATTCCATAGGATGCCTTTTTGTTTTTTTGATCATTTGCTTTGCCGAGCAGAAGTTTTTATCCTGATGAAGTGCCAATAGTTCATTTTTGCTTTTATTTCCTTTGCCTTTAGAGACGTGGCTTGCAAGAAGTTGTTGTGTCCACGTTTGAAGAGCTCTTTTGATTTTGATATGATACAGGAATCCATTATCTTTCTTTCCTGATTGTATTCGAGTCCTCTGTGTTTCTTGGTGAGTCTAACTAAGTTTGTCAGTTTTGTTTATCTTTCCAAAAAAAGCAGCTCTCATTTTCATTTTTTTTTGTCCTTTTAGTCTCCGTTGGATTTATTAATGCATTCCTTTTTGTTATTTCCTTATTTCTACTAATTTGGGGCTTTGTTTGTTCTTTTTTTTTTTTCTAATTCTTTACCACATAAATCGGGTTGTTTATTGGAGAGCATTCTCATGGATTGATGAAGACTTGAATTTCTATGAATGTCCCCCATAAAGCTACTTTTGCTGCATCCCATAAGTTTTTGTAAGTTGTCTTTTTCATCAGTGTCAAGGTACTTCTAAAATTTTTTTGATTTCTTCTTTGACTGTTGGTTGTTCAGTAGCATGTTGTCAAATCTCCACACATTTATTTAAGATTATTTAAGTATCTGACAGAGAGTGAGACAGCGAGAGAGGGAACGCAAGCAGGGTGGTGGGAGAGGGAGAAGTGGGCTTCCCACTGAGTAAGGAGCCTGATTCGGGGTAGATCCCAGGATCCTGGAATCACGACCTGAGCTGAAAGCAGATCCTTAACAACTGAGCCACCCAGGCCCCCCAATCTCCACCTATTTTTGACTGTCCCATTTTTTTCTTGAGACTGATTTCTAGTTTCATATCATTGTGGTTGGACAAGATTTGAAGCAGAAGGTGAAAAGAGCATTCAGATGAAAGGTTTGTTTCCTGGAGGGTTTTCTGAGGGCAGACCATGAGTTCAGTGGGGATGGAGGAAGGTTTTGTGAGACGGGGGCTGGGGTTAACCCTCGTTAGAATTACTGACTACTACCATGCAGGCTGTGTGCTACCGTTCACACCGTAGTCCTGATGGACTGGTACTTCATTAGAAATATTTTCTAGGAGGTGTAGGCATAGTCTTCACTTAAAGAAAGGTGCCATGTGGGTTCATGGCATGACCCCAGGTCAGCAACCAGGATGTTTGGTATTGTGGGGGATCAGAACCAGGCTTTCTGTGGGAAGTGACAGAAATAGGGTATGGTGAGCTCCATGACCATAGGTGAGCTCCCGAGTGACACACTGGGTGTTGGGTTCTGTGGATCTGTCTCATCATGTGCTGTGGAATTCAGGGACACCCTCCTGTCTGTGGATTTGTGTGGAGACAGGTAGACATCAGTGTCTGGCCAGGCACGAGGGTCACACTGGACCACCACCAGAGGTGCAGCGTGCGTGGGAGCCACTGCTTGGTTTCCACGAAAGCTGACCAGGGTCTGTGACCGTGATTCCTAGCAGCTGCAAGGGGAGAGGAGGCCGGGGGTGGTGCACACTTCCTAGAGTTGTGGTCAGGACTAGTCTGGAGCCCACTGAAGTCAGCCACACCTGGCACAGAAGGCACCCAGTCAGTGTAGCTGTGGGTACTGCTCCCATGGCACTTTCAGGCCGGCTCCATGCTGCCACCTCCTGCATTTCATCATCATCTTCAAGGTCCTGTGCCTCTGCTCTTGCCCCATGGCCTCCGGGGTATTGTCCGTCCTCCATCTGGCCCTCGTCCCTGGTGCCCTGTGCAGTCCAATGCCAGGGTACCCGTCTTGAGACAAATATCTGGCCCTGATGGAACACTTCCATGGATTTCGTGTAATGTGAGGGTGATGCCCTGCACTGGAAGGGGGCTACATGTCCCCAATCAGGAGAGCCATGTCTCCCTTTTCAGCATGGCCTGCCCGCCCCTCAGTCTTCTTAGGGAAGCTCTCCCCACTTCCTGAGATGACAGCCCTGAACTTAAAACTGAATGTCATTTTACATATCTCTATGCCTTAGTTCATCCATGGCATGTCTTTCAACCCCGTCAGTGGGTTTTTTTTAGAAGTTCTGAAGGGCTGTCTGCTCAAGGAGGGGATGACCTGGGTGGGGCAGCTTTCCCTCTCATCTCCCTCAGCATGTCTCTGAGCCCTGGGGCCAGCTGTCCCACTGAGGATTGAGGGACACGAGCCAGCCCTTCCTGAGCCCAGGCTGTGTCAGCTCATAGACTGATGCGTGTCAGAGTGGTGGGTAGCTGGCATGGGCCAGAGGCAGGCAGTGTCTCCTTCTCATTCCTTCCCTCCCTTCCTCCCAGAGGTAGCTCAGAGCAGCCTTCAACCCCTGCATCTCCAGATCCCTTGACCTGTGCCTCCTGTGTTCAGCTGGTGACCTTGGAGTTTCGCATGGATTCTACCTCACGTACCCTCTCCCGTAGCAATTCCTGGATCAGGGGAGGGGTCGGACCCTTGTCTGCTTTTGGTCTTCTTCCTGTCCAGCACCAAGCCCACCCACCTTTGCATCTTCCATGTATGTGCTTGGAAGCAAGCCCATCCACAGGGAACCTATTAGCCAAATGGATCCAGGCAATGAACACTGAAGTAGAGATCCAGGATCCATAATAAACCTGCTCTGAAACCTGTCCCAAAGTCTGTGAGTCTCTCACACTGAAACAAAAACAATAATAGCTTTCTGGACTGTGAAGTGACATGTGTCTCTACTTCCAATCTTGAATGCATTGGTGCTGAGCCTGGACTGAAAAGGACCATGGCTCCCATGGGCTGGGATCCACGGTAAGAACTCAGTGAAATCTGAATTTGATTCTTGTAGTGAATAATTATTGTAGAGCGAATCCTCCCAAGTAGGGCTTATGCACAGTGCACAGGAAAAGCTTTTTCAAAGAGGTTCCTGAAAGAAAAAATCTTTTTTAGAAATTTATTTTAATTCCAGTAGAGCTAACATACAGTGTTACATTCGTTTCAGGTGTACAATAGAGTGATTCAGTAATTCTATAAATTACTCAGTGGTCATCAAGAAAAGTGTCCTCTTAATCCCCTTCACCTATTCCACTCAACCTTCTATCCACCTCCTCTTGTAACCATCCGTTTGTTCTCTATTGTTAAGAGTTTGTATTTTGGTGTGTCTCCTTTTTCTCTTTTAGTTATTTATTTTTGTTTGTTGCTTAAATTCCCTATTAGAGTGACATCTTATGGGATTTGTCTTTCTCTGAATGCCTGATTTTAGTTAGGATAATACTCTCTAGCTCCATTCATGTGGCTGCAAATGGAAGGTTTCATTCTTTTTCAAGCCGAGTAATACTCCATTGTGTGTGTGTATGTGTGTGTGTGTGTGTGCACGTGCGTGTGTGTGAATACACATCTATCATCTCATTCGTCAATTTTTCTACAGACACTTGGGTTGCTTCCATATTGTGATATTCTAAATAATGGTGCAAGGAACATAGGGGTGCACGTATCCTTTTACGTTACTGTTTTCCTATTCTTTGGGTAAATACAAGTAGTGTGATTGTTGGATCGTAGGGTAGTTTTATATTTAATTTTTTCAATAACCTTCATACTGTTTTCCACGGTGGCCACCACAATTTGCATTCCCACCCACAGTTCACGAGGATTCCCCTTTATCCACATCCTCTCAACACCTGTTCTTTGTTGTGCTTTTGATGTTAGCCATTCTGACAGGTTTGAGGGATTACCTCATTGTCCTTTGGATTCACATTTTCCTGATGATGGGTGATGGTGAACATCTTTTCACGGGACTGTTGGCCATTTGTATTTCTTCTTTGGAGAAATGTCTGTCCATGTCTTCTGCCTATTTTTTAACTGGATTATTTGTTTCTTGGGGGTCGAGTAGTATCAGTTGTATATGTTTTGGACACTATCCCTTTATTGCATATGATCTTTGCAAATATCATCTCCCTTTGAGTAAGTTGTCTTACTATTTTTACGTTTTCATTGTTCTTCTGCCATGTGGAAACTTTATTTTGCTGTATTCCCAATAGTTTATTTTTGCTTTCATTTCCTTTGCCTCATACACAGTCTAGAAAAACGTTAATATGGTCCATGTCAAGAAGTTACTGTCTTCCCTACTGTAGGATTTTTATGGATTCAGGTCTCATATTGAGGTCTTGAAACTGTTTTGTGTTTGTCTGTATTGTGTAAGAAAGCAGTCTAATTTCATTCTTTTGTGCGTAGCTGTCTAGTTTTCCCAACAAAATTTGTTGTAGAGACTGTCCTTTTCCCTTTTGATATCGTTGCTTGCTTTGTGGAAGATTCATGGACCACATAATTATGGGTTTCTGTTTGAACTTGTATCCTGTTCCTTTGGTCGCTGTGTCTATTTTTGTGCCATACTCTCTTGTTAGGATGCCTGCAGCTTTGTAGTATAACCTGAAATCTGAAATTGTGAGTCCTCCAGCTTTGTTTTTCTTTTCCACATTGCACTGGCTGTTCGGAATCTTTAGTGGTTCCATACAAATGTTTAGGATTGTTTATTCAAGGTCTTTTGTTCTTTAATTTAAATTCAATTAGCCAACTTACAGTACATCATTAGTTTCAGATGTAGTCTTCAATCAATTTTCAGTTGTGTGTAACACCCAGTGCTCATTGTATCGTGTGACCTCCTTAATGCTACTCACCCAGTTACCCCCCCAAACTTCTCCTCCAGCAATCATCAGTTTCTTGTGATAGTTAAGTGTCCATCATGGGTTTTCTCCCTCTCTGATGACTTCCCATTCTATTTTCCCTTCCTTCCCCTATGGTCACCTTCCTTGTTTCTGATATTCCACATAGGAGTGAAAGCATATGATCATTGTCTTTCTTTCATTGACTTATTCCACTCATCATAATACCCTCCAGCTCCACCCAGGTAGGTGTGATGGTAAGTATTCATCCTTTCTGATGGCTGAGTAATATTCCACTATAGATATGATCCATATCTTCTTTATCCATTCATCTATCCATGGTCATCTGCACTCCTTCTGCAGCTTGTCTATTACGGATATTGCTGCTATGAACACTGTGGTGCATGTGTCCCATCTTCACTACCTCTGTATCTTTGGGGTAAATACCCAGTAGTGCAATTGCTGGGACATAGGGTAGCTTTATTATAACTTCTTGAGGAAATTCTGTACCATTTTCAAGAGTGGCTGTACCGGACTGCATTCGTACAGAGGTGTAAGAGGGTTCCCGTTTCTCCATATCCTCTCCAACATATATAGTTTCATGTCTTCTTATTTTTAGATATTCGGCCTCGTGTGATATGGCATCTATAGGGGTTTAGATTTGCATTTCCCTGAAGCCAAGTGATATGAAGCATTTATGCATGTATCTTTTGGTCACCAGTACGTCGTCATCAGTGAAGTGACTTCCCATTTTAATCCATCTCAAGACCTAAAGCTGGGTAAGGCACTGAAGCTGGATGGTGCCATCGGTTGGAAGTGTGGAGAATTTCAAAAGATCTCCTTGGAGAGCAAGTTTAAAGGTCAGTTTGAAGCTACTAATTGGATCCGGGGAGATCTCTGAAAGTGGGGGTTGCCTGCGATGGGCTGAGGAGGGCCCTCCGATTTTCCTATGAATCCTTGCTGCAGCCCCAAATGACAGTTTCCTGCTGTGGGGCAGGCTGAGTCCTCTAGTCGTGCAGAGGTGAGCCCAATGCCTGGTGCCTTGGAGGCAGGCAAACAGGGAGGGACCCTCAGCAGAAGACCCAGGGTTAGGTTAGGCCTCAAGAGACAGCAGGTCCAAACTGCCCAGTGCTCAGAGAACTCCCAGGCCGACTGAGATGAGGGCACAAGCGTGGGTGAGTGTGAGCCTTGGGGTTTCATCCGGAATGGCCCACAAATGTCGGGGTTCACCAGAAGGGGCTCTCAGGGGTGCCCCAATTCTCTTGCACTGAATGCTCTGTTGTGCCCCAAAACGGTACAGTTTCCTGTGGGCTGCAGGCTGAGTCCTACAGTGGGGCTTGTGTGTCCCCAATCCCCCGGAGTAGGGTGCCAGGACCCTGGGGAGGGGCCCCTCTGTGGCTAACCTAGTGTAAGGTTTAGGGTCCAGGAGCCCGGCAAGGACAATCTGCAGGCTGTGCAGCGAGCTCTGTGGAGGGCTGAGAGGAGGCCATGGGGGATGGTGAACATAGGCCTCAGGGTTGGGGCATGGGGGGCTGCCAAAAGTGGGGATAGGCCCTGGGGGCCTCCCCATGTTCTCATGCCCTGTAGGCTCCGTAGAGCCCCAAGGGGCACTGTTTCCTTTCCGGTGGCAAGCTGAGTCCTGCGGTGTGGTACAGGTACCCCAATTCCCTGGGGCTGTGGTGTAAGGCCCCTGGGAGTCCCCCACACCCGCGGCCGACCTAGGGCTAGGGTTAGGCCCCAGGAGCCCCGCAGGCCCGATCTGCTGGCTGTATGGCGAGCTACATGGGCTGAGGTGAGGGTGCAGGGAGGGTGAGCGTGGGCTTCAGGGTTGGGTTGCGGGAGGCCGCCAACGTTCGCTGGTGGCTCAGGAGGGCCCTCCTGGTTCTCCCATCCTGAACGCTCTATGGCCTCCCAAGGCGCACGGTTTCCTGCGGGGTGGCAGACTGAGTCCTGCTGTGGGGCTCAGGTGTCCCGAATCCCCGCGGCTCTGGCTCCAGGCTCCTGGGGAGGGGCCCCTCCACAGATGAACTAGGGTTAGGGTTGGGGCCCAGGAACCCCGCAGGCCAGATCTGCCCGCTATGTGGCGAGCACTGCCGCGGGCTGAGGTGAGGGTGTGGGGTGGGGTGAGCATGGGCTTCAAGCTTGGGTTTAGGGATCACTGAAGTTCGCAGGGGACTCTGGGGGCCCTCCTGGTTCTCCCGCCCTGAATGCTCTACAGCCTCCCAAGGGGCACGGTTTCCTGTGGGCTGGCAGGCTTTATCCTGCAGTGGGGCTCAGGTGTCCCCAGTACCTGGGGCTGTGGCACCGGGACCCAGGGGAGGGGCCCTACCCAGCCAAACTAGGGTCAGGTCTAGGCCCCAGGAACCCGGCAGGCCTGATCTGCCGGCTCTGCGACGCGCTCAGTGGCAAGCTGAAGGGAAGGCGTGGGGCGGGATGAGCGTGGGCCTCAGGGTTGGGGTGTAGGGGGCCGCCGAGGATCGCTGGGGTCTCAGAGGGGCCCTACCAGTTCTCCTGAACGGGATGCTCTGCGGCGCCCCAAGGGGCATGGTTTCCTGAGGGGTGGCAGGCTGAGTCCCGTGGTGTGTTCCAGGGGTACCCAATCCCCGGGGTTAGGGTACGGATTAGGGTACAGGTTAAGGTTAGAGTATGGATTATGGTTAGGGTATGGGAGAGGGTAGGGTTTAGGGTTAGGGTAAGGAGAGGGTATGGGTTAGGTTTGGGTTTAGGGGTTACAAGTTAGACGTTATGGGTTAGGGTACAGATTAGGGTTCAGGGTACGGGTTAGGGTTTAGGGTTTGGGTTTAGGGTTAGGGTTAGGGTTGGAGTAGGGGTTAGGTTTAGGGTACGGATTAGGGTTAGGGTACTGGTTAGGGTACGCATTAGGGTACGGTTATGGTTAGTGTTGGCATTCAGATTAGGGTACGGTTTAGGGTACGGGTTAGGGTACGGGTTAGGGTTAGGGTACAGTTTAGGGTTATGGTACAGGCCAGGTTATGGTTTAGGGTTAGGGTTAGGGTACGGGTTAGGGAATGGGTTAGGGATAGGGATAGGGTACAGTTTAGGGTTAGGGTATGGGTGTGGGTACGGGTTAGGGTACAGGTTAGGGTTAGGTATGGGTTAGGGTATGGGTTAGGGTCCGGGTTAGGGATAGGGTACAGGTTAGGGTATGGGTTAAGGTTAAGGTAAGGGTACTGGTTAGGGTTAGGGTACGGGTTACGGTTTAGGGTTTAGGTTTACGGTTAGGGTATGGGTTAGGTTTAGGGTACGGGTACGGTTAGGGTACGGGTATGGTACGAGTTAGGGTATGGGTTATGGTCAGGGTTCAGGGTTAAGGTTAGGGTATGGGTTAGGGTACTTGTTAGGGTTAAGGTTAAGTTTAGGGTACAGTTTAAGTTATGGGTTAGGGTACAGTTTAGGGTTAGGGTTAGGGTACAGGTTTGGGTACGCGTTAGAGTACGTGTTAGGGTTAGGGTACAGGTTAGGGTTCGGGTTAGGGTATGGGTTAAAGTTAGGGTTAGAGTATGGGTTAGGGTAAGGGTTAGGGTTACGTTACTGGTTAGGGGTAGGGTTAGCTGAAGGGGTAGGGTTAGGGTTATGATAGGGGTCGGGGTATGGTTAGGGTTTAGGGTTAGGGTTTGGGGTTTGGCTTAGTGGTTAAGGTAAGGGTTTAGTGTTTAGGGTTTCGGGTTTAGGGTTAGGGGTTAGGATTTAGGGTTTAGTGTTAATGTAGGGTTTAGGGTTTAAGGATTAGGGTTTAGGGTTAGGTTTAGGTTAGGGTCAGGGTTAGGGTAAGGGTTAGGGGTTAGTGTTAGGGTTAGGGTGAGGGTTAGGGGTTAAGGTTTAGGGTTTAAGGTTAGGGGTTAGGGTTTAGGGTTAGACCCCAGTAGGCCAGCAGGACCGATGCAACGGCTGTGCGGCGATCGGAGGAGTGGGCCAATGTGAAGGCGCTGGTGAGCGGCAGCATGGGCCCAACCATTTTGGTGCAGGAGGGCCTTCGAAAGTCGCCGGGGCCTCGGAGTGCCTTGCCCGTTCTCCCGCTCTGAATGACTAGCAGGGCCCCTAGCGGCTCGGGTGGCTGAAGGGCAACAGGGTGAGTCCGGCACATGGGCTTGTGGTCCCCATCCTCGGCGTTGCGGAGCCACGCCACTCAGGAAGTGCCTCTCGGGGGCTGACCTACACTTAGGGTTAGTCCCCAGGAGGCCGGCAGGCCCGATACACCACATGTGCGGTGATTGGAGCGGTGGGCTGAGGTGAGGGTGCTGGTGAACATGAGCCTGGGCCGAAGCGTTTTGGTTCCGGGCACCTTCGAAGGTTGGAGGGAGTTCGGAGGGCCCTGCCAGTTCTCCAACACTGAATGAATGGTGGTGCCCCTAGCGGCACGTTTAGGAAGGGACCCTCAGGGGCTGTCCTAGGGTGTAGGGTTAGCGCCCAGTAGGCCGGCAGGCCAGATCTGCCAGCTGTGCGAAGGGCAGAGGTGTGGGCCGAGTTGAGGGCGATGGCGAGCGGGAGCATGGGCACCAGGGTTTTGGCGCCCTGGGCCTTGCAATGTTGCCATGGCTTGGAGGGCCCTGCCCTTTCTCCTGCCCTGAATAACCAGCGGCGCCCCTAGTGGCTCCGTTGGCGGTGGGGCAGCAGGGTGAGTCCTGCACTGTGGCTTGGGGATCCCCAATCCCCGGCATTGCGGGGGCAGGCCCCTTGGGAGGAGCTCCTCGTGGGCTGACCTAGGGTTAGAGTTAGCCCCCAGGAGGCTGGCAGGCCCAATCCTCTGGCTGGGCGGCGAGAGGTGGGCGGGCAGAGGTAAAGGCGCTGCCGAGCGGGAGCGTGGGCCCCTGCATTTTGGCGTGGGAGGCTTCAAATGTCGCTGGTTTCTCCAGGGCCCTGTCGTTCTCCCGCCCTGAATGACCGGCGGCGACCCTAGAGGCCCGGGTGGCGGCATTGAGGCAGGGTGATTCTGGCTCTGGGGCTTGGGGTCCCCGATCCCCAGTGTAGCAGCAGCAGGACCCTTGGGAGGGGCCCCTGAGGGGCCGACCTAGGATTAGGGTTAAGACCCAGGAGGCCGGCAGGCCCAATCCGCCCGCTGGGCTGAGAGCTGAGGGGCAAGCCAAGGTGAGGGCGTGGGGAGTGGGAGCGTGGGCACCAGCGTTTTGGACCAGGGAGCCCTTGAAAGTCACCGGGGGCTCAGAAGGCCCTGGCCCTTCTCTCGCCCTGAATGACCTGCGGCGTCCCTAGCGGCCCGGGTGGCGACAGTGCGGCAGGGTGAGTCTGGATCTGGGGCTCTGAGTCACCAAACCCCAGCGTTACAGAACCAGGCCCCTTGGGATGTCCCCCATGGGGCCGACCTAGGGTTTTGGTTAGCCCCCAGGAGCCCGGCAGGCCTTATCCACCAGCTCTGCAGCAACCAGAGGGGCGGGCCAAGGGGAGGGCGCTGGTGAGCAGGAGCGTGGGAGCCACCTTTTTGCACAAGGGTGCTTTGAAGGTCACAGGGGAAACGGAGCACCCTGCCAGTTCTCCCACACTGAATGATCCGTGGCTCCCCTAGCGGCCTGGGTGGTGGCGCGGCAGCAGGTGAGTCCGGCGCTGGGTCTCAGGGGTCCCCAATCCACTGTGTTGCGGCGCCAGGCCCCTTGGGAGGGGCCCCTCGTGGGCTGACCTAGGTTAGGGTCAGCCCCCAGGACGCCAGCAGGCTCAATCCGCCAGCTGTGCGGCGAATGGAGTGGTGGGTCGAGGTGAGGTCTCTGTCGAGAGGGAGCTTGGGCCCAAGCATTTTGGCTCCGGGGGCCTTTTAATGTTTCTGGGGACTCGGCGGGCCATGCCCATTCTCCTCCCTGAGTGACCGGCAGTGCCCCTAGCTGCCCAGGTGGCAGCGGGGCGGCAGGGTGAGTCAGGCGCTGCGGCTCGGGTATCCCCAATCCCCGGTGTTGCGGCGCCAGGCCCCTTGGGAGGGGCCCCTCGGGGGCCAACCTAGGGTTAGGTTTAGCCCCTAGGAGGCCAGCAGGCCCTATTCGCCAGCTGTGTGGAGACTGGAGTGTCGGACCGAGGTGAGGGCGCTGGTGAGCGGGAGCGTGGGCTCGGGTGTTTTGGCGCGGGGGGCTTTTGAAGGTCGCCGTGTCTCGGAGGGCCCTGCCTGTTCTCCCGCCCTGAATGAACGGCAGCACCCCAAGCCCCTGGGTGGCAGCTGGGTGGCAGGGTGAGTCAGGTGCTGAGGCTCAGGATCCCCAATCTCCGGCGTTGGAGCGCCAGGCCCCTTGGGATGGGCCCCTCGGTGGTCAATCTAGGGTTACGGTTAGCCCCCAGAAGGCCAGTGGTCCCAATCAGCGGCTGTGCAACACGCGAAGGGTTGGGCTGAGGTGAGGGCGCTGGCGAGCCTTAGCATGAGCCCAAGCCAAGCACGGGGGGCCTTTGAATGTCAGCGGGTGCTCGGAGGGCCCTAACCATTTTCTTGCTCTGATTGAACGGTGGGCCCCTAGCGGCTCGGGTGGCTGAAGGGAAGCAGGGTGAGTCTGGCACTTGGGCTCAGTGTCCCCATCCCCAGCGTTGCGATGCCAGGCCCCTTGGGAAGGGCCCCAGGGGTGCCGACCTATGGTTAGGGTTAGCCCCCAGGAGTCCAGCAGGTCCGATACACCACCTGTGCGTCGAGCGGCGAGTTGGGCCGAGGTGAGGGTGCTGGTGAACATGAGCCTGAGCCCAAGTGTTTTCGTTTGGGGCGCCTTCGAAGATCGGCAGTTTTCGGAGGGCCCAGCCCGTTCTCCCACCCTGAATGAACGGTGGCATCCCTAGCGGTCCGGGTGGGGCGGGGCGGCAGGGTGTAACTGACGATGGGGTTGGGGGTCCCCAATCCCCAGCATTGGGCCGCCAGGCCCCTTAGGAGGGGCCCTTCGGGGGCCAACCTAGAGTTAGGGTTAGCCCCTAGGTGGCCAGCAGGCCCTATTCGCCAGCTGTGTGGAGAGCGGAGTGGCGGACCCAGGTGAGGGTGCTGGTGAGCAGGAGCGTGGGACCTAGCATTTTGGTGCGGGTTGCCTTTGAAGGTCGCAGGGGACTGGAGGGCCCTGCCCATTCTACCACTCTGAATGAGGACGGCGCCCCTAGCGGGCCGGGTCGCGGCAGGGTGGCAGGGTGAGTCTGGCGCTGGGGCTTGTGGGTCCGGAATCCCGGGCATTGCGGCACCAGGCCCCTTGCGAGGGGCCCCTCGAGGGATCGAGCTAGGGTTAGGTTTAGCCCCCAGGGGACCGTCAGGCCCAATCCGCCGGTTGTGCAGGGAGCGGAGGGTGGGCTGAAGTGATGGTGCTGGCGAGCGGGAGCGTGGGCCCAAGGGTTTTGGCGCGGAGGGCCTTCAAACGGCGCTGGGGGCTCCGAGGGCCCTGTCCGTTGTTCTGCCCTGAATGACCGACAGCTCTCCTACCGTCCCGGGTGGCGGCGGGGCGGCACAGTGCGTCCGGCGCTGGGACTCGGGGGTCACCAATCCCAGGCATTGCAGCGATAGGCCCCTTGGGAGGGGCCCCTTGGGGGCCGACCTAGGGTTCGGGTTAGCCCCCAGGAGGCTGGCAGGCCCTATCCGCCGGCTCTGCCACATGCGGAGGGGCTAGCCGAGGTGAGGGCGCTGGCGAGCGGGAGCATGGCCCCAAGCGTTTTGTCGCGGGGGACCTTCGAAGGTCGCCGGGGGCCCGGGGGGCCCTGCCCGTTCTAACGCCCTGAATGAGGACGGCGCCCCTAGCGGGCCGGGTGGTGAGGAGCGGCAGAGTGCGTCCGGCGGTGGGGTTCGGGTGTCCCCAATCCCCAGCGTGGCGGCGCCAGGCCCCTTGGGAGGGGCTCCTCTGGGGCCGACCTAGGTTTAGGGTTAGCCCAAAGGAGGCCGGCAGGCCCGAACCGCCGGCTGTGCGGCGAGCAGAGGGGCGGGCCGAGGTGAGGGCGCTGGCGAGGGGGAGCGTGGGCCCAGGGTTTTGGCACAGGGGGCCTTGGATTGTCACTGGGGGCTTGGAGGGCCCTGCCCATTCTCACACACTAAATGACCGGTGGCGCCCCTGTCGGCCAGGGTGGCGGCGTGTCGGCAGGATGAGTCTGGAGCTGGGGCTCAGTGGTCCCCGATCCCCGGCGCGGTGGCTCCAGGCACTTGGGAGGGGTCCCTCGGGGGCCGACATATGGTGAGTGTTAGCCCAAAGGAGGCCGGCGGGCCCAATCCGCCGGCTGTGCAGCGAGCGGAGGGGTGGGCCGACGTTAATGCGCTGGCAAATGGGAGCGTGGGCCCAAGCGTTTTGGCATGGGGGGCCTTCGAAGCTCACCGGGGGCTCGGAGGGCCCAGCAAGTTCTCCCGCCCTGAATGCCCGGCGGCTCCCTAGCGGCCAGGGTGGCGGCGGGGAGGCAGGGTGAGTCCGGAGCTCGGGCTCGGGGGTCCCCAATACCCGGCATGGCATTGCCAGGCCGCTTGGGAGGGGTCCCTCGGGGGCCGAGCTAGGGTTATCGTTAGCCCAAAGGAGGCCAGCAGGCCCGATTGGCCGGCTGTGCGGCGAGGGGAGGGGTGAGCCGAGGTGAGGGCGCTGGCGAGCGGGAGCTTAGGCCCAAGCGTTTTGGTGCGGGGGGCCTTCGAAGGTCATCGGGGGCTCGGAGGGCCCTGCCAGTACTCCCTCCCTGAATGACCGGTGGCGCCCCTAGCGTCCCGGGTGGCGGCGGGGCGGCAGGGTGAGTCTGGAGTAGGGCTCAGGGGTCCAAATGCCCCGGCGAGGCGGCGCCTGGCCCCTTGGGAGGGGTCCCTCGGGGGCCGACCTAGGGTTGAGGTTAGCCCAAAGGAGGCCGGGGCCCGATCCGCCGGCTGTGCAGAGAACGGAGGGGCGGGGCGAGGTGAGGGCGCTGGCGAGCGGGAGCGTGAGCCCAAGCGTTTTGGCGCGGGGGGCCTTCGAATGTCGCCAGAGGCTCTGAGGGCCCTGCCCCTTGTCCCGCCCTGAATGACCGGCAGCGCCCCTAGTGGCCCATGTGGCAGCGGGGCAGCCGGTTGTGTCCAGCGCTGGAGCTCGGGGTTCTCCAATCCCCGGTGTTGCGGCTCTAGGCCCCTTGCTGGGGCCCCTAGGGGACCGACCTATGGTTAGATTTAGCCCCCAGGAGGCCGGAAGCCCGATCCGCCAACTCTGCGGCAAGCGGAGAGGCCGCCGGAGGTGAGGCCGCTGGCGAGCGGGAGCGTGGGCTCAGGCGTTTTGGCGCGGGGGTCCTTCGAAAGTCGCTGGGGGCTTGGAGGGCCCTGTACGTTCTTCTGCCCTGAATGACCGGCGGCTCCCCTAGCGGCCCGGGTGGAGGAGGGGTGTTAGGGTGACTTGGGCGCTGGGGCTTGGGGGTCCCCAATCCTCGGCGTTGGGGCGCCAGGCCCCTTTGGAAGGGCTCTAGGGGGCCGACCAAGGGTTATTGTTAGCCCCCAGGGGGCCAGCAGGCCAGATCCGCCGGCTGTGAGGCGAGCGGAGGGGTGGACCCAGGTGAGGGCGCTTGAGAGCAAGAATGTGGACCCAAGCGTTTTGGCACGGGGGGCCTTCGAAGGTCATCGGGGGTTCGGAGGGCCCAACCCGTCGTCCTGCCCTGAATGACCAGTGGCGCTACTAGCGGCCCGGGGGGGCGGAGCGGCAGGGTGAGCCCAGCACTGGGGCTTGGGGGTCCCCAATCCCCGGCGTTGCGGGGGCAGACCCTTGGTAGTGGCCCCTCGGGGGCCGACCTAAGGTTACAGTTAGCCCCCAGGAGGCCGGCAGGCCCGATGTGCCAGCTGTGTGGCGAGCGGAGGGGAGGGCCGAGGTGAGGGCGCGGGCGAGCGGGAGCTAGGCCGAAGCGTTTTGGCGGGGGAAGCCTTCGAAGGTCCCGGGGGATCGGAGGACCCTGCCCGTTTTCCCGCCCTGAATGACCTGCGGCGCCCCTGGGGCCCGGGTGGCGGCAGGGCGACAGGGTGAGTCCGTCGCTGGGGTTGGGGGGTTCCCAATCCCCGGTGTTGCGGCACCAGGCCCCTTTGCAGGGGCCCCTCGGAGGCTGACCTAGGGTTATGGTTAGCCCCCAGGAGGCCGCAGGCCCAATCCACCGGCTGTGTGGTGAGCAGAGGGGAGGGCCGAGGTGAGGGCGCTGGCGAGCGGTAGCGTAGGCCCATGAGTTTTGGCGCGGGGGGCGTTTGAAGGTCACCAGGGGCTCGGAGGACCCTGCCTGTTCTCCCGCCCTGGATGACCGGCGGTGCCCCTAGAGGCCCGGGTGGCAGCGGGGCGGGAGGGTGAGTCTGGCGCTGGGGCTTGTGGGTCCGGAATCCCGGGCATTGCGGCACCAGGCCCCTTGCGAGGGGCCCCTCGAGGGATCGAGCTAGGGTTAGGTTTAGCCCCCAGGGGACCGTCAGGCCCAATCCGCCGGTTGTGCAGGGAGCGGAGGGTGGGCTGAAGTGATGGTGCTGGCGAGCGGGAGCGTGGGCCCAAGGGTTTTGGCGCGGAGGGCCTTCAAACGGCGCTGGGGGCTCCGAGGGCCCTGTCCGTTGTTCTGCCCTGAATGACCGACAGCTCTCCTACCGTCCCGGGTGGCGGCGGGGCGGCACAGTGCGTCCGGCGCTGGGACTCGGGGGTCACCAATCCCAGGCATTGCAGCGATAGGCCCCTTGGGAGGGGCCCCTTGGGGGCCGACCTAGGGTTCGGGTTAGCCCCCAGGAGGCTGGCAGGCCCTATCCGCCGCCTCTGCCACATGCGGAGGGGCTAGCCGAGGTGAGGGCGCTGGCGAGCGGGAGCATGGCCCCAAGCGTTTTGTCGCGGGGGACCTTCGAAGGTCGCCGGGGGCCCGGGGGGCCCTGCCCGTTCTAACGCCCTGAATGAGGACGGCGCCCCTAGCGGGCCGGGTGGTGAGGAGCGGCAGAGTGCGTCCGGCGGTGGGGTTCGGGTGTCCCCAATCCCCAGCGTGGCGGCGCCAGGCCCCTTGGGAGGGGCTCCTCTGGGGCCGACCTAGGTTTAGGGTTAGCCCAAAGGAGGCCGGCAGGCCCGAACCGCCGGCTGTGCGGCGAGCAGAGGGGCGGGCCGAGGTGAGGGCGCTGGCGAGGGGGAGCGTGGGCCCAGGGTTTTGGCACAGGGGGCCTTGGATTGTCACTGGGGGCTTGGAGGGCCCTGCCCATTCTCACACACTAAATGACCGGTGGCGCCCCTGTCGGCCAGGGTGGCGGCGTGTCGGCAGGATGAGTCTGGAGCTGGGGCTCAGTGGTCCCCGATCCCCGGCGCGGTGGCTCCAGGCACTTGGGAGGGGTCCCTCGGGGGCCGACATATGGTGAGTGTTAGCCCAAAGGAGGCCGGCGGGCCCAATCCGCCGGCTGTGCAGCGAGCGGAGGGGTGGGCCGACGTTAATGCGCTGGCAAATGGGAGCGTGGGCCCAAGCGTTTTGGCATGGGGGGCCTTCGAAGCTCACCGGGGGCTCGGAGGGCCCAGCAAGTTCTCCCGCCCTGAATGCCCGGCGGCTCCCTAGCGGCCAGGGTGGCGGCGGGGAGGCAGGGTGAGTCCGGAGCTCGGGCTCGGGGGTCCCCAATACCCGGCATGGCATTGCCAGGCCGCTTGGGAGGGGTCCCTCGGGGGCCGAGCTAGGGTTATCGTTAGCCCAAAGGAGGCCAGCAGGCCCGATTGGCCGGCTGTGCGGCGAGGGGAGGGGTGAGCCGAGGTGAGGGCGCTGGCGAGCGGGAGCTTAGGCCCAAGCGTTTTGGTGCGGGGGGCCTTCGAAGGTCATCGGGGGCTCGGAGGGCCCTGCCAGTACTCCCTCCCTGAATGACCGGTGGCGCCCCTAGCGTCCCGGGTGGCGGCGGGGCGGCAGGGTGAGTCTGGAGTAGGGCTCAGGGGTCCAAATGCCCCGGCGAGGCGGCGCCTGGCCCCTTGGGAGGGGTCCCTCGGGGGCCGACCTAGGGTTGAGGTTAGCCCAAAGGAGGCCGGGGCCCGATCCGCCGGCTGTGCAGAGAACGGAGGGGCGGGGCGAGGTGAGGGCGCTGGCGAGCGGGAGCGTGAGCCCAAGCGTTTTGGCGCGGGGGGCCTTCGAATGTCGCCAGAGGCTCTGAGGGCCCTGCCCCTTGTCCCGCCCTGAATGACCGGCAGCGCCCCTAGTGGCCCATGTGGCAGCGGGGCAGCCGGTTGTGTCCAGCGCTGGAGCTCGGGGTTCTCCAATCCCCGGTGTTGCGGCTCTAGGCCCCTTGCTGGGGCCCCTAGGGGACCGACCTATGGTTAGATTTAGCCCCCAGGAGGCCGGAAGCCCGATCCGCCAACTCTGCGGCAAGCGGAGAGGCCGCCGGAGGTGAGGCCGCTGGCGAGCGGGAGCGTGGGCTCAGGCGTTTTGGCGCGGGGGTCCTTCGAAAGTCGCTGGGGGCTTGGAGGGCCCTGTACGTTCTTCTGCCCTGAATGACCGGCGGCTCCCCTAGCGGCCCGGGTGGAGGAGGGGTGTTAGGGTGACTTGGGCGCTGGGGCTTGGGGGTCCCCAATCCTCGGCGTTGGGGCGCCAGGCCCCTTTGGAAGGGCTCTAGGGGGCCGACCAAGGGTTATTGTTAGCCCCCAGGGGGCCAGCAGGCCAGATCCGCCGGCTGTGAGGCGAGCGGAGGGGTGGACCCAGGTGAGGGCGCTTGAGAGCAAGAATGTGGACCCAAGCGTTTTGGCACGGGGGGCCTTCGAAGGTCATCGGGGGTTCGGAGGGACCAACCCGTCGTCCTGCCCTGAATGACCAGTGGCGCTACTAGCGGCCCGGGGGGGCGGAGCGGCAGGGTGAGCCCAGCACTGGGGCTTGGGGGTCCCCAATCCCCGGCGTTGCGGGGGCAGACCCTTGGTAGTGGCCCCTCGGGGGCCGACCTAAGGTTACAGTTAGCCCCCAGGAGGCCGGCAGGCCCGATGTGCCAGCTGTGTGGCGAGCGGAGGGGAGGGCCGAGGTGAGGGCGCGGGCGAGCGGGAGCTAGGCCGAAGCGTTTTGGCGGGGGAAGCCTTCGAAGGTCCCGGGGGATCGGAGGACCCTGCCCGTTTTCCCGCCCTGAATGACCTGCGGCGCCCCTGGGGCCCGGGTGGCGGCAGGGCGACAGGGTGAGTCCGTCGCTGGGGTTGGGGGGTTCCCAATCCCCGGTGTTGCGGCACCAGGCCCCTTTGCAGGGGCCCCTCGGAGGCTGACCTAGGGTTATGGTTAGCCCCCAGGAGGCCGCAGGCCCAATCCACCGGCTGTGTGGTGAGCAGAGGGGAGGGCCGAGGTGAGGGCGCTGGCGAGCGGTAGCGTAGGCCCATGAGTTTTGGCGCGGGGGGCGTTTGAAGGTCACCAGGGGCTCGGAGGACCCTGCCTGTTCTCCCGCCCTGGATGACCGGCGGTGCCCCTAGAGGCCCGGGTGGCAGCGGGGCGGGAGGGTGAGTCTGGCGCTGGGGCTTGTGGGTCCGGAATCCCGGGCATTGCGGCACCAGGCCCCTTGCGAGGGGCCCCTCGAGGGATCGAGCTAGGGTTAGGTTTAGCCCCCAGGGGACCGTCAGGCCCAATCCGCCGGTTGTGCAGGGAGCGGAGGGTGGGCTGAAGTGATGGTGCTGGCGAGCGGGAGCGTGGGCCCAAGGGTTTTGGCGCGGAGGGCCTTCAAACGGCGCTGGGGGCTCCGAGGGCCCTGTCCGTTGTTCTGCCCTGAATGACCGACAGCTCTCCTACCGTCCCGGGTGGCGGCGGGGCGGCACAGTGCGTCCGGCGCTGGGACTCGGGGGTCACCAATCCCAGGCATTGCAGCGATAGGCCCCTTGGGAGGGGCCCCTTGGGGGCCGACCTAGGGTTCGGGTTAGCCCCCAGGAGGCTGGCAGGCCCTATCCGCCGCCTCTGCCACATGCGGAGGGGCTAGCCGAGGTGAGGGCGCTGGCGAGCGGGAGCATGGCCCCAAGCGTTTTGTCGCGGGGGACCTTCGAAGGTCGCCGGGGGCCCGGGGGGCCCTGCCCGTTCTAACGCCCTGAATGAGGACGGCGCCCCTAGCGGGCCGGGTGGTGAGGAGCGGCAGAGTGCGTCCGGCGGTGGGGTTCGGGTGTCCCCAATCCCCAGCGTGGCGGCGCCAGGCCCCTTGGGAGGGGCTCCTCTGGGGCCGACCTAGGTTTAGGGTTAGCCCAAAGGAGGCCGGCAGGCCCGAACCGCCGGCTGTGCGGCGAGCAGAGGGGCGGGCCGAGGTGAGGGCGCTGGCGAGGGGGAGCGTGGGCCCAGGGTTTTGGCACAGGGGGCCTTGGATTGTCACTGGGGGCTTGGAGGGCCCTGCCCATTCTCACACACTAAATGACCGGTGGCGCCCCTGTCGGCCAGGGTGGCGGCGTGTCGGCAGGATGAGTCTGGAGCTGGGGCTCAGTGGTCCCCGATCCCCGGCGCGGTGGCTCCAGGCACTTGGGAGGGGTCCCTCGGGGGCCGACATATGGTGAGTGTTAGCCCAAAGGAGGCCGGCGGGCCCAATCCGCCGGCTGTGCAGCGAGCGGAGGGGTGGGCCGACGTTAATGCGCTGGCAAATGGGAGCGTGGGCCCAAGCGTTTTGGCATGGGGGGCCTTCGAAGCTCACCGGGGGCTCGGAGGGCCCAGCAAGTTCTCCCGCCCTGAATGCCCGGCGGCTCCCTAGCGGCCAGGGTGGCGGCGGGGAGGCAGGGTGAGTCCGGAGCTCGGGCTCGGGGGTCCCCAATACCCGGCATGGCATTGCCAGGCCGCTTGGGAGGGGTCCCTCGGGGGCCGAGCTAGGGTTATCGTTAGCCCAAAGGAGGCCAGCAGGCCCGATTGGCCGGCTGTGCGGCGAGGGGAGGGGTGAGCCGAGGTGAGGGCGCTGGCGAGCGGGAGCTTAGGCCCAAGCGTTTTGGTGCGGGGGGCCTTCGAAGGTCATCGGGGGCTCGGAGGGCCCTGCCAGTACTCCCTCCCTGAATGACCGGTGGCGCCCCTAGCGTCCCGGGTGGCGGCGGGGCGGCAGGGTGAGTCTGGAGTAGGGCTCAGGGGTCCAAATGCCCCGGCGAGGCGGCGCCTGGCCCCTTGGGAGGGGTCCCTCGGGGGCCGACCTAGGGTTGAGGTTAGCCCAAAGGAGGCCGGGGCCCGATCCGCCGGCTGTGCAGAGAACGGAGGGGCGGGGCGAGGTGAGGGCGCTGGCGAGCGGGAGCGTGAGCCCAAGCGTTTTGGCGCGGGGGGCCTTCGAATGTCGCCAGAGGCTCTGAGGGCCCTGCCCCTTGTCCCGCCCTGAATGACCGGCAGCGCCCCTAGTGGCCCATGTGGCAGCGGGGCAGCCGGTTGTGTCCAGCGCTGGAGCTCGGGGTTCTCCAATCCCCGGTGTTGCGGCTCTAGGCCCCTTGCTGGGGCCCCTAGGGGACCGACCTATGGTTAGATTTAGCCCCCAGGAGGCCGGAAGCCCGATCCGCCAACTCTGCGGCAAGCGGAGAGGCCGCCGGAGGTGAGGCCGCTGGCGAGCGGGAGCGTGGGCTCAGGCGTTTTGGCGCGGGGGTCCTTCGAAAGTCGCTGGGGGCTTGGAGGGCCCTGTACGTTCTTCTGCCCTGAATGACCGGCGGCTCCCCTAGCGGCCCGGGTGGAGGAGGGGTGTTAGGGTGACTTGGGCGCTGGGGCTTGGGGGTCCCCAATCCTCGGCGTTGGGGCGCCAGGCCCCTTTGGAAGGGCTCTAGGGGGCCGACCAAGGGTTATTGTTAGCCCCCAGGGGGCCAGCAGGCCAGATCCGCCGGCTGTGAGGCGAGCGGAGGGGTGGACCCAGGTGAGGGCGCTTGAGAGCAAGAATGTGGACCCAAGCGTTTTGGCACGGGGGGCCTTCGAAGGTCATCGGGGGTTCGGAGGGACCAACCCGTCGTCCTGCCCTGAATGACCAGTGGCGCTACTAGCGGCCCGGGGGGGCGGAGCGGCAGGGTGAGCCCAGCACTGGGGCTTGGGGGTCCCCAATCCCCGGCGTTGCGGGGGCAGACCCTTGGTAGTGGCCCCTCGGGGGCCGACCTAAGGTTACAGTTAGCCCCCAGGAGGCCGGCAGGCCCGATGTGCCAGCTGTGTGGCGAGCGGAGGGGAGGGCCGAGGTGAGGGCGCGGGCGAGCGGGAGCTAGGCCGAAGCGTTTTGGCGGGGGAAGCCTTCGAAGGTCCCGGGGGATCGGAGGACCCTGCCCGTTTTCCCGCCCTGAATGACCTGCGGCGCCCCTGGGGCCCGGGTGGCGGCAGGGCGACAGGGTGAGTCCGTCGCTGGGGTTGGGGGGTTCCCAATCCCCGGTGTTGCGGCACCAGGCCCCTTTGCAGGGGCCCCTCGGAGGCTGACCTAGGGTTATGGTTAGCCCCCAGGAGGCCGCAGGCCCAATCCACCGGCTGTGTGGTGAGCAGAGGGGAGGGCCGAGGTGAGGGCGCTGGCGAGCGGTAGCGTAGGCCCATGAGTTTTGGCGCGGGGGGCCTTTGAAGGTCACCAGGGGCTCGGAGGACCCTGCCTGTTCTCCCGCCCTGGATGACCGGCGGTGCCCCTAGAGGCCCGGGTGGCAGCGGGGCGGGAGGGTGAGTCTGGCGCTGGGGCTTGTGGGTCCGGAATCCCGGGCATTGCGGCACCAGGCCCCTTGCGAGGGGCCCCTCGAGGGATCGAGCTAGGGTTAGGTTTAGCCCCCAGGGGACCGTCAGGCCCAATCCGCCGGTTGTGCAGGGAGCGGAGGGTGGGCTGAAGTGATGGTGCTGGCGAGCGGGAGCGTGGGCCCAAGGGTTTTGGCGCGGAGGGCCTTCAAACGGCGCTGGGGGCTCCGAGGGCCCTGTCCGTTGTTCTGCCCTGAATGACCGACAGCTCTCCTACCGTCCCGGGTGGCGGCGGGGCGGCACAGTGCGTCCGGCGCTGGGACTCGGGGGTCACCAATCCCAGGCATTGCAGCGATAGGCCCCTTGGGAGGGGCCCCTTGGGGGCCGACCTAGGGTTCGGGTTAGCCCCCAGGAGGCTGGCAGGCCCTATCCGCCGCCTCTGCCACATGCGGAGGGGCTAGCCGAGGTGAGGGCGCTGGCGAGCGGGAGCATGGCCCCAAGCGTTTTGTCGCGGGGGACCTTCGAAGGTCGCCGGGGGCCCGGGGGGCCCTGCCCGTTCTAACGCCCTGAATGAGGACGGCGCCCCTAGCGGGCCGGGTGGTGAGGAGCGGCAGAGTGTGTCCGGCGGTGGGGTTCGGGTGTCCCCAATCCCCAGCGTGGCGGCGCCAGGCCCCTTGGGAGGGGCTCCTCTGGGGCCGACCTAGGTTTAGGGTTAGCCCAAAGGAGGCCGGCAGGCCCGAACCGCCGGCTGTGCGGCGAGCAGAGGGGCGGGCCGAGGTGAGGGCGCTGGCGAGGGGGAGCGTGGGCCCAGGGTTTTGGCACAGGGGGCCTTGGATTGTCACTGGGGGCTTGGAGGGCCCTGCCCATTCTCACACACTAAATGACCGGTGGCGCCCCTGTCGGCCAGGGTGGCGGCGTGTCGGCAGGATGAGTCTGGAGCTGGGGCTCAGTGGTCCCCGATCCCCGGCGCGGTGGCTCCAGGCACTTGGGAGGGGTCCCTCGGGGGCCGACATATGGTGAGTGTTAGCCCAAAGGAGGCCGGCGGGCCCAATCCGCCGGCTGTGCAGCGAGCGGAGGGGTGGGCCGACGTTAATGCGCTGGCAAATGGGAGCGTGGGCCCAAGCGTTTTGGCATGGGGGGCCTTCGAAGCTCACCGGGGGCTCGGAGGGCCCAGCAAGTTCTCCCGCCCTGAATGCCCGGCGGCTCCCTAGCGGCCAGGGTGGCGGCGGGGAGGCAGGGTGAGTCCGGAGCTCGGGCTCGGGGGTCCCCAATACCCGGCATGGCATTGCCAGGCCGCTTGGGAGGGGTCCCTCGGGGGCCGAGCTAGGGTTATCGTTAGCCCAAAGGAGGCCAGCAGGCCCGATTGGCCGGCTGTGCGGCGAGGGGAGGGGTGAGCCGAGGTGAGGGCGCTGGCGAGCGGGAGCTTAGGCCCAAGCGTTTTGGTGCGGGGGGCCTTCGAAGGTCATCGGGGGCTCGGAGGGCCCTGCCAGTACTCCCTCCCTGAATGACCGGTGGCGCCCCTAGCGTCCCGGGTGGCGGCGGGGCGGCAGGGTGAGTCTGGAGTAGGGCTCAGGGGTCCAAATGCCCCGGCGAGGCGGCGCCTGGCCCCTTGGGAGGGGTCCCTCGGGGGCCGACCTAGGGTTGAGGTTAGCCCAAAGGAGGCCGGGGCCCGATCCGCCGGCTGTGCAGAGAACGGAGGGGCGGGGCGAGGTGAGGGCGCTGGCGAGCGGGAGCGTGAGCCCAAGCGTTTTGGCGCGGGGGGCCTTCGAATGTCGCCAGAGGCTCTGAGGGCCCTGCCCCTTGTCCCGCCCTGAATGACCGGCAGCGCCCCTAGTGGCCCATGTGGCAGCGGGGCAGCCGGTTGTGTCCAGCGCTGGAGCTCGGGGTTCTCCAATCCCCGGTGTTGCGGCTCTAGGCCCCTTGCTGGGGCCCCTAGGGGACCGACCTATGGTTAGATTTAGCCCCCAGGAGGCCGGAAGCCCGATCCGCCAACTCTGCGGCAAGCGGAGAGGCCGCCGGAGGTGAGGCCGCTGGCGAGCGGGAGCGTGGGCTCAGGCGTTTTGGCGCGGGGGTCCTTCGAAAGTCGCTGGGGGCTTGGAGGGCCCTGTACGTTCTTCTGCCCTGAATGACCGGCGGCTCCCCTAGCGGCCCGGGTGGAGGAGGGGTGTTAGGGTGACTTGGGCGCTGGGGCTTGGGGGTCCCCAATCCTCGGCGTTGGGGCGCCAGGCCCCTTTGGAAGGGCTCTAGGGGGCCGACCAAGGGTTATTGTTAGCCCCCAGGGGGCCAGCAGGCCAGATCCGCCGGCTGTGAGGCGAGCGGAGGGGTGGACCCAGGTGAGGGCGCTTGAGAGCAAGAATGTGGACCCAAGCGTTTTGGCACGGGGGGCCTTCGAAGGTCATCGGGGGTTCGGAGGGCCCAACCCGTCCTCCTGCCCTGAATGACCAGCGGCGCTACTAGCGGCCCGGGGGGGCGGAGCGGCAGGGTGAGCCCAGCACTGGGGCTTGGGGGTCCCCAATCCCCGGCGTTGCGGGGGCAGACCCTTGGTAGTGGCCCCTCGGGGGCCGACCTAAGGTTACAGTTAGCCCCCAGGAGGCCTGCAGGCCCGATGTGCCAGCTGTGCGGCGAGCGGAGGGGAGGGCCGAGGTGAGGGCGCGGGGGAGCGGGAGCTAGGCCGAAGCGTTTTGGCGCGGGAAGCCTTCGAAGGTCGCCGGGGGATCAGAGGACCCTGCCCGTTTTCCCGCCCTGAATGACCTGCGGCGCCCCTGGGGCCCGGGTGGCGGCAGGGCGACAGGGTGAGTCCGTCGCTGGGGTTGGGGGGTTCCCAATCCACGGTGTTGCGGCACCAGGCCCCTTTGCAGGGGCCCCTCGGAGGCTGACCTAGGGTTATGGTTAGCCCCCAGGAGGCCGCAGGCCCAATCCACCGGCTGTGCGGTGAGCAGAGGGGAGGGCCGAGGTGAGGGCGCTGGCGAGCGGTAGCGTAGGCCCATGAGTTTTGGCGCGGGGGGCCTTCGAAGGTCGCCGGGGCTCAAGAAGCCCTGCCCGTTCTCCCGCAGTGAATGTCCGGCGGTGCCCCTAGCGGCTCAGTTGCCGGCGGGGCAGCATGGTGAGTCGGATGCTGGGGCTAGCGGTCCGCTAACCCAGGTGTTGCGGTGCCAGGCCCGTTGGGAGGGGCCTCTCGGGGGCCGACGAAGGGATAGGGTTAGCCCCCAGGAGGCTGGCGGGCCCTATCCGCCGGCTGTGCGGCGAGCGGAGGGGCGGGCCGAGGTGAGGGCACTGGCTACCGGGAGAGTGGGCGCAAGCTTTCTGGCGCGGGGGGCCTTCGAAAGAGGCCGGGGGCTCCAAGGGCCCTTCCCGTTCTCCCGCCCTGAATGACCGGTGGTGCCACTAGCGGCCTGTGTGGCGGCGGGGCAGCACGGTGAGTCCAGCACTGTGGCTCGTGGGTCTCCAATACCCGGCATTGCCGCTCCAGGCACCTTGGGATGAGCCCCTCCGAGGGTGAGCTAGGGTTAGGGTTAGCCCCCAGGAGGCCGGCAGGCCCAATCTGCCAGCTGTGTGGCGAGCGGAGGGGCAGGCCGAGGTGAGGGCGCTAAAGAGCAGGAGCAGGGCCCAAGCGTTTTGGTGCGGGGGCCTTTGAAGGTCACCAGGGGCTCGGAGGACCCTGCCCGTTCTCCCGCCCTGAATGACCTGCGGCGCCCCTGGGGCCCGGGTGGCGGCAGGGCGACAGGGTGAGTCCGTCGCTGGGGTTGGGGGGTTCCCAATCCCCGGTGTTGCGGCACCAGGCCCCTTTGCAGGGGCCCTCGGAGGCTGACCTAGGGTTATGGTTAGCCCCCAGGAGGCCGCAGGCCCAATCCACCGGCTGTGCGGTGAGCAGAGGGGAGGGCCGAGGTGAGGGCGCTGGCGAGCAGTAGCGTAGGCCCATGAGTTTTGGCGCGGGGGGCCTTTGAAGGTCACCAGGGGCTCGGAGGACCCTGCCCGTTCTCCCGCCCTGGATGACCGGCGGTGCCCCTAGAGGCCCGGGTGGCAGCGGGGCGGGAGGGTGAGTCTGGCGCTGGGGCTTGTGGGTCCGGAATCCCGGGCATTGCGGCACCAGGCCCCTTGGGAGGGGCCCCTCGAGGGATCGAGCTAGGGTTAGGTTTAGCCCCCAGGGGACCATCAGGCACAATCCGCCGGTTGTGCAGGGAGCGGAGGGTGGGCTGAAGTGATGGTGCTGGCGAGCGGGAGCGTGGGCCCAAGGGTTTTGGCGCGGAGGGCCTTCAAACGGCGCTGGGGGCTCCGAGGGCCCTGTCCGTTGTTCTGCCCTGAATGACCGACAGCTCTCCTACCGTCCCGGGTGGCGGCGGGGCGGCACAGTGCGTCCGGCGCTGGGACTCGGGGGTCACCAATCCCAGGCATTGCAGCGATAGGCCCCTTGGGAGGGGCCCCTTGGGGGCCGACCTAGGGTTCGGGTTAGCCCCCAGGAGGCTGGCAGGCCCTATCCGCCGCCTCTGCCACATGCGGAGGGGCTAGCCGAGGTGAGGGCGCTGGCGAGCGGGAGCATGGCCCCAAGCGTTTTGTCGCGGGGGACCTTCGAAGGTCGCCGGGGGCCCGGGGGGCCCTGCCCGTTCTAACGCCCTGAATGAGGACGGCGCCCCTAGCGGGCCGGGTGGTGAGGAGCGGCAGAGTGCGTCCGGCGGTGGGGTTCGGGTGTCCCCAATCCCCAGCGTGGCGGCGCCAGGCCCCTTGGGAGGGGCTCCTCTGGGGCCGACCTAGGTTTAGGGTTAGCCCAAAGGAGGCCGGCAGGCCCGAACCGCCGGCTGTGCGGCGAGCAGAGGGGCGGGCCGAGGTGAGGGCGCTGGCGAGGGGGAGCGTGGGCCCAGGGTTTTGGCACAGGGGGCCTTGGATTGTCACTGGGGGCTTGGAGGGCCCTGCCCATTCTCACACACTAAATGACCGGTGGCGCCCCTGTCGGCCAGGGTGTCGGCGTGTCGGCAGGATGAGTCTGGAGCTGGGGCTCAGTGGTCCCCGATCCCCGGCGCGGTGGCTCCAGGCACTTGGGAGGGGTCCCTCGGGGGCCGACATATGGTGAGTGTTAGCCCAAAGGAGGCCGGCGGGCCCAATCCGCCGGCTGTGCAGCGAGCGGAGGGGTGGGCCGACGTTAATGCGCTGGCAAATGGGAGCGTGGGCCCAAGCGTTTTGGCATGGGGGGCCTTCGAAGCTCACCGGGGGCTCGGAGGGCCCAGCAAGTTCTCCCGCCCTGAATGCCCGGCGGCTCCCTAGCGGCCAGGGTGGCGGCGGGGAGGCAGGGTGAGTCCGGAGCTCGGGCTCGGGGGTCCCCAATACCCGGCATGGCATTGCCAGGCCGCTTGGGAGGGGTCCCTCGGGGGCCGAGCTAGGGTTATCGTTAGCCCAAAGGAGGCCAGCAGGCCCGATTGGCCGGCTGTGCGGCGAGGGGAGGGGTGAGCCGAGGTGAGGGCGCTGGCGAGCGGGAGCTTAGGCCCAAGCGTTCTGGTGCGGGGGGCCTTCGAAGGTCATCGGGGGCTCGGAGGGCCCTGCCAGTACTCCCTCCCTGAATGACCGGTGGCGCCCCTAGCGTCCCGGGTGGCGGCGGGGCGGCAGGGTGAGTCTGGAGTAGGGCTCAGGGGTCCAAATGCCCCGGCGAGGCGGCGCCTGGCCCCTTGGGAGGGGTCCCTCGGGGGCCGACCTAGGGTTGAGGTTAGCCCAAAGGAGGCCGGGGCCCGATCCACCGGCTGTGCAGAGAACGGAGGGGCGGGGCGAGGTGAGGGCGCTGGCGAGCGGGAGCGTGAGCCCAAGCGTTTTGGCGCGGGGGGCCTTTGAATGTCGCCAGAGGCTCTGAGGGCCCTGCCCCTTGTCCCGCCCTGAATGACCGGCAGCGCCCCTAGTGGCCCATGTGGCAGCGGGGCAGCCGGTTGTGTCCAGCGCTGGAGCTCGGGGTTCTCCAATCCCCGGTGTTGCGGCTCTAGGCCCCTTGCTGGGGCCCCTAGGGGACCGACCTATGGTTAGATTTAGCCCCCAGGAGGCCGGAAGCCCGATCCGCCAACTCTGCGGCAAGCGGAGAGGCTGGCGGAGGTGAGGCCGCTGGCGAGCGGGAGCGTGGGCTCAGGCGTTTTGGCGCGGGGGTCCTTCGAAAGTCGCTGGGGGCTTGGAGGGCCCTGTACGTTCTTCTGCCCTGAATGACCGGCGGCTCCCCTAGCGGCCCGGGTGGAGGAGGGGTGTTAGGGTGACTTGGGCGCTGGGGCTTGGGGGTCCCCAATCCTCGGCGTTGGGGCGCCAGGCCCCTTTGGAAGGGCTCTAGGGGGCCGACCAAGGGTTATTGTTAGCCCCCAGGGGGCCAGCAGGCCAGATCCGCCGGCTGTGAGGCGAGCGGAGGGGTGGACCCAGGTGAGGGCGCTTGAGAGCAAGAATGTGGACCCAAGCGTTTTGGCACGGGGGGCCTTCGAAGGTCATCGGGGGTTCGGAGGGCCCAACCCGTCCTCCTGCCCTGAATGACCAGCGGCGCTACTAGCGGCCCGGGGGGGCGGAGCGGCAGGGTGAGCCCAGCACTGGGGCTTGGGGGTCCCCAATCCCCGGCGTTGCGGGGGCAGACCCTTGGTAGTGGCCCCTCGGGGGCCGACCTAAGGTTACAGTTAGCCCCCAGGAGGCCTGCAGGCCCGATGTGCCAGCTGTGCGGCGAGCGGAGGGGAGGGCCGAGGTGAGGGCGCGGGCGAGCGGGAGCTAGGCCGAAGCGTTTTGGCGCGGGAAGCCTTCGAAGGTCGCCGGGGGATCAGAGGACCCTGCCCGTTTTCCCGCCCTGAATGACCTGCGGCGCCCCTGGGGCCCGGGTGGCGGCAGGGCGACAGGGTGAGTCCGTCGCTGGGGTTGGGGGGTTCCCAATCCACGGTGTTGCGGCACCAGGCCCCTTTGCAGGGGCCCCTCGGAGGCTGACCTAGGGTTATGGTTAGCCCCCAGGAGGCCGCAGGCCCAATCCACCGGCTGTGCGGTGAGCAGAGGGGAGGGCCGAGGTGAGGGCGCTGGCGAGCGGTAGCGTAGGCCCATGAGTTTTGGCGCGGGGGGCCTTCGAAGGTCGCCGGGGCTCAAGAAGCCCTGCCCGTTCTCCCGCACTGAATGTCCGGCGGTGCCCCTAGCGGCTCAGTTGCCGGCGGGGCAGCATGGTGAGTCGGATGCTGGGGCTAGCGGTCCGCTAACCCAGGTGTTGCGGTGCCAGGCCCGTTGGGAGGGGCCTCTCGGGGGCCGACGAAGGGATAGGGTTAGCCCCCAGGAGGCTGGCGGGCCCTATCCGCCGGCTGTGCGGCGAGCGGAGGGGCGGGCCGAGGTGAGGGCACTGGCTACCGGGAGAGTGGGCGCAAGCTTTCTGGCGCGGGGGGCCTTCGAAAGAGGCCGGGGGCTCCAAGGGCCCTTCCCGTTCTCCCGCCCTGAATGACCGGTGGTGCCACTAGCGGCCTGTGTGGCGGCGGGGCAGCACGGTGAGTCCAGCACTGTGGCTCGTGGGTCTCCAATGCCCAGCATTGCCGCTCCCGGCACCTTGGGATGAGCCCCTGCGAGGGTGAGCTAGGGTTAGGGTTAGCCCCCAGGAGGCCGGCAGGCCCAATCTGCCAGCTGTGTGGCGAGCGGAGGGGCAGGCCGAGGTGAGGGCGCTAAAGAGCAGGAGCAGGGCCCAAGCGTTTTGGTGCGGGGGCCTTTGAAGGTCACCAGGGGCTCGGAGGACCCTGCCCGTTCTCCCGCCCTGAATGACCTGCGGCGCCCCTGGGGCCCGGGTGGCGGCAGGGCGACAGGGTGAGTCCGTCGCTGGGGTTGGGGGGTTCCCAATCCCCGGTGTTGCGGCACCAGGCCCCTTTGCAGGGGCCCTCGGAGGCTGACCTAGGGTTATGGTTAGCCCCCAGGAGGCCGCAGGCCCAATCCACCGGCTGTGCGGTGAGCAGAGGGGAGGGCCGAGGTGAGGGCGCTGGCGAGCAGTAGCGTAGGCCCATGAGTTTTGGCGCGGGGGGGCCTTTGAAGGTCACCAGGGGCTCGGAGGACCCTGCCCGTTCTCCCGCCCTGGATGACCGGCGGTGCCCCTAGAGGCCCGGGTGGCAGCGGGGCGGGAGGGTGAGTCTGGCGCTGGGGCTTGTGGGTCCGGAATCCCGGGCATTGCGGCACCAGGCCCCTTGGGAGGGGCCCCTCGAGGGATCGAGCTAGGGTTAGGTTTAGCCCCCAGGGGACCATCAGGCACAATCCGCCGGTTGTGCAGGGAGCGGAGGGTGGGCTGAAGTGATGGTGCTGGCGAGCGGGAGCGTGGGCCCAAGGGTTTTGGCGCGGAGGGCCTTCAAACGGCGCTGGGGGCTCCGAGGGCCCTGTCCGTTGTTCTGCCCTGAATGACCGACAGCTCTCCTACCGTCCCGGGTGGCGGCGGGGCGGCACAGTGCGTCCGGCGCTGGGACTCGGGGGTCACCAATCCCAGGCATTGCAGCGATAGGCCCCTTGGGAGGGGCCCCTTGGGGGCCGACCTAGGGTTCGGGTTAGCCCCCAGGAGGCTGGCAGGCCCTATCCGCCGCCTCTGCCACATGCGGAGGGGCTAGCCGAGGTGAGGGCGCTGGCGAGCGGGAGCATGGCCCCAAGCGTTTTGTCGCGGGGGACCTTCGAAGGTCGCCGGGGGCCCGGGGGGCCCTGCCCGTTCTAACGCCCTGAATGAGGACGGCGCCCCTAGCGGGCCGGGTGGTGAGGAGCGGCAGAGTGCGTCCGGCGGTGGGGTTCGGGTGTCCCCAATCCCCAGCGTGGCGGCGCCAGGCCCCTTGGGAGGGGCTCCTCTGGGGCCGACCTAGGTTTAGGGTTAGCCCAAAGGAGGCCGGCAGGCCCGAACCGCCGGCTGTGCGGCGAGCAGAGGGGCGGGCCGAGGTGAGGGCGCTGGCGAGGGGGAGCGTGGGCCCAGGGTTTTGGCACAGGGGGCCTTGGATTGTCACTGGGGGCTTGGAGGGCCCTGCCCATTCTCACACACTAAATGACCGGTGGCGCCCCTGTCGGCCAGGGTGGCGGCGTGTCGGCAGGATGAGTCTGGAGCTGGGGCTCAGTGGTCCCCGATCCCCGGCGCGGTGGCTCCAGGCACTTGGGAGGGGTCCCTCGGGGGCCGACATATGGTGAGTGTTAGCCCAAAGGAGGCCGGCGGGCCCAATCCGCCGGCTGTGCAGCGAGCGGAGGGGTGGGCCGACGTTAATGCGCTGGCAAATGGGAGCGTGGGCCCAAGCGTTTTGGCATGGGGGGCCTTCGAAGCTCACCGGGGGCTCGGAGGGCCCAGCAAGTTCTCCCGCCCTGAATGCCCGGCGGCTCCCTAGCGGCCAGGGTGGCGGCGGGGAGGCAGGGTGAGTCCGGAGCTCGGGCTCGGGGGTCCCCAATACCCGGCATGGCATTGCCAGGCCGCTTGGGAGGGGTCCCTCGGGGGCCGAGCTAGGGTTATCGTTAGCCCAAAGGAGGCCAGCAGGCCCGATTGGCCGGCTGTGCGGCGAGGGGAGGGGTGAGCCGAGGTGAGGGCGCTGGCGAGCGGGAGCTTAGGCCCAAGCGTTCTGGTGCG
This sequence comes from Ursus americanus, assembly GCF_024610735.1. Lineage (NCBI taxonomy): Eukaryota > Metazoa > Chordata > Mammalia > Carnivora > Ursidae > Ursus > Ursus americanus. The sequence goes on along the minus strand of NW_028273641.1, from coordinate 1,334,266 downwards.
GGGGGCCTTCGAAGGTCATCGGGGGCTCGGAGGGCCCTGCCAGTACTCCCTCCCTGAATGACCGGTGGCGCCCCTAGCGTCCCGGGTGGCGGCGGGGCGGCAGGGTGAGTCTGGAGTAGGGCTCAGGGGTCCAAATGCCCCGGCGAGGCGGCGCCTGGCCCCTTGGGAGGGGTCCCTCGGGGGCCGACCTAGGGTTGAGGTTAGCCCAAAGGAGGCCGGGGCCCGATCCGCCGGCTGTGCAGAGAACGGAGGGGCGGGGCGAGGTGAGGGCGCTGGCGAGCGGGAGCGTGAGCCCAAGCGTTTTGGCGCGGGGGGCCTTCGAATGTCGCCAGAGGCTCTGAGGGCCCTGCCCCTTGTCCCGCCCTGAATGACCGGCAGCGCCCCTAGTGGCCCATGTGGCAGCGGGGCAGCCGGTTGTGTCCAGCGCTGGAGCTCGGGGTTCTCCAATCCCCGGTGTTGCGGCTCTAGGCCCCTTGCTGGGGCCCCTAGGGGACCGACCTATGGTTAGATTTAGCCCCCAGGAGGCCGGAAGCCCGATCCGCCAACTCTGCGGCAAGCGGAGAGGCCGCCGGAGGTGAGGCCGCTGGCGAGCGGGAGCGTGGGCTCAGGCGTTTTGGCGCGGGGGTCCTTCGAAAGTCGCTGGGGGCTTGGAGGGCCCTGTACGTTCTTCTGCCCTGAATGACCGGCGGCTCCCCTAGCGGCCCGGGTGGAGGAGGGGTGTTAGGGTGACTTGGGCGCTGGGGCTTGGGGGTCCCCAATCCTCGGCGTTGGGGCGCCAGGCCCCTTTGGAAGGGCTCTAGGGGGCCGACCAAGGGTTATTGTTAGCCCCCAGGGGGCCAGCAGGCCAGATCCGCCGGCTGTGAGGCGAGCGGAGGGGTGGACCCAGGTGAGGGCGCTTGAGAGCAAGAATGTGGACCCAAGCGTTTTGGCACGGGGGGCCTTCGAAGGTCATCGGGGGTTCGGAGGGCCCAACCCGTCCTCCTGCCCTGAATGACCAGCGGCGCTACTAGCGGCCCGGGGGGGCGGAGCGGCAGGGTGAGCCCAGCACTGGGGCTTGGGGGTCCCCAATCCCCGGCGTTGCGGGGGAAGACCCTTGGTAGTGGCCCCTTGAGGGCCGACCTAAGGTTAGAGTTAGCCCCCAGGAGGCCGGCAGGCCCGATGTGCCAGCTGTGCGGCGAGCGGAGGGGAGGGCCGAGGTGAGGGCGCGGGCGAGCGGGAGCTAGGCCGAAGCGTTTTGGCGCGGGAAGCCTTCGAAGGTCGCCGGGGGATCGGAGGACCCTGCCCGTTTTCCCGCCCTGAATGACCTGCGGCGCCCCTGGGGCCCGGGTGGTGGCAGGGCGACAGGGTGAGTCCGTCGCTGGGGTTGGGGGGTTCCCAATCCCCGGTGTTGCAGCACCAGGCCCCTTTGCAGGGGCCCCTCGGAGGCTGACCTAGGGTTATGGTTAGCCCCCAGGAGGCCGCAGGCCCAATCCACCGGCTGTGCGGTGAGCAGAGGGGAGGGCCGAGGTGAGGGCGCTGGCGAGCGGTAGCGTAGGCCCATGAGTTTTGGCGCGGGGGGCCTTCGAAGGTCGCCGGGGCTCAAGAAGCCCTGCCCGTTCTCCCGCACTGAATGTCCGGCGGTGCCCCTAGCGGCTCAGTTGCCGGCGGGGGAGCATGGTGAGTCGGATGCTGGGGCTAGCTGTCCGCAAACCCAGGTGTTGCGGTGCCAGGCCCGTTGGGAGGGGCCTCTCGGGGGCCGACGAAGGGATAGGGTTAGCCCCCAGGAGGCTGGCGGGCCCTATCCGCCGGCTGTGCGGCGAGCGGAGGGGCGGGCCGAGGTGAGGGCACTGGCTACCGGGAGAGTGGGCGCAAGCTTTCTGGCGCGGGGGGCCTTCGAAAGAGGCCGGGGGCTCCAAGGGCCCCTCCCGTTCTCCCGCCCTGAATGACCGGTGGTGCCACTAGCGGCCTGTGTGGCGGCGGGGCAGCACGGTGAGTCCAGCACTGTGGCTCGTGGGTCTCCAATGCCCGGCATTGCCGCTCCAGGCACCTTGGGATGAGCCCCTGCGAGGGTGAGCTAGGGTTAGGGTTAGCCCCCAGGAGGCCGGCAGGCCCGATCTGCCAGCTGTGTGGCGAGCGGAGGGGCAGGCCGAGGTGAGGGCGCTGAAGAGCAGGAGCGTGGGCCCAAGCGTTTTGGTGCGGGGGCCTTTGAAGGTCACCAGGGGCTCGGAGGACCCTGCCCGTTCTCCCGCCCTGAATGACCTGCGGCGCCCCTGGGGCCTGGGTGGCGGCAGGGCGACAGGGTGAGTCCGTCGCTGGGGTTGGGGGGTTCCCAATCCCCGGTGTTGCGGCACCAGGCCCCTTTGCAGGGGCCCCTCGGAGGCTGACCTAGGGTTATGGTTAGCCCCCAGGAGGCCGCAGGCCCAATCCACCGGCTGTGCGGTGAGCAGAGGGGAGGGCCGAGGTGAGGGCGCTGGCGAGCGGTAGCGTAGGCCCATGAGTTTTGGCGCGGGGGGCCTTTGAAGGTCACCAGGGACTCGGAGGACCCTGCCCGTTCTCCCGCCCTGGATGATCGGCGGTGCCCCTAGAGGCCCGGGTGGCAGCGGGGCGGGAGGGTGAGTCTGGCGCTGGGGCTTGTGGGTCCGGAATCCCGGGCATTGCGGCACCAGGCCCCTTGGGAGGGGCCCCTCGAGGGATCGAGCTAGGGTTAGGTTTAGCCCCCAGGGGACCGTCAGGCCCAATCCGCCGGTTGTGCAGGGAGCGGAGGGTGGGCTGAAGTGATGGTGCTGGCGAGCGGGAGCGTGGGCCCAAGGGTTTTGGCGCGGAGGGCCTTCAAACGGCGCTGGGGGCTCTGAGGGCCCTGTCCGTTGTTCTGCCCTGAATGACCGACAGCTCTCCTACCGGCCCGGGTGGCGGCGGGGCGGCACAGTGCGTCCGGCGCTGGGACTCGGGGGTCACCAATCCCAGGCATTGCAGCGATAGGCCCCTTGGGAGGGGCCCCTTGGGGGCCGACCTAGGGTTCGGGTTAGTCCCCAGGAGGCTGGCAGGCCCTATCCGCCGGCTCTGCCACATGCGGAGGGGCTAGCCGAGGTGAGGGCGCTGGCGAGCGGGAGCATGGCCCCAAGCGTTTTGTCGCGGGGGACCTTCGAAGGTCGCCGGGGGCCCGGGGGGCCCTGCCCGTTCTAACGCCCTGAATGAGGACGGCGCCCCTAGCGGGCCGGGTGGTGAGGAGCGGCAGAGTGCGTCCGGCGGTGGGGTTCGGGTGTCCCCAATCCCCAGCGTGGCGGCGCCAGGCCCCTTGGGAGGGGCTCCTCTGGGGCCGACCTAGGTTTAGGGTTAGCCCAAAGGAGGCCGGCAGGCCCGAACCGCCGGCTGTGCGGCGAGCAGAGGGGCGGGCCGAGGTGAGGGCGCTGGCGAGGGGGAGCGTGGGCCCAGGGTTTTGGCACAGGGGGCCTTGGATTGTCACTGGGGGCTTGGAGGGCCCTGCACATTCTCACACACTAAATGACCGGTGGCGCCCCTGTCGGCCAGGGTGGCGGCTTGTCGGCAGGATGAGTCTGGAGCTGGGGCTCAGTGGTCCCCGATCCCCGGCGCGGTGGCTCCAGGCACTTGGGAGGGGTCCCTCGGGGGCCGACATATGGTGAGTGTTAGCCCAAAGGAGGCCGGCGGGCCCAATCCGCCGGCTGTGCAGCGAGCGGAGGGGTGGGCCGACGTTAATGCGCTGGCAAATGGGAGCGTGGGCCCAAGCGTTTTGGCATGGGGGGCCTTCGAAGCTCACCGGGGGCTAGGAGGGCCCAGCAAGTTCTCCCGCCCTGAATGCCCAGCGGCTCCCTAGCGGCCAGGGTGGCGGCGGGGAGGCAGGGTGAGTCCGGAGCTCGGGCTCGGGGGTCCCCAATACCCGGCATGGCATTGCCAGGCCGCTTGGGAGGGGTCCCTCGGGGGCCGAGCTAGGGTTATCGTTAGCCCAAAGGAGGCCAGCAGGCCCGATTGGCCGGCTGTGCGGCGAGGGGAGGGGTGAGCCGAGGTGAGGGCGCTGGCGAGCGGGAGCTTAGGCCCAAGCGTTTTGGTGCGGGGGGCCTTCGAAGGTCATCGGGGGCTCGGAGGGCCCTGCCAGTACTCCCTCCCTGAATGACCGGTGGCGCCCCTAGCGTCCCGGGTGGCGGCGGGGCGGCAGGGTGAGTCTGGAGTAGGGCTCAGGGGTCCAAATGCCCCGGCGAGGCGGCGCCTGGCCCCTTGGGAGGGGTCCCTCGGGGGCCGACCTAGGGTTGAGGTTAGCCCAAAGGAGGCCGGGGCCCGATCCGCCGGCTGTGCAGAGAACGGAGGGGCGGGGCGAGGTGAGGGCGCTGGCGAGCGGGAGCGTGAGCCCAAGCGTTTTGGCGCGGGGGGCCTTCGAATGTCGCCAGAGGCTCTGAGGGCCCTGCCCCTTGTCCCGCCCTGAATGACCGGCAGCGCCCCTAGTGGCCCATGTGGCAGCGGGGCAGCCGGTTGTGTCCAGCGCTGGAGCTCGGGGTTCTCCAATCCCCGGTGTTGCGGCTCTAGGCCCCTTGCTGGGGCCCCTAGGGGACCGACCTATGGTTAGATTTAGCCCCCAGGAGGCCGGAAGCCCGATCCGCCAACTCTGCGGCAAGCGGAGAGGCCGCCGGAGGTGAGGCCGCTGGCGAGCGGGAGCGTGGGCTCAGGCGTTTTGGCGCGGGGGTCCTTCGAAAGTCGCTGGGGGCTTGGAGGGCCCTGTACGTTCTTCTGCCCTGAATGACCGGCGGCTCCCCTAGCGGCCCGGGTGGAGGAGGGGTGTTAGGGTGACTTGGGCGCTGGGGCTTGGGGGTCCCCAATCCTCGGCGTTGGGGCGCCAGGCCCCTTTGGAAGGGCTCTAGGGGGCCGACCAAGGGTTATTGTTAGCCCCCAGGGGGCCAGCAGGCCAGATCCGCCGGCTGTGAGGCGAGCGGAGGGGTGGACCCAGGTGAGGGCGCTTGAGAGCAAGAATGTGGACCCAAGCGTTTTGGCACGGGGGGCCTTCGAAGGTCATCGGGGGTTCGGAGGGCCCAACCCGTCGTCCTGCCCTGAATGACCAGTGGCGCTACTAGCGGCCCGGGGGGGCGGAGCGGCAGGGTGAGCCCAGCACTGGGGCTTGGGGGTCCCCAATCCCCGGCGTTGCGGGGGCAGACCCTTGGTAGTGGCCCCTCGGGGCCGACCTAAGGTTAAAGTTAGCCCCCAGGAGGCCGGCAGGCCCGATGTGCCAGCTGTGCGGCGAGCGGAGGGGCGGGCCGAGGTGAGATCGCTGGCGAGCGGGAGCTTGGCTGAAGCGTTTTGGCGCGGGAAGCCTTCGATGGTCGCCGGGGGATCGGAGGACCCTGCCCGTTTTCCCGCCCTGAATGACCTGCGGCGCCCCTGGGGCCCGGGTGGCGGCAGGGCAACAGGGTGAGTCCATCGCTGGGGTTGGGGGTTCCCAGTCCCCGGTGTTGCGGCACCAGGCCCCTTTGCAGGGGCCCCTCGGAGGCTGACCTAGGGTTATGGTTAGCCCCCAGGAGGCCGCAGGCCCAATCCACCGGCTGTGCGGTGAGCAGAGGGGAGGGCCGAGGTGAGGGCGCGAGCGGTAGCGTAGGCCCATGAGTTTTGGCGTGGGGGGCCTTCGAAGGTCGCCGGCGCTCAAGAAGCCCTTCCCGTTCTCCCGCACTGAATGTCCGGCGGTGCCTCTAGCGGCTCAGTTGCCGGCGGGGGAGCATGGTGAGTCTGGTGCTGGGGCTCAGGAGTCCCCAATCCCCGTCGTTGCGGCGCCAGGCCCCTTGGGAGGGGCCACTAGGGGGCCGACCTAGGGTTTGGGTTAGCCTCCAGAAGGCCCACAGGCCCGATTCACCATCTGTGCGGCGAGCGGAGGGGAGGGCCGAGGTAAGGGCGCTGGGGAGCAGTAGCGTGGGCCCAAGCGTTTTGGTGCTGGGGGCCTTCGAAGGTCGCCGGTGGCTTGGAGGGCCCTGGCCATTCTCCCTCCCTGAATGAACTGCGGCGCCCCTAGCGGCCCAGGTGGCAGTAGGGCGGGAGGGTCAGCTGGGCGCTGGGGCTCAGGAGTCCCCAGTCCCCAGTGTTGAGGCAATAGGAACCTGGGATGGGCCCCTCGGGGGCCCACCAAAGGTTAGGTTAACACCCAGGAGGCTGGCAGTCCTGATCCACTGGCTGTGCAGCGAGCAGAGGGGCGGAACGAGGTGAGGGCGCAGGCGAGTGGGAGCATGGGCCAAAGCATTTTGGCACAGGGGGCCTTTGAAGGTCGCCAGGGGCTTGGAGGGATCTGCCCGTACTCCCTCCCTGAATGACCGACGGTGTTCCTAGTGGCCTGGGTGGTGGCAGAGCAACACGGTGAGTCCGGCGCTGGGGTTCGGGGGTCCCCAATCCCAGGCATTGCGGTGCCAGGCCCCTTTGGAAGGGCCCCTCAGGGGCCAACCTAGGGTTATGGGTAGCCCCAGGAGTCGGGCAGGCCTCATCCACCAGCTCTGCAGCAAGCGGAGGGACGGGCCGAGGTGAGGGCACTGAGGAGCAGGAGCATGGGCTCAAGCGTTTTGGATGGGGGGGCCTTGGAAGGTCGCCGTGGGCTCGGAGGGCCCTGCCTGTTCTCCCACACTGAATGACCAGCGACACCCCTAGCGGCCCGGGTGGTGGAGGGGCAGCAGGGTGAGTCCGGCGCTGGGGCTCGGGGGTCCCCAACCCGGCGTTGCGGTCCCAGGCCCCTTGGGAGGGGCCCCTCAGCGGCCGACCTAGGGTTAGGGTTAGCCCCCTGGAGGCCGGGAGGCCCGATCTGCCAGCTGTGTGGGGAGCGGAGGGGCCGGCCAAGGTGAGGGCGCTGACTAGTGGGAGCGTGGGCGCAAGCATTGTGGCGCAGGGGGCCTTCGAAGGTCGCCAGTGGCTCAGAGGGCCCTGTCCTTTGTTCCGGCCTGAATGACCTACAGCGCTCCTAGCGGCACGGGTGGTGGCGGAGCGGAAGTGTGAGTCCGGCGCTGAGGCTTGCGGGTCCAGAATCCCTGGCTTGTGGCGCCAGGCCCCTTGGGAGAGGCCCCTCGGGGGCCGACCTAGGGTTAGGGTTAGCTCCTAGGAATCCGGCAGGCCCATATGCCGGCTGTGCAGCGAGCGGAGGGGCGGGACTTGGCGAGGGCGCTGGTGAGCAGGAACATGGGCCCAAGCATTTTGGCACAGGGGGCCTCTAATGGTCGCCGTGGCTCGGAGGGCCCTCCCCGTTCTCCCGCCCTGACTGACCGGAAGCGGCCCTAGAGGCCCGGGTGGCGGTGGGGTGGCAATGTGAGTCTGGCGCTGCGGCTCAGGGGTCACCAATTTCCGGCGTTGCAGCGCCAAGCCCCTTGGCAGGAATGACTCGGGGGCTGACCTAGGGTTAGGGTTAGACCTCAGAAGGCCGGCAGGCCTGAAACGCCAGCTGTGCGTAAAGCAGATGGGCGGGCCGAGGTGAGGGCGCTGGTGAGCGGGAGCGTGGGCCCACGCGTTTTGGCACGGGAGGGCTACGAAGGCCGCAGGGGCCTGGGAGGTCCCTGCCTGTTCTCCCTCCCTGAATGACCGGCGTCACCTGCAGCGGCCCTGGTGGCGGCGGGGCTACAGGTTGAGTCCGGTGCTGGGGGTCGGGGGTTCCCAATCCCCAGCATTGTGCCACCAGGCCCCTTGGAAGGGGCCCCTCGGGGGCTGACCTAGGGTTAGGGTCAGCCCCCAGGAGGCCGGCAGGCCCGGGAGCCTGGGCCCAAACGTTTTGGCGCAGGGGGCCTTTGATGTCGCCGGGGGCTAGGAGGGCCCTGCCTGTTCTCCCGCCCTGAATGACCAGCTGCACCCCTAGCGGCCCGAATGGCAGCGGGGCGGCAGGGTGACTCCGGCGCTGCAGCTTGGTCCCCAATCCCCGGCGTTGCAGCGCCAGGCCCCTTGGCAGGGGCCCCTCGGGTCTGACCTAGGGTTAGGGTTAGCCCCCAGGAGGCCGGCAGGCCCAATCCTCCAGCTGTGCAGGAGCAGAGGGGTGGGATGAGATGAGGGCACTGGCGAGCGGGAAGGTGGGGCCAAGCATTTTGGCGCGAGGGGCCTTCAAAGGTTGCCAGGGGCTCGGAGGGCCCTGCCTGTTCTCCTGACCTGAATGACTGACGGCGCCCTTCGTGGCCCGTTTAGCAGCGGGGCGGCAGGGAGAGTCTGGTGCTGGGGCTCGGGGGTCCCCAATCCCCGGCGTTGCAGCGCCAGGCCCTTTGGGATGGGCCCCTAGGGGGCCTACCTAGGGTAGGGTTAGCCGCCAGGAGGCTAGGATGCCTGATCTGCCGGCTGTGCGGCGAGCGGAGGGGCAGGCTGAGGTAAGGGCGATGGCAAGCGGGACCATGGGCCCTAGTGCTTTGGTGCAGGGGGCCTTCGAAGGTCGTTGGGGGCTCAGAGGGCCCTGCCCATTCTCCCGCACTGAATGACCGGCAGTGCCCCTAGTGGCCCGGGTGGCGGCGGGGGGCATGGTGAGTCCGGCACTGGGGCTCGGGAGTCCCCTTTCCCCGTCGTTGTGGCACCAGGCCCCTTGGGAGGGGCCACTAGGGCCGACCTAGGTTTAGGGTTAGCCCCCAGAAGGCCCACAGGCCCGATCCGCCAGCTGTGAGGCGAGCGGAGGAGAGGGCCGAGGTAAGGGCGCTGGCCAGCGGGAGCGTGGGGCCAAGCGTTTTGGTGCGGGGGGCCTTCGAAGGTCACCGGTCGCTCGGAGGGCCCTGCCCGTTCTCCCTCCCTGAATGAATGGCGGCGCCCCTAGCGGCCCAGGTGGCGGTAGGGCAGGAGGGTGAGTCCGGCACTGGGGCTCGGGAGTCCCCAATCCCAGGCATTGCGGTGCCAGGCCCCTTCAGAGGGGCATCTCAGGGGACAACCTAGGGTTCTGGAGGAGTGCAGGCCTCATCTGCTGGCTCTGTGGCGAGCGGAGGGGCGGGCCGAAGTGAGGGCACTGAGGAGCAGGAGCGTGGTCTCAAGTGTTTTGGATGCGGGGGCCTTCGAAGTTCGCCAGGGGCTCGGAGGGCCCTGCCCATTCTCCCGCCCTGAATGACCAGCGGCACCCCTAGCGGCCCGGGTGGTGATGGGGTGGCAGGGAGACTCCGGCGCTGGGGATCGGGGCTCCTTAATACCCGGCGTTGTGGCCTCAGGTCCCTTGGGATGGGACCCTCGGAGGCCGACCTAGGGTTAGGGTTAGCCCCCAGGAGGCTGCCAGGCTCGTTCCGCCCATGTGCGGTGAATGGAGGTGTGGGTTGAGGTGAGGTAGCTGGCGAGTGGGGGCGTGGGCCAGAGCATTTAGGCTTTGGCTTGGGGTGCCTTCGAAGGTTGCAGGAGGCTTAGAGGGTCCTGCCCGTTCTGTCGCCCTGAAGGACTGGTGATGCCCCTAGTGCCCCATGTGGCGGCAGGGCGGCAGGGTGCATCCGGTGGTGGGACTCGGGGGTCCCCAATCCCTGGCATGCGGCGCCAGGCCACTTGGGAGGGGCCCCTCGGGTGCAACCTAGGCATAGGGTTAGCCCCCAGGAAGCCAGCAGGCCCGATCCGCCAGCTCTGCAGCGAGAGGAGGGGTGGGCCGAGGTTAGGGCGCTGGGGAGCAGGAGCAAGGGAGCCAGAGTTTTTGTGCGGGGGGCCTTTGAAGGTCGAAGGGGGATCGGAGGGCCTTGCCCGTTCTCCCTTCTTGAATGACTGGCAACGCCCGTAGCGCCCTGGGTGCTTGCGGGGTGGCAGAGTGAGTCCAGCACTGGGGCTCGGGGGTCCCAAATCCCCAGCATTGTGGTGCCAGGCTCCTTGGGAGGGGCCCCTCGGGGGCCGACCTCGGGTTAGGGTTCTTCCACAGGAGGCCGGCAAGCCCGGCGCTAAGTGGCTCTGACAATGTAACAAAAATGCCATACACTTATCTGAAAGAAATAACAGTGTACAGGAACCCTCTTAGCCCTAACATCATCCTTTGTGAATATGGAAGCCAGCCCCAAAGTGGTCGTGGAAGTCTGACGAAAGGGCTAAGCACTTTTCTCTGAGTCACCACACTGTACAGGGAAAGAGCAATGTACATCATCATTCACGAGTAGGAAGCATGAATGGAAGGTTCTGGAATTTCGAGGACTCTGACCCATCCTTATTGGTAATAAACCACCGTGTACAGGAAAACACCTTCAACTCTCATCAGCCTCCTCAATCCTGATTCCGATTCAACTTTTGGTGTGTAGGACTAGGGAAATGTACACATCTTATTGCTAAGAAAGAACGATGTCAGGGTAATGCCCTTCAAGTCACCTCAGCCTTCCTGAAGACGGAAGCAGGAATCAAGCTGGTTATGTTACCATGAGGTAAGGAAGATGAGCATATAAGTGAGAAACAACAGTGGGCAGGACCTCTCTTCCAACGAACATTATCTTTGCTTAATGTTGAATCCCTATGGTAAGTGGTTGTGGGCATTTGTGAGGTCAAAATCTTAAGTGTTTTGTAAAACCTCTTGGTCATTCACAGATGAGACTAAGGTAGTTGGGGACTCCTAGGCAGTGATTTGTCCACTGTCAAAAATATGAAAAGATAAAAGAGACAGATGAGGTCTCCTCAGGCATTGTCCTTTATCCTCATCCTCCGTGAGGATGGCCATCTCTGGACAGCTCAGTGTCAGAGTCTCATTCACATTGGGGGCATCTGTTCCTCACAGACATGAGGCAGGGAAATGGATTTGGTTCTCTGTGCCAGCCCAGCCACAGCTGAGTGTCACAGCACCCTCTCGTGGGCTCATAAGAGTTTCACTGTCACCAGGCAGGTCATTGTATTTGATAAACCACTGTGAGAGTTTGCAATTGCCTTCACCTGCAACCTCCAGAGGCAAATGCAGATCTCTGGTACCATGTGAAGTCATGTGAAGGCTTTGTGAGAAAGTGTCCTTTTGCTTAAGAAAAACATGGCTGGGGCTCCTGGCTGGCTCAGCCAGTTAAGCATGTGCCTTTGGCTCAGGTTATGATCCCAGGGTTCTGGAATCGAGCCGAGGGTCCCTGCTCAGCAGGAAAGGAGTAGGGAAATAGCTTAGAACCCACAGAGAATGTGAATAAAGGGGAGTGAAATGGAACTTGGTCTGTGTTTTGCTTTAGGGATTGGAAGTTAGTTTTTTCTCAATTGTGATTGTTCTTGAAACAGAACAGCTGTATTGTTTTTTTTTACCTTTAATTTTTTTCTAGTAACAATTTTTTATTATGATATGTTAGTCACTATACAGTATTTCCTTAGTTTTTGATGTAGTGTTCCGTGATTCATTATTTGCATATAACACCCAGTGCTCCATGCAATATGTACCTTCCTTAATACCCATCACTGGCCCATCCCAATCCCCCACCCCTCTCCCCTCTGAAGCCCTCAGTTTGTTTCCCAGAGTCCATAGTCTCTCGTGGCTCATTCCCCCTTCTGTTTAGCGTCCATTGTCTAAAGGGACAGACAGTGGAAGTTCACCAAATATAAGATCGAAATTTCATTGTTCATTATAGATGCCGCCAAGTAGTTCCCAGACATTTCATTCTACTCTAGTAATTGATTATACCTGTGCAGGTGCACGTGAAAGATAACTGATGAATGTATACTGGTAATAAAACACGCCCCACAGTAGTAGAATAATAGAGAATGCACATGTGTAAAATTATTCGACTACGGCTTCCATGCTTTCCCTTTGGTTCCTTGTTATCTATGAAATTGGACAATTTTTGTTCTCTAGGCTTAAAACTCATTGTCAGTATTCAGAGTTTTTCAATGCTGATCTTCTCCTGTATAAGTTACTAAAAACCTAAAATATGTATGAACTTTAAAAAATGCTATATTGAAAATTATAGCAGGGAAGTTCCATTTTGTGAATATTGTGTCAATGAATCTCTATTTTGCCATCAGTGTTCATTAGAAATGATGACATTTCATGTGAGTATAAATATCAATGTGAAAAAGAAAAGGTAGGAAGAACCTTGAATGTTTAAGTAATTGCTGAAATGACAGGTGTGTGTGTGTGTGTGTGTGTGTGTGTGTGTGTGTGTGTGTAATTGATTTTCAGTGAATGGTTCAGCTACTTGCAGGGCCTCCGAGAGAGCACAGGTGAACCTTTCAATGAGTTGGTATCTGTTTTCAGAACATGGGAATCTCTTAGTCCAATAGTCAATCAGGCAAGCTTTGAGGTCTTGAAGAGTTTCAGTCCTCAGCGATGGTGTTGCAGACCCTTGTGAGCAAACCCTAGGTATGCTCAGAGCCCTCATTAGCTGGTACCAACGTGTGACGATTTCAGACAGCATTTCCCAAAGAAGTACCTCTTGAGTCTCTGTTCTTGTCAGTTCCCTACACTTCCTTACACTAGTTATGTGATCAGTGTGTTTCAGGATAATCCCCACATGTGATTTTTGCTATTTCCTACTAGTCCTATCTGATTCTCATCTTCTTCTTTTATGGTAGGGGTTGGGAAGCAACCTGTGTGGTGTAGGAAGGGGTGTGGTAGTTGTCTGCCTTCAGAGGACCAAATGATGCCTAGAAATTGTACTGTAGTTTGAGGTCAATTGTCCATCCTCTGAGTGTCAGGCATTCCATCACTTTACTTTGATGCTAGTCTGTTCTTCAAGCTGTCCTCAGAAATAAGGACGTCATCCATCTAGGGAATACTGGTTTGTGTGTATGTTTTCATTTTAGGAAAGGCCTTGCTGTGCCTGAAAATAATACTGTAGAGCACCCTTTCCTGTTCTTATTGGCCATCAGTCAATCTTTTGTGAAGTATTCGTTTATAAATAGACTTTCTATGGTTGATGAGCAGGAATTCTTTATTGACAAGTCTTTGTCAGTGTGTGTATTGCAAATCTTTACTTCCCAGCCTGCGGTTCACTTTTTCATTTTCTTATGGTCATAAGATAAGGAGAAATGTCACATTTTTATGAAGTCCCACTGAATTCTTTTAAATGGTTTGTGCACCCTATGTCTTACCCCAAGACTGACAGGTTCTACGTTTTCGTTCAGAAACTGTCCAATGGGAAGCTACAATCCATTTTCTCTGTCCATTTATTGCTTACAAATTTCACATTTTTATGAAGTCCCACTGAATTCTTTTAAATGGTTAGTGCACCCTATGTCCTACCCCAAGATTGACAGGTTCTACGTTTTCTTTCAGAAACTGTCCAATGGGAAGCTACAATCCAATTTCTCTGTCCATTTATTGCTTACAAATGTATTTTGACCATCTGTTTCCTAGGAAACCTCTTTTGTTATTATTATTATTATTATTATTATTATTATTATTATTATTATTATTTTAAATTGCATTTTTAATTCTAAAAGGGTATTTATAGACTGTTTTGAATTTTCTATGTACACAATCGTGTTATCTGTGAATAGTCACTATTATCCCCTCAATTCTTATCCTTTTTGTTTCTCTTGCCTTAAAACACTGGTAGATTCTCCGATGCCACGTTGAATAGAGCAGCATTGTTTAAAGATTTTCATATACCTTTCTCAATATCTGACAGAAAAAGCAGACAAAACATTGGTAACAAATGTGACCAAATTGACATATAGGGAACATTCCATAATAAGTGCAGAATACGTTATTTTCAAGTGATCATAGACTCTTTACCCAAATAGATGATAGGTGGGGCCACGAATCAAGGCTACAAATGTTAAACCCTGAAATTAACTGGATTCTATTCTTAGACCAGAGGGGAATTGAGTCACAGTCATAGCGAAAAGAAAACCAGGAAGTCCTTCAATGTTTAAAAATTAAATGGAACTTTGCTACATATCCTAAAGGTCAGAGAAGGAATCTCATTGGAAATTCTGAACCTTTTATACATGAGGGCTCACACACAATGGCACTTTCTTTGTGAAGAGCATAATAATAACCTAGACAGGAGTTGAGCCTTAAGTCAGAGTTCTGCCTGCCCCAGCCACACCTGGCAGCCTTGGCCTGTGGTCCCCCTCAGCTGTCCTTTCTGGTGGCCCTGAGCTAAGGGGGTCAACATGGCCATATGGAAATGGGAAGCTCCCCACTCATAGTGATGGCAGTGCCCCCTCCCCAGCTGCCCTTTCTGGTGGCTCTGAGCTAAGGGGGTCAACATGGCCGTATGGAAATTAGAAGCTCCCCACTCTTAGTGATGACGTTGCTATCTTATCATCCTCACCAGTCCAACAACATGATTTCTGAGTGAACTATGACACAAGAGCGACTTCTTGTCCTTCCTTCAGGTTTGAAAATCATCTGGTGAGTCATCTATTAGAAATAGGATTCAACATGTGTTCTTTCTTCTGGAAAAGAAATAGACCCAATAGCAATTATGGCTTCCTGAGCACCTGTTCTTGAGAGACATCATACTGGCTCTTTGTAGCATTCTGCCTCTTAAACTTCTCAACTAGGGTGTAGATATTTGTAGGCACATTTTCAGGTGGTTAGACAGGGACTCGGATGATATGAGTCACAGAGGATTTCAGTGTCAGAAACCTAAGTGGGATCCCCAAATTGACTCCAAATCCCTTGTTGTTCCATAGAGGGTACTATTTCCCTCTTATCTCTGGTCTTCTCGATCTGGAAACCAATCAAGTATCAGGATTTTCTTGTCATGTGGACAACTGGAACGAATTCAGCGGGCCTTTTCACCTCTGCCCATGGTGATCATTAAGATCATTATCTCAGTGGAGGACCTGTGGGTAAGATATTCAAAGATCCTTAGGGATACAGACAGTATAATATTTTTCTGGTATTAGAGTTCCTGAAACCAACTATCTTTTTTAGTCGATTCAGGCTCTGGTATGTTCAGAGGGTGCTGTAAAACAGGTCTGAAATAGTATTTAAAAACACTCAGCTCAGCCTCTTCTACAAAGTGAGCCAATGCTTATAAACATGGCTAAAATATTGCCTTACCTACGATGACCTCCCAGCCATCATAGTGTTTATATGGTATGACTGTGACTTACATTAGTCAACATTTGCAGAGAAAGAACTTAGTGCATCCAGGGGGCACTTCATGTTGAAATTAGTTTGTGACAACGAGCTACTGTGTTTTATTCTGCAGTCCAAGGGAATGGTGCCAGACATCTCTAAGGTGTCTAGCAGTTTTACAATTCTGATTTTAAGTGGTCTGTGTGCTTCAGCGATTTGGGCAGGAGAAGGGCAGGAGTCCAGAGACTGTGAACACTTCTGTTACCTGTGCTGACCATGGAGCAGGTAGCCTTCTGTGGGCATCATTTTGATTTCTTGGTACTCTTGTGAAAGGTGCTTTTGTCTCAAATTCCTCCTTTTTAGGAGTAATTATAATGATGAAAGTAATTTTTATCTTATATCATCTGTGGGCCCTGATCCTGGGCTCCCAGGGAAGCTATCCTTTAACATTTTAACTGGCTCAAAATGATTGGGCAAAAACTCAAAGCATGAGCCCTATTTCTGCCCCAAGTACATGTTGTACATCTGCTTCAAGAATAAAACAATAACCAAAAATGACAACATGAAAATAAGAAAAAATAAAGAACCTCTTTGGCTCCCATAAGATTAAAGTCATACTGACATGTACATACTGAAAATGCATGAAATCATTGCATTTCCTAAAGCCCAAGCCTTGGAGGGTCTGAGAACCACTGACATTGCCCAGAACCAGGCACACCCCAGCAGGGAGGGGTGGTGCAGAAAGGGAAGGGGCAGGACTCTGAGGGAGGTCTGCAGCTAGAGGGGTCCCTGGAAGGGGCCAGGTGTGTGTGGGGAGCCCGGCCCAGGACCCCAACCATGCCTGTGCTGGGTGTTGGGTAGAGGAGGCGCCTCTTGGACTCCCTGCACTTTCAGGGTTCCAGGGGCTTGAGGGCGGGTTGCCTGGCATCCCAGGGGCTGGGGCACCACCCTCCCTGACCAATCACCCCTTGGGGGTGGAGCTACGTCTCTGTGGGCTGTTCCAGAGTTGCAGTGGGGTGCAGACCTGGGGCAGAAGAAGGGGCACTGGGAGAGAGAGAGTTGCCCTGTGGAGGTCCCAGCTGCTGAGTGAGCAGAATGCACCAGGGGCGGGGGAGTTCGGGGGTAGGGTGCAACCCAGGTGGGAGGCAGGGTTCTCGAAGGGCACTTGGAGAGGGTTCATTGTGGGGACTCAGGTGAGTTTTCTTTTCCTCTTTAAAGTCTCTTCTGCCCCATGTCCTCAACTGGCCTTATTCCCCATACCCGTGAACTCCAGGGCGCCCAATCACCTGAGCTTTTGTGGGATGGGTTGCAGAATTTCAGGGTTTCCCCTGTTCCCTGGAAAAGTGTGGGTAAGGACCTCACAGAGTCCCCACCTTCAGTGATGTGTCCCCCTGTTCTCTGACACAGTGCAGGTGATGCATCTTGAGCAGTACCCCGAGTTCAGCAGGGTGTGCCCTGGTCCCCCAGGCACAGGTGTGGCAGTAGCAAGCCCCAGAGCCATACCCAACTTCAGCATTATGCCCCGTGTGCCCCCAGGTTAGTGGTCATTGGCTGTTGGAATCATGCAGGAAAATTCTCCAGGTGGGGGCCTGGAAGCGGGTGTAAACCAGACCCCACTCTAGTTGCACTGGGAATAGACAAATTGAGGGTTTCCTTAGAAGAGTAAGTCTGCTTTCCAGAAAAGGCAAGGTCATTGGTCTATTGAGAATGAAGATAATTACTGCTAAACAACAAGTATGTGTTGCCCCTTTGCCCAGAAACCGAAGCAGGTGTGCAGGCTTTAGGTCAGAGGTGCCTTCTTCTCCACAGCTGACAGCACTTCTCTGCTCTGACTCCAAGACACCCGAGGTTTTGAACGTCAGTATCGGAGTCAGCGAGGCAGCTTGTCACTGGACGCCAGTGTTCAGAGAAAGCACAGGTATGTTTGGCAAAATGTCCTAACTATGTCAGGGCTTTAGGTAAAACCTCTCATTATCCCAAAACCTCCTGGGCTTTTCTCTTTTCTCTAGTTGAGCCACAAAGTAAAATTGAAGTAACTGTCAGCATTCTGGGTTTGGTGCAAGAATTACAATTTTCCCTGCTGGTAGAACATTGCAGGGGATCACAATTTCTCTGTCCATTTATTGCTTACAAATGTATTTTGACCATCTGTTTCCTAGGAACCCTCTTTTATTAGAAAGGGAAGGTGAGATTCACTCTGTGCCTGTTTGTAACATCTAATTTGTTCCTTCATCTAACAATGTTTACTCAATTGGGCCTAAGACATGTTTGAGTGGCCAGCATCTAGAGTTAGGTGGCTTTTTTCATCTGATACAGACTTGGATGATGTCATTTGACAAAGGTGATGTTTCATCATTGATTAGTTTATTCATCAAAAGAGTTAAAATTAGGGTGGAGGGAAAATTGAAAATTTTCCAAAGCGGCCTGTTCCTGTTTAAAAGTTGAGCTTGACTTTCTAGTTTTACTAAATGTATTATCTCGATATTTTGAGGTGCCATATTCTCTCTGTAGTTTCTTTGGTGGTGGAATCAGAAGGAGAGTCTGGGAATTCTTTTGGATAGTGGCATGCTGGTGGCTTCAAGGGGCTTGGCGTCAGGAGCCTTGGGTGAAGTCTGCAACTGCTTGTCTGACCCTAGGAGAATCTCCCAGAGGTTTTGTTTCCTCTTATGAAATTGCCGGCAGATAATGTTCTGATTAAAGGGGAACCCTCCCATCCTGTTGGTGGGAATGCAAAGTTGTGCAGCCAGTCTGGGAAACAGTGTGGGGGTTCCTCAAAAAGTTAAACATTGAACAACCCCATGATCTAGCAATTGCTCTCCTAGGTATTTACCCAAAGGATACAAAAATGCAGATTTAAAGGGGGAACCTGAACCATGATGTTTATACCAGAAATGTCCACAGTAGCCAAACTATGGAGAGAATCCCAACATCCATGCACTGATGAATGGATAAAGCAGATGTGGGATACATATATATAATGGAATATGACCCAGCTTCAAAAAGAATGAAATCTTACCATTTGCAAGGATGCGGATGGATCTAGAGTGTATTAAGCTAAGCAAAATCAGTGAGGAAAGACAAATATCCTATGCTCATACGCTTGTGGAACTTCGGAAAGAAAACAGATGAACAGAGTGGAGGGGCGATGAGAGAGGCAAACAAGGAAATAGACTCAACCTTGGAGAACAAACTGAGTGTTACTGCAGGACAGGGGCATGGGGGGAAGAGTTAAATGGGTGAGAGGTATTAAGGAGGGTGTTTGTGATGAGCATCGGGTACTGTATGCAGGTGAGGAATCGCTAAATCCTACCCCTGACGCAAATGTTCCATGGCATGTGACTAACTGGAATTTAAGTAAGAGAAGAAAGGAAAAAGTGTTCTGCTTCATGAAGAGTGAGGTAAACTTGTAGTAATTTGGGCTGTACTATTCTATAGATGAGAGTTGTTAAACACCCTGTTGTAGGATACACTAGTTGCTTATCACATAAGGAGTCTTCAGAAAGCTGCAATGAAAGATTCAGGTGTCAGAGTATGTTCATGTTCCACTGATATGTTACAGTTTGCACAGGTAGGAAAGAAGATGGAGAGAAAGGCAACAGAAGGGGAAAGTAGGTGTGAACCTTTCATTACTTAGCATTATAGCTTTCTCATGAAAGCCTTGCGCCAATGTGATTATGGAAGCAGAGGGGAATCCGGGAAATTTGCAGGAGACGGGGGAGTTCCAGATCTGGGTAAAGCTGACAAGGGTCCCAGAGGAGAGCTGAATGCATTCTGCAGCAGGGTGTGGGCGGGGTGGGCTCCAGGGGTGGCTGTGGGTCTCCTGGGTGAGAGTTGTAACAGGTGAGGGCTGTGTGCAAGTTCCTGGCTGAGGACAAGTGAGGCACAGGTGGAGAGCTGGCAGAGAACTTTCTTCTGGGCCACCAGCCTCACCCAACACACAGCTTCATCTTCTGTCCCTTTCACTCCAATTCAGACTTCTCCGAAGGTGAGTGAGAACACATCAAGAGCATTCGAAACAGAAGGGAAAGCATGTGGAAAGGCTCTGGGGCAGGAGAATTCCAGGTATGTCCAGGAGCAGCAAGAAGGCCCTGTGGCCACAGGAGACAGCTTAGGACATGAGCTCAGAGAGGTGACAGATGGTGACAGAAAGCCATTCCAGGGCTATAACCCCATGAGACCCTGTTTCACTGGGCCATCGTGGCTACAGTGTTGAGAACAGATGACAGAGGGTTGAAGATGGCAAGGCAGGTCAATGACGAAGCTTTTCCAGGAACTCAGGCACTGTGGTCCAGACAGGTGGCCTTGGATGGAGTGGTTAGACCTATTCTGGGTCCATTTTGAAGATGGAGCTCACAGGATTTGCTGATGGGTTAGCTATTAGGAGCAGGAGAACAGAGGAATTGGGGTAACTCCCAGCTGTTGTGGGTTGTCCTGATCGAGGGGAAGGAGTGGGTTTTTCGGGTGGTAGGAGGTAGTCCGTGTTCTGCATGCTGAGGAAGGTGCCTTTCCCAGTGGATCTGCTGAGGTTTGTGTCTGAGAGAACCTTTCACTTCTCCTCCCTCAGCAATGCTCAAGTACAAGTATCCCCCACTTTTTAAACGTTCACAGTAAGTCACTTGGTTTTCTTGAAATAACTACGTAATTACCCATCTTCAGTAAGAGGAAGAGACCTGAAGAGGATTTTCCTCTTATGAAAAAAGGTGAACTGTGAGAATCGCGTTCATCATCTGTTTTGGGGAGAAGCTCCTTCCGTTGGGAACCGCTCTCCGCATCCAGCCACCAGCACTTTGAATGGTGTCTGTGAGCCTCTATTGTGCTTTATCTTCATTTATGCTGGGCCTCCGTTAGGTACTTGTGTCCTGAGGCCTAAGAAAAGCCAAAAGAAGGAATTTTGGGGTCTGAGCACACTGTCTAATTGTTCCGTGTAAATTAATGGCCATTCCTTCTTGACACCATTTCTGCTGTGCAAGGTTTCTCAGAAGCCCTGCACTTTCAAAGAGCAGGGAA
Organism: Ursus americanus; assembly: GCF_024610735.1. Classification (NCBI taxonomy): domain Eukaryota; kingdom Metazoa; phylum Chordata; class Mammalia; order Carnivora; family Ursidae; genus Ursus; species Ursus americanus. The sequence goes on along the minus strand of NW_028273641.1, from coordinate 1,314,405 downwards.
ACCTATACCCCATGCTGCGGGGTTAGTTTTAGTCTCCATGCTGGACAGAACATTTCATGACTGTCAGATTTTCTCACTCAAACATTGAGACTTTGACCACCTTCACCCATTTCTACCACCCCATCCCCGAATCTGGCACCTACCAATCTGCTATCAGTATCTATGCATTCAGTATTTGTTTATTCCACGTGGAATGTACATGAGAGCATCTGGGATTGGTCTTTCTGTGTCTGAGTTACTTGGAATAAGGTCCCCAAGGTCTGTGTTTCCAGGTCTGATTCTTGTGAATAATGCTGCAGTGAACGTGGGAGTGCATCTGTCTTTTTGAGGCAGTATTTTTGTGTTCTCCGAATAAATACTGAGTAGAGCCATTACTGTGCCATGTGGTAGTTGCATTTATTTTTTCAGGAACCTCCATACCATTTGTCACAGTGGCTGCACCAATTTCCATTCCCACCAACAGTGCACAGTGTCTCCTCTGCAAACCCTTGACCCCAACTGGTGTCTGTCTCTGGACAATTGGTGATCCAACTGTTGTGAGGGGATAGCCGATTGTGGGTTTGACTGATGTTTCCCTGACGATTTTTAGTGATGTCTAACAACTTTCTCTGTCTGTTGGCACCTGTGTGCCATCTTTGGAAAGTATCTATTCACATATTCCCCACGTTTTTTTATACAGTTTTTTTTTTGTTTCTTTTGATTTGTATGAGTGTTGTGTGTATTTTTTATATTAGCCTCTTCTCACACATATGATTCGCAGATATTTTTTTCTTATTGGGTCAGTGGCCTTTTAAGTTTTTGCTGGTTTCTTTTGCCGTGTGGAAGATTTCAGTTTGATATTGTTCCACTTGTTTATTTTTGCTTTTGTTGCCTTTGCATTTGGTGTCCGATCTGAAGACTCTTTGCCAAAACCAATGTCGAGAGACTTAGTACCTGTGTCTTCTTGGAGGTTTATGGATTCAGGTCTTATGTTCAAATCATTCATCCATTAAAAATTTTGTGTGTGGTGTAAGAAAGTGGCCCAGTTATATTCTTCTGCATTTACTGTCCAGTTTGCATGTTACCGCTCACTGAAGAGACGGTCCTTCCCTCATGGCATATCCTCTGCTGCTCTGTCGTAAGTTAGGATCATCTACGTGTGGGTAAGTTTCTGAGCTTTCTGTTCTGTTCCACTGACCTGGTGTCTGTGTTTATGCCAGTACCATCCTGTTTTGATGACAACAGCTCTATAATCTAGCTTGAAATCCAGGAGTGTGTTGACTGCACCTTTCTTTCTCCAGGTTGCTTTGGGTATTTGGGGTCTTTTGTGATTCCATACAAGTTTGAGGACTGTTTTCTATTTGCTCGAATAATGCCAGTGGAATTCAGATAGGGATTTCATCATATCTGTCGATTGCTTTGGGTACGATGGACATGTTCACATAATTAAATCTTCCAGTTAAGGAGCATGGCGTATGCTTCCATTTGTTTGTGTTGCCTTCCAAATCTTTGACCCATACATTCTGCCCCCCTCGACACACATGTTTTTCATTTCTTTTCTGCCATGTGTTGAGTGTACTATGTCTTTCGCATTTTTGGTTACTTTTATTCCTAGATTTTTTTTTGATGCAATTGTAAATGGCATTGCTTTTTTAATTCCTCTTTGCGAACGTGTGTCATCAGTATACAGAAATGCAAGAAGTTGGGTCATCTGGGTGGCCCCATAGGTGAAGCGTGTGCCTTCAGCTCAGGTCATGATCCCAGAGTCCTGGATCGAGCCCCATTTTGGGCTCCCCGCTTAGCGAGGGTCTGCTTCTCCCTCTTTCCTACACTCCCCCTGCATGTGCTTTTTCTCTTCCTCTCAAATAAATAAATAAAATCTGAAAAAAAATAAAGACAACAGGTCTCTGTATATTGACTTTATATCCTGCAGCTTTCTTGCATTTGTTTAAACTAACTGTTTTTTTTTTTGTGTGTGTGTGTAATCTTTCGGGATTTCATGTCATTTGCAAATAGTGACAGTTTTCCTGTATGGATTTCATATCTTTCTCTTTTTTTAAAATGATGTTAGTCACCCTACAGTACTTCATTTGTTTTTGATGAAGTGTTCCATGATTCATTGTTTGTATATAACACCTAGTGCTCCTTATGACACGTGCCCTCCTTAATACCCATCACCAGGATAACCCATTCCCCTACCCCTCCCTTACTGCAACCTTCAGTTTGTTTCCCAGTGTCAACAGTCTCTCATGGTTCCTCTCCCCCTCTCATTCCCCCCCTTCACTTTTCCCTTCCTTCTTCTAATGTCCTCCATGCTATTCCTTCCATTCCACATAGGAGTCAAACCTTATGATAATTCTCTTTCTGTGCTTGCCTTAATTTCACTTAGCATAATCCCCTCCTGGTCAATTCACCTTGGTGCAAATGGTGGGTATTCATCCTTTCTGATGACTGAGTAATATTCCATTGTATAGATGAACCACATCTTCTTTGTCCATTCATCTGCTGAAGGACATCTTGGCTCCTTATACAGTTTGGCTATTATGGACATTGCTGCTATGAACATTGAGATACAGGTGCCCCTTCTTTTCATTACTCTGTGTCTATGGGGTAAATACCCAGTAGTGCAATTGTTGGGTCATAGGATAGCTCTGTGTTTAATGTCTTGCGGAACATCCATATTGTTCAAAAGTGGTTATACCAGTTGAATTCTCACGAGTAGTGTAAGAGGGCTCCCCTTTCTCCACATCATCTCTGACTTTTTGTAATTTCCTGTCTTGTTAATTTTTTTCTCAAGATTTTATTTATTTATTTGATAGAGATAGAGACAGCCAGCGAGAGAGGGAACACAAGCAGGGGGAGTGGGAGAGGAAGAAGCAGGCTCATAGCGGAGGAGCCTGATGTGGGGCTCGATCCCATAATGCCAGGATCACGCCCTTAGCCGAAGGCAGATCCTTAACCTCTGTGCCACCCAGGTGCCCCCTGCCTTGTTAATTTTAACCATTCTAACTGGTGTAAGGTGGTATCTCATTGTCGTTTTGATTTGTATTTGCCTGATGGCAAGTGATGTGGAGCATTTTTTCATGTGTCTGTTGGCCATTTGTATGTCTTCTCTAGAAGTATCTCTTTGTGTCTTCTGCCCATTTTTTGGGTGTCGAGTTTGAGGAGTTCTTTATAGATCTTGGATACCAGCCCTTTATCTGTAATATCATTTGCAGATATCTTCTTCTTTTCCATAGGTTGCCTTTGTGTTTTGTTGATCGTTTGCTTTGCTGTGCAGAAGGTTTTTATCTTGATGAAGTGCCAATAGTTCATTTTTGCTTTTATTTCCTTTGCCTTTAGAGACATGGCTTGCAAGAAGTTGTTGTGTCCAAGGTTGAAGAGATCTTTTGATTTGGATATGATACAGGAATCCATTATCTTTCTTTCCTGAATGTATTCGATTCCTCTGTCTTTCTTGGTGAGTCTAGCTAAGTTTGTCAGTTTTATTTATCTTTCCAAAAAAGGCACCTTTCAATTTCATTGTTTTTTTTTTTTTTTTTTTTTTGGTCTTTTTAGTCTCTGTTGGATTTATTTATGCATTCCTTTTTGTTATTTCCTTATTTCTACTATATTGGGTCTTTGTTGTTTTATTTTTTACTTCTTTACCACATAAATCAGGTTGTTTATTGGAGACCCTTCTCATGGATTGATGAAGACTTGAGTTTCTATGAATGTCCCCCATAGAGCTACTTTTGCTGCATCCCATAAGTTTTTGTAAGTTGTCTTTTTCATCAGTGTCAAGGTACTTCTAAAATCTTTTTTGATTTCTTCTTTGACTGTTGGTTGTTCGGTAGCATGTTTGTAATTCTCCACATATTTTTTTGAGATTATTTAAGTATCTGACAGAGAGTGAGACAGTGAGAGAGGGAACGCAAGCAGAGGGGGTGAGAGAGGGAGAAGCGGGCTTCCCACTGAGCAAGGAGCCTGATTCCAACCTAAATCCCAGGATCCTGGGATCGGGACCTGAGCTGAAGGCAGATCCTTAACAACTGATCCACCCAGGCTCCCCAATCTCCACCTATTTTTGACTGTCCCATTTTTTTCTTGAGACTGATTTCTAGTTTCATATCTTTGTGGTTGGACAAGATTTGAAGCAGAAGGTGAAGAGCATTCAGATTAAAAGTTTGTTTCCTGGAGGGATTTCTGAGGGCAGACCATGAGTTCTGTGGGGACGGAGGAAGGTTTTGTGAGACGGGGGTGGGGTTAACCCTTGTTAGAATTACTGACTACTACCATGCAGGCTGTGTGCTACTGTTCACACCGTAGTCCTGATGGACTTGTACTTCATTAGGAATATTTTCTAGGAGGTTTAGGCATAGCCTTCTCTTAAAGAAAGGTGCCATGTGGGTTCATGGCATGACCCCAGGTCAGCAACCAGCATGTATGGTATTGTGGGGGATGAGAAACAGGCTTTCTGTGGGAAGTGACAGAAATAGTTTATGGTGAGCTCCATGACCATAGGTGAGGTCCCGAGTGACCCACTGGGTGTTGGGTTCTGTGGATCTGTCTCATCAGGTGCTGTGGAATTCAGGGACACCCTCCTGTCTGTGGATTTGTGTGGAGACAGGTAGACATCAGTGTTTGGCCAGGCACAAGGGTCGCACTGGACCACCACCAGAGGTGCAGCGTGTGCGGGAGCCACTGCTTGCTTTCCACGAAAGCTGACCAGGGTCTTTGACCGTGATTTCTAGCAGCTGCAAGGGGAGAGGAGGCCGGGGGTGGTGCACACTTCCTAGAGTTGTGGTCAGGACTAGTCTGGAACCCACTGAAGTCAGCCACACTGGGCACAGAAGGCCCCCAGTCAGTGTAGCTGTGGGCACTGCTCCCATGGTACTTTCGGGCCGGCTCCATGCTGCCACCTCCTGCTTTTCATCATCATCTTCAAAGTCATGTGCCTCTGCTCTTGCCCCATGGCCTCCGGGGTATTGTCCGTCCTCCATCTGGCCCTCGTCCCTGTTGCCCTGTGCAGTCCGATGCCAGGATAGCCTTCTCGAGACAATCATCTGGCCCTGATGGAACACTTCCATGGATCTCGTGTGATGCAAGGATGAAGCCCTGCCCTGGAAGGGGGCTGCAGGTCCCCAATCAGGAGAGCCATGTCTCCCTTTTCAGCATGGCCTGCCCTCCCCTCAGTCTTCTTCAGGGAAGCTCTCCCCACTTCCTGAGATGACAGCTCTGAACTTAAAAATGAATGTTATTTTACATATCTCTATGCCTTAGTTCATCCATGGCATGTCTTTCAACCCCGTTAGTGGGGTTTTTCTTTAGCAGTTCTGAAGGGCTGTCTGCTCAAGGAGGGGATGACCCGGGTGGGGCAGCTTTCCCTCTCATCTCCCTCAGCATGTCTCTGAGCCCTGGGGCCAACTGTGCCACTGAGGATTGAGGGACCCGAGCCAGCTCATCCTGAGCCCAGGCTCTGTCAGCTGTGTCGACTGATGCGTGTCAGAGTGGTGGGCAGCGGCATGGGCCAGGGGCAGGCAGTGTCTCCTCATTCCTTCCCTCCCTTCCTCGCAGATATAGCTCAGAGCAGCCTTCAACCCCTGCATCTCCAGATCCTTTGACCTGTGCCTCCTGTGTTCAGCTGGTGACCTTGGAGTTTTGCATTGATTCTACCTCCCATACCCTCTCCTGTAGCAGTTCCTGGATCAGGGGAGTGGTGGGACTCTTGTCTGCTTTTGATCTTCTTCCTGTCCCACACCAAGCCCACCCACCTTTGCATCTTCCATGTAAGTGCTTGGAAGCAAGCCCATCCACAGGGAACCTATTAGCCAAATGGATCCAGGCAAAGAACATTGAAGTAGAGATCCAGGATCCATAATAAACCTGCTCGGAAACTTGTCCCAAAGTCTGTGACTCTCTCACACTGAAACAGAAACAATAATAGCTTTCTGGACTGTGAAGTGACATGTGTCTCTACTTCTAATCTTAAATGCATAGGTGCTGAGCCTGGACTGAAAAGGACCATGGCTCCCGTGGGCTGGGATCCACAGTAAGAACTCAGTGAAATCTGAATTCAAGGCATAGAGTGAATAATTATTGTAGAGTGAATCCTCCCAAGTAGGGCTTATGAACAATGCACAGGAAAAGCTTTTTCAAAGAGGTTTCTGAAAGAAAAATCTTTTTTAAAAATTTATTTTAATTCCAGTAGAGCTAACCTACAGTGTTACATTCGTTTCAGGTGTACAATAGAGTGATTCAGTAATTCTATATATTACTCAGTGGTCATCAAGAAAAGTGTCCTCTTAATCCGCTTCATCTATTTGACTCATCCCTCTATCCACCTCCTCTCTGGTATCCATCCGTTTGTTCTCTATTGTTAAGAGTTTGTATTTTGCCACACCCATACTCAGGCAACCCTGTTTGGGTAGAGTTGCCCTGTCCCCTGCGAGGGGGGATTGGTGTGGGAACGCTGTGAGCCAGTATTTCCAGGCTTTTGTTCCCTGGCATCTTTCTCTGGCGGTCTGCTGTGCCTCTTCTGAGAGTCAGAGCAGCAGAGGCTGAATTGTCACAGAACAGAGGGATTGCGGCATGTTCTTCACGGATGTTCTGGCCACTTTAACTCCGTTACTGTTGGTGCTGCTCAACCCCATAGCGTCCCTGGATGTGTGCTCCACACCTGGTGTCCCTGCCCTCACTTCCAGGGCAGGTGCATCTCTGTCCTTTGTGTTTCTAAGGCCACCAGCCACCAGCCGCCCCCTGGAGCTCCCAGATCTCCAGGTCTCAGTCTGGATCCTGTGAGCACACCAGGATTACGGAGTTTCCTGAGAAGCCTGGTGGCATACCACCTCCTTCAGGGTCTCAGTCTGCTGTTTCCTGGGTGCCAACCACGAGTTCGCCCGCTGCCCCATTCAGGTGGCCCACCAGCCGCCAGCCGCCCCGCGTGCTCCCGGGTCTCTGGGTCTGTCTATTCCCGGTGAGCACACTGGGATTCCGGAGTTCCGTGAGAAGCCTGGTGGTGGGCGCACCTGGTTCAGGGTCTCAGTCTGCTGTTTCCTGGGTTCTGACCATGAATCTGCCCTCTCCCCTGTGCAGGTGGCCTGCCAGCCTCCAGTGGACCCACACGCGCTCCAGGAGCTCTCATTCTCATTCTGGATCCCATGAGCACACTGGGATTCCTGTGTTCTGGGAGATGCCTAGTGGTGTGCTCTCTGGGCTCACCAGTCTCAGTCCTCTCTCTAGGGGTGCCTTCTGTGAATCTGCCAGCTCCCCTGTGCAGGTGGCTGCTACTTCCTGGCGCCCAAATGCGGTGGCTCCCTCCCCCTTCCTTTTATCTTCCAGTATCTGTGCCAGGTTTCAGGACTCCCCGCTTCCTACCTCAATACGCAGCGCTGGAGATGTTCATTTGTAGAGATCCAGATATATCTTCCTGCCTCTCAGGCTGATTCTGTGGTTGTTTAGGCTGGCCTGCTACCTATCCAGCAGGACTCAGGGGATCTGCGGAAAAAGGAGTCCCCTACTCCTCCACCATCTTAACTCCTCTCTTGTACCTGAAATAGTATTTAAAAACACTCAGCTCAGCCTCTTCTACAAAGTGAGCCAATGCTTATAAACCTGGCTAAAATATTGCCTTACCTACGTTGACTTCCCAGCCATCCTAGTGTTTAAATGGTGTGACTGTGACTTACATTAGTCAACATTTGCAGAGAAAGAACTTAGTGCATCCAGGGGGCACTTCATGTTGAAATTAGTTTGTGACAACGAGCTACTGTGTTTTATTCTGCAGTCCAAGGGAATGGTGCCAGACATCTCTAAGGTGTCTAGCAGTTCTACAATTCTGATTTTAAGTGGTCTGTGTGCTTCAGAGATTTGGGCAGGAGAAGGGCAGGAGTCCAGAGACTGTGAACACTTCTGTTACCTGTGCTGACCATGGAGCAGGTAGCCTTCTGTGGGCATCATTGTCATTTCTTGGTACTCTTGTGAAAGGTGCTTTTGTCTCAAATTCCTCCATTTAGTAGTCATTATAATGATGAAAGTAATTTTTATCTTATATCATCTGTGGGCCCTGATCCTGGGCTCCCAGGGAAGCTATCCTTTAACATTTTAACTGGCTCAAAATGATTGGGCAAAAACTCAAAGCATGGGCCCTATTTCTGCCCCAAACACATGTTGTACATCTGCTTTGAGAAGAAAACAACCAAAAATGCCAACATGAAGATAAGAAAAAATAAAGAACCTCTTTGGCTCCCATAAGATTAAAGTCATACTGACATGTACATACTGAAAATGCATGAAACCATTGCATTTCCTAAAGCCAAAGCCTTGGAGGGTCTGAGAGCCACTGACCTTGCCCAGAACCAGGCACACCCCAGCAGGGAGGGCTGGTGCAGAAAGGGAAGGGGCAGGACTCTGAGGGTGGTCTGCAGCTAGAGGGGTCCCTAGAAGGGGCCAGGTGTGTGTGGGTGCCCTGGCCCACGACCCCACCCATTCCTGTGCCGGGTGTTGGGTAGAGGAGGCGCCTCTTGGGGCCCCTGCACTTTCAGGGTTCCAAGGGCTTGAGGGCGGGTTGCCCAGCATCCAAGGGGCTCAGGCACCAACCTCCCCAACCATTCACTGCTTGGGGGTGGAGATGTCTCTGTGGGCAGTCCCAGATTTGCAGTGGGTTGCAGAATTGGGGCAGAAGAAGGGGCACTGAGAGAGAGAGAGTTGCCCTGTGGAGATCCCTGCTGGTGAGTGAGCAGCTTGCACTGGGGTGGGGGTCTGGGGGTAGGGTGTGCCCCAGGTGGGAGGCAAGGTTTTGGAAGGGCACGTGGAGAGGGTTCATTGTGGGTACTCAGGTGAGTTTTCTTTTTCCCTTTAAAGTCTCTTCTGCCCCATGTCCTCAACTGACCTTATTCCCCATACCCGGGAGCTCCAGGGCACCCACTCACCTGAGCTTTTGTGGGATGGGTTGCAGAATTTCAGCGTTTCACCTGTTCCCCTGGAAGAGTGCGGGTAACGACCTCACACAATCCCCACTTTCAGTTCTCTGACACAGTGCAGGTGATGCATCTTGAGCAGTACCCTGAGTTCAGCAGGGTGTGTCCTGGTCCCCCAGGCACAGATGTGGCAGTAGCAAGCCCCAGGGCCATCCCCCAACTTCAGCATTATGCCCCGTGTGCACCTGGGTAGTGGTAATTGGCTATTAGAATCATGCAGGAATATCCTCCAGGTGGGGGCCTGGAGGCGTGCGTAAACCAGACCCCACTCTAGTTGCATTGGGAATAGACGAATTGAGGGTTTCTTTAGAAGAGTAAGTCTGCTTTCCAGAAAAGGCAAGGTCATTGGTCTATTGAGAATGAAGATAATTACTGATAAACAACAAGTATGTGTTGCCCCTTCGCCCAGAAACCGAAGCAGGTGTGCAGGCTTTAGGTCAGAGGTGCCTTCTTCTCCCCACCTGACAGCAATTCTCTGCTCTGGCTCCAAGAAACCCGAGGTTTTGAACGTCAGCATCAGAGTCAGCGAGGCAGCTTGTCACAGGACGCCAGTGTTCAGAGAAAGCACAGGTATGTTTGGCAAAATGTCCTATCTATGTCAGGGCTGGAGGTAAAACCTCTCATTATCCCAAAACCTCCTGGGCTTTTCTCTTTTCTCTAGTTGAGCCACAAAGTAAAATTGAAGTAGCTGTCAGCATTCTGGGTTTGGTGCAGGAATTACTTAGTTTCCCTGGAGGTAGAACGTTGCAGGGGATCACAATTTCTCTGTCCATTTATTGCTTACAAATGTATTTTGACCATCTGTTTCCTAGGAACCCTCTTTTATTAGAAAGGGAAGGTGAGATTCACTCTGTGCCTGTTTGTAACATCTAATTTGTTCCTTCATCTAACAGTGTTTATTCAATTGGGCCTAAGATATGGTTGAGTGGCCAACATCTAGAGTTAGGTGACTTTTTTCATCTGATACAGACTTGGATGATGTCATTTGACAAAGTTGATGTTTCATCATTGATTAATTTATTCATCAGAAGAGTTAAAATTAGGGTGGAGGGAAAATTGAAAATTTTCCAAAGCGGCCTGTTCCTGTTTAAAAGTTGAGCTTGACTTTCTAGTTTTACTAAATGTATTATCTCGATATTTTGAGGTGCCATATTCTCTCTGTAGTTTCTTTGGTGGTGGAGTCAGAAGGAGAGTCTGGGAATTCTTTTGGATAGTGGCATGCTGGTGGCTTCAAGGGGCTTGGCGTCAGGAGCCTTGGGGTGAACTCTGCAACTGCTTGTCTGACCCTAGGTGCATCTCCTAGAGGTTTTGTTTCCTCTTATGAAATTGCTGGCAGATAATGTTCTGCTTAAAGGGGAAGCCTCCCATCCTGTTGGTGGGAATGCAAAGTGGTGCAGCCAGTCTGGGAAACAGTGTGGGGGTTCCTCAAAAAGTTAAAAATTGAACAACCCCATGATCCAGCAATTGCTCTTCTAGGTATTTACCCAAAGGATACAAAAATGTGGATTCGAAATGGGTACATGCACCATGATGTTTATAGCAGAAATGTCCACAGTAGCCAAACTATAGAGAGAATCCCAACGTCCATGCACTGATGAATGGGTAAAACAGATGTGGGATACATATATATACACTGGAATATGACCCAGATTCAAAAAGAATGAAAACTTACCATTTGCAAGGATGTGGATGGACCTAGAGTGTATTAAGCTAAGCAAAATCATTGAGGAAAGACAAATATCCTATGCTCTCATGCCTGTGGAACTTCAGAAAGAAAACAGATGAACAGAGTTGAGGAGTGATGAGAGAGGCAAACAAGGAAATAGACTCAACCTTGGAGAACAAACTGAGTGTTGCTGCAGGACAGGGACATGGGGGGAAGAGTTAAATGGGTGAGGGGTATTAAGGAGGGCACTTGTGATGAGCACCGAGTTCTGTATGCAGGTGAGGAATCACTAAATCCTACCCCTGAAGCGAATATTCCATGGCATGTGAACTAACTGGAATTTAAGTAAGAGGAGAAAGGTAAAAGTGTTCTGCTTCATGAAGAGTGAGGTAAAATTGTAGTGATTTGGGCTGTACTATTCTATAGATGAGAGTTGTAAATCACCCTGTTGTAGGATACACTAGTTGCTTATCACATAAGGAGTCCTCAGAAAGCTGCAATGAAAGATTCAGGTCTCAGAGCATGTTCATGTTCCACTGATATGTTACAGTTTGCACAGGTAGGAAAGAAGGTGGAGAGAAAGGCAACAGAAGGGGAAAGTAGGTGTGAACCTTTCATTAGTTAGCGTTATAGCTTTCTCATGAAAGCCTTGCGCCAGTGTGATTTTGGAAGCAGAGAGGTAATCCGGGAGCTTTGCAGGAGATGGGGGAGTTCCAGGACTGGGTAAAGCTGACAGGGGTTCCAGAGGAGAGCTGAATGCATTCTGCAGCAGGGTGTGGGCAGGGTGGGCTCCAGGGGTGGCTGTGGGTCTCCTGGGTGAGAGTTGTGACAGGTGAGGGCTGTGTGCAAGTTCCTGGCTGAGGACAAGTGAGGCACAGGCGGAGAGCTGGCAGAGAACCTTCTTCTGGGCCACCAGCCTCACCTAACACACACAGCCTCATCTTCTGTCCCTGTCACTCCAATTCAGACTTCTCCGAAGGTGAGTGAGAACACATCAGGAGCATTCTGAACAGAAGGGAAAGCATGTGCATAGCTCTGGGGCAGGAAAATTCCAGCTATGTCCTGGAGTAGCAAGATGGCCCTGTGGCCACAGGAGACAGCTTAGGACATGACCTCAGAGAGGTGACAGAAAGCCATTCCAGGGCTATAACCCCATGAGACCCTGTTTCACTGGGCCATCGTGGCTACAGTGTTGAGAACAGATGACAGAGGGTTGAAGATGGCAAGGCAGGTCAATGACGAAGCTTTTCCAGGAACTCAGGCACTGTGGTCCAGACAGGTGGCCTTGGATGGAGTGGTTAGACCTATTCTGGGTCCATTTTGAAGATGGAGCTCATAGGATTTGCTGATGGGTTAGCTATTAGGAGCAGGAGAACAGAGGAATTGGGGTAACTCCCAGCTGTTGTGGGTTGTCCTGATCGAGGGGAAGGAGAGGGTTTCTCGGGTGGTAGGAGGTAGTCCGTGTTCCACATGCTGAGGAAGGTGCCTTTCCCAGTGGATCTGCTGAGGTTTGTGTCTGGGAGAACCTTTCACATCTCCTCCCTCAGCAATGCTCAAGTACAAGTATCCCCCACTTTTTAAACGTTCACAGTAAGACACTGGGCTTTCTTGAAAGAACTACGTTATTACCCAGCTTCAGTAAGAGGAAGAGACCTGAAGAGGATTTCCCTCATGAAAAAAGGTGAACAGTGAGAATCGCGTTCAGCATCTGTTTTGGGGAGAAGCACGACAGAGGCGTCGTGCACCCCAACCTGCTCCTTCCGCTGGGAACTGCTCTCCGCATCCAGCCACCAGCACTTTGAATGGTGTCTGTGAGCCTCTGCTCTGCTTTGTCTTCATTTATGCTGGGCCTCCATTAGAAACTTGTGTCCTGAGGCCTAAGAAAAGCCAAAGAGAAGGAATTTTTGAGTCTGAGGACACTATCTAATTGTGCCGTGTAAATTAATGGCCATTCCTTCTTGAACACCATTTCTGCTGTGGAAGGTTTCTCAGAAGCCCTGTACTTTCAAAGAGCAGGGAAACCTATACCCCATGCTGCGGGGTTAGTTTTAGTCTCCATACTGGATGGAACATTTCATGACTGTAGGATTTTCTCACTCAAACATTGAGACTTTGACCACCTTCACCCATTTCTAACACCCCATCCCCGAATCTGGCACCTACCAATCTGCTATCAGTATCTATGCATTCAGTAATTGTTTATTCCACGTGGAATGTACATGAGAGCATCTGGGATTGGTCTTTCTGTGTCTGAGTTACTTGGCATAAGGACCCCAAGGTCTGTGTTTCCATGTCTGGTTCTTGTGAATAATGCTGCAGTGAACGTGGAAGTGCATCTGTCTTTTTTAGGCAGTATTTTTGTGTTCTCCAAATCAATACTCAGTAGAGCCATTAATGGGTCATGTGGTAGTCGCATTTATTTTTTCAGGAACCTCCATACCGTTTGTCACAGTGGCTGCACCAATTTCCATTCCCACCAACAGTGCACAGTGTCTCCTCCTCTGCACACCCTTGACCCCACCTGGTGTCTGTCTCTGGGACAATTGCTGTTCCAACTGTTGTGAGTGGATAGCCGATTGTGGGTTTGACTGATGTTTCCCTGATTATGATGAGTGATGTCGAACAACATTTTCTGTCTGTTGGCACCTGTGTGCCATCTTTAGAAAGTATCTATTCACATATTCCCCACATTTTTTATACAATTTTTTTGTTTTGATTTGTATGAGTGTTGTGTGTATTTTGGATATTAGCCTCTTCTCACACATATGATTCGCAGATATTTTTTTTCTTATTGGGTCAGTGGCCTTTTAAGTTTTTGCTGGTTTCTTTTGCCGTGTGGAAGATTTCAGTTTGATGTTGTTCCACTTGTTTATTTTTGCTTTTGTTGCCTTTGCATTTGGTGTCCGATCTGAAGACACTTTGCCAAAACTAATGTCGAGAGACTTAGTACCTGTGTCTTCTTGGAGGTTTATGGATTCAGGTCTTATGTTCAAATAATTCATCCATTAAAAATTTTGTGTGTGGTGTAAGAAAGTGGACCAGTTATATTCTTCTGCATTTAGTGTCCAGTTTGCCTGTTACCGCTCACTGAAGAAACAGTCCTTCCTTCATGGCATATCTTCTGCTGCTGTGTCGTAAGTTAGTATCATCTACGTGTGGGTAAGTTTCTGAGCTTTCTGTTCTGTTCCACTGACCTGGTGTCTGTGTTTCTGCCAGTACCATCCTGTTTTGATGACAACAGCTTTGTAATCTAGCTTGAAATCCAGGAGTGTGTTGACTGCACATTTCTTTCTCCAGGTTGCTTTGGGTATTTGGGGTCTTTTGTGATTCCATACAAGTTTGAGGACTGTTTTCTATTTGCTCGAATAATGCCGTTGGAATTCAGATAGGGATTTCATCATATCTGTCGATTGCTTTGGGTACGATGGACATGTTCACATAATTAAATCTTCCAGTTAAGGAGCATGGCGTAAGCTTCCATTTGTTTGTGTTGCCTTCCAAATCTTTGACCCATACATCCTGCCCCCCTCGACACACATGTTTTTCATTTCTTTTCTGCCATGTGTTGAGTGTACTATGTCTTTCTCATTTTTGGTTACTTTTATTCCTAGATTTTTTTTTTGATGCAATTATAAATGGCATTGCTTTTTGAATTTCTCTTTGCAAAAGTGCGTCATCAGTATGCAGAAATGCAAGAAGTTGGGTCACCTGGGTGGCCCCATAGGTGAAGCTTCTGCCTTCATCTCAGGTCATGAACTCAGAGTTCTGACATTGAGCCCTGTGTTGGGCTCCCCGTTTAGCGAGGGTCTGCTTCTCCCTCTTTTGGACACTCCCCCTACCCTTGCTTTTTCTCTTCCTCTCAAATAAATTAATAAAATATGAAAAAAAAAGAGAACAGGTCTCTGTATATTGACTTTATATCCTGCAGCTTTCTAGAATTTGTTTATTCTAACAGTTTTGTGTGTGTGTGTGTGTGTGTGTGTAATCTTTTGGGATTTCATGTCATTTGCAAATAGTGACATTTTTCCTGTATGAATTTCATATCCTTCTATTTTTTTAAAATGATGTTAATCACCCTACAGTACTTCATTTGTTTTTGATGAAGTGTTCCATGATTCATTGTTTGCATATAACACCTAGTGCTCATTATGACACGTGCCCTCCTTCTTTTTAAAGAATTTATTTATTTATTCGATAGATAGAGACAGCCAGCGAGAGAGGGAACTCAAGCAGGGGGAGTGGGAGAGGAAGAAGCAGGCTCACAGCGGAGGAGCCTGTTGTGGAGTTCGATCCCCTAATGCCGGGATCACGCCCTGAGCCGAAGGCAGATGCTTAACCGCTGTGCCACCCAGGTGCCCCAACACGTGCCCTCCTTAATACCCATCACCAGGATAACCCATTCCCCTACCCTCCCTTTCTGCAACCTTCAGTTTGTTTCCCAGTGTCAGTAGTCTCTCATGTTTCATTTCCCCTCTCATTACCTCACTTCACTTTTCCCTTCCTTCTTCTAATATCCTCCATGCTATTCCTTCCATTCCACATAGGAGTGAAACCATATGATAATTGTCTTTCTCTGCTTGCTTTAATTTCACTTAGCATAATCCCCTCCTGGTCCATGCACGTTTGTGCAAGTGGTGGGTATTCATCCTTCTGACGACTGAGTAATAGTCCATTGTATAGATGAACCACATCTTCTTTGTCCATTCATCTGCTGAAGGACATCTTGGCTCCTTCCACAGTTTGGCTATTATGGACATTGCAGCTATGAACATTGGGATACAGGTGCCGCTTCTTTTCATTACTCTGTGTCTATGGGGTAAATACCCAGTAGTGCAATTGGTGGGTCGTAGGATATCTCTGTGGTTAACGTCGTGAGGAACATCCATATTGTTTTCAAAAGTGGCTGTACCAGCTTGAATTCTCACGAGTAGTGTAAGAGGGCTCCCCTTTCTCCACATCCTCTCTGACAT
Source organism: Ursus americanus (assembly GCF_024610735.1). NCBI lineage: Eukaryota > Metazoa > Chordata > Mammalia > Carnivora > Ursidae > Ursus > Ursus americanus. The sequence continues at coordinate 1,298,833 of NW_028273641.1, read as the reverse complement.
TTTTTTTTTCTGTCTTGTTAATTTTTTTTCAAGATTTTATTTATTTATTCCACAGAGATAGAGACAGCCAGCGAGAGAGGGAACACAAGCAGGGGGAGTGGGAGAGGGAGAAGCAGCATCATAACGGAGGAGCCTGATGTGGGGCTCGATCCCATAATGCCAGGATCATGCCCTGAGCCGAAGTCAGACGCTTAACCGCTGTGCCACCCAGGTGCCCCCTGCCTGGTTAATTTTAACCATTCTATCTAGTGTAAGGTGGTATCTCATTGTCGTTTTGATTTGTATTTGCCTGATGGCAAGTGATGTGGAGCATTTTTTCATGTGTCTGTTGGCCATTTGTATGTCTTCTCTGGAGAAGTATCTCTTTGTGCCTTCTGCCCATTTTTTGGGTGTCAAGTTTGAGGAGTTCTTTATAGATCTTGGAAACCAGCCCTTTATCTGTAATATCATTTGCAGATATCTTCTTCAATTCCATAGGTTGCCTTTTTGTTTTTTGATCATTTGCTTTGCCAAGCAGAAGCTTTTTATCCTGATGAAGTGCCAATAGTTCATTTTTGCTTTTATTTCCTTTGCCTTTAGAGACGTGGCTTGCAAGAAGTTGTTGTGTCCAAGGTTGAAGAGTTCTTTTGATTTTGATATGAGACAGGAATCCATTATCTTATTTTCCTGATTATATTCGAGTCCTCTGTCTTTCTTGGTGAGTCTAGCTAAGTTTGTCGGTTTTGTTTATCTTTCCAAAAAAGGCCGCTCTCATTTTCATTGTTTTTTTTTTTTGTCTTTTTAGTATCCATTGGATTTATTTATGCATTCCTTTTTGTTATTTCCTTATTTCTACTAATTTGGGGCTTTGTTTGTTGTTTTTTTTTCTACTTCTTTACCACATAAATCAGGTTGTTTATTGGAGACCATTCTCATGGAATGATGAAGACTTGAATTGCTATGAATGTCCCCCATAAAGCTACTTTTGCTGCATCCCATAAGTTTTTGTAGGTTGTCTTTTTCATCAGTGTCAAGGTACTTCTAAAATTTTTTTGATTTCTTCTTTGACTGTTGGTTGTTCAGTAGCATGTTGTTAAATCTCCACATATTTTTTTAAGATTATTTAAGTATCTGACAGAGAGTGAGACAGCGAGACAGTGAACACAAGCAAGGGGGTGGGAGAGGGAAAAGTGGGCTTCCCACTGAGCAAGGAGCCTGATATGGGGCTAGATCCCAGGATCCTGGGATCAAGACCAGAGATGAAAGCAGTTCCTTAACGACTGAGCCACCCAGGCCCCAAAAATCTCCACCTATTTTTGACTGTCCCATTTTTTTCTTTAGACTGATTTCTAGTTTCATATCTTTGTGGTTGGACAAGGTTTGAAGCAGAAGGTGAAGAGAGCATTCAGATGAAAGGTTTGTTTCCTGGAGGGCTTTCTGAGGGCAGACCATGAGTTAAGTGGGGATGGAGGAAGTTTTTGTGAGACAGGGAGTGGGGTTAACCCTTGTTAGAATTACTGACTACTACCATAAAAGCTGTGTGCTACCGTTCACACCATAGTCCTGATGGACTTGTACTTCATTAGAAATATTTTCTAGGAGGTGTAGGCATAGCCTTCACTTAAAGAAAGGTGCTATGTGGGTTCATGGCATGACCCCAGGTCAGCAACCAGGATGTATGGTATTGTGGGGGATCATAACCAGGCTTTCTGTAGTAAGTGACAGAAATAGGGTATGGTGAGCTCCATGACCATAGGTGAGGTCCCGAGTGATCCAATGGGTGTTGGTTTCTGTGGATCTGTCTCATCATGTGCTGTGGAATTCAGGGACACCCTCCTGTCTGTGGATTTGTATGGAGACAGGTAGACATCAGTGTCTTGCCAGGCACAAGGGTCGCACTGGACCAACACCAGAGGTGCAGCGTGTGCGGGAGCCACTGCTTGCTTTCCACGAAAGCTGACCAGGGTCTGTGAACGTGATTCCTAGCAGCTGCAAGGGGAGAGGAGGACGGGGGTGGTGCACACTTCCTAGAGTTGTGGTCAGGACTACTCTGGAGCCCACTGACGTCAGCCACACCTGGCACAGAAGACACCCATTCAGTGAAGCTGTGGGCGCTGCTCCCATGATACTTTTGGGACGGCTCCATGCTGCCACCTCCTGCTTTTCATCATCATCTTCAAGGTCCTGTGCCTCTGCTCTTACCCATGGCCTCCGGGGTATTGTCCGTCCTCCATCTGGCCCTCGTCCCTGGTGCCCTGTGCAGTCCAATGCCAAGGTAGCCTTCTCGAGACAAACATCTGGCCCTGATGGAACACTTCCATGGATCTCTTTTGATGTGAGGATGATGCCCTGCCCTGGAAGGGGGCTGCAGGTCCCCAATCAGGAGAGCCATGTCTCCCTTTTCAGCATGGCCTGCCCTCCCCTCAGTCTTCTTCAGGGAAGCTCTCCCCACTTCCTGAGATGACAGCTCTGAACTTAAAAATGAATGTTATTTTACATATCTCTATGCTTTAGTTCATCCATGGCAAGTCTTTCAACCCCATTAGTGGGTTTTTTTAGCAGTTCTGAAGGGCTGTTTGCTCAAAGAGGGGGTGACCAGGGTGGGGCAGCTTTCCCTCTCATCTCCCTCAGCATGTCTCTGAGCCCTGGGGACAGCTGTCCCACTGAGGATTGAGGGACGCGAGCCAGCCCATCCTGAGCCCAGGCTGTGTCAGCTGTGTCGACTGATGCGTGTCGGAGCAGTGGGCAGCTGGCATGGGCCAGGAGCAGGCAGTGTCTCCTTCTCATTCCATCCCTCCCTTCCTCCCAGAGGTAGCTCAGAGCAGCCTTCAACCGCTGCATCTCCAGATCCCTTGACCTGTGCCTCCTGTGTTCAGCTGGTGACCTTGGAGTTTCGCATGAATTCTCCCACCTGTACCCTCTCCCATAGCAGTTCCTGGATCAGGGGAGGGGTCGGACCCTTGTATGTTTTTGGTCTTCTTCCTGTCCCACACCAAGCCCACCCACCTTTGCATCTTCCATGTAAGTGCTTGGAAGCAAGCCCATCCACAGGGAACCTATTAGCCAAATGGATCCAGGCAATGAACATTGAAGTAGAGATCCAGGATCCATAATAAACCTGCTCTGAAACCTGTCCCAAAGTCTGTCACTCTCACACTGAAACAGAAACAATAATAGCTTTCTGGAATGTGAAGTGACATGTGTCTCTACTTCCAATCTTGAATGCATAGGTGCTGAGCCTTGACAGAAAAGGACCATGGCTCCCGTGGGCTGGAATCCACGGTAAGAACTCAGTGAAATATGAATTTGAGGCATGGAGTGAATAATTACTGTAGAGTGAATCCTCCCAAGTAGGGCTTATGCACAGTGCACAGGAAAAGCTTTTTCAAAGAGGTTCCTGAAAGAAAAATCTTTTTTAAAATTTATTTTAATCCCAGTAGAGCTAACATACAGTGTTACATTCATTTCAGGTGTACAAGAGAGTGATTAATAATTCTATATATTACTCAGTGGTCATCAAGAAAAGCGTCCTCTTAATCCCCTTCATCTATTTCACTCAACCCTCTATCCACCTCCTCTCTGGTAACCATCCGTTTGTTCTCTATTGTTAAGAGTTTGTATTTTGGTGTGTCTCCTTTTTCTCTTTTAGTTAGTTATTTTGTTTGTTTTGTAAATTCCCCATTAGAATGACATCGTATGGGATTTGTCTTTCTCTGACTGACTGATTTTAGTTAGGATAATACTCTCTAGCTCCATCCATGTGTCTGCAAATAGCAAGGTTTCATTCTTTTTCAAGCCGAGTAATACTCCATTGTGTGTGTCTGTGTGTGTGTGTGTGTGTGTGTGTGTGTGTGAATACACACACCTATCATCTCATTTGTCAATTTTTCTACAGACACTTGGGTTGCTTCCATATTGTGATATTGTAAATAATGGTGCAAGAAACATAGGGGTGCACGTATCCTTTTACGTTACTGTTTTCCTATTCTTTGGGTAAATACGAGTAGTGTGATTGTTGGATCGTAGGGTAGTTCTATATTTAATTTTTTGAGGAACCTTCATACTGTTTTCCACGGTGGCCAACACAGTTTGCATTCCCACCCACAGTTCGCTAGGATTCCCCTTTATCCACATCCTCCCAAAACCTGCTCTTTGTTGTGCTTTTGATGTTAGCCATTCTGACAGGTTTGAGGTATTACCTCATTGTCCTTTGGATTTACATTTTCCTGATGATGGGTGATGGCGAACATCTTTTCACGGGACTGTTGGCCATTTGTATTTCTTCTTTGGAGAAATGTCTGTCCATGTCTTCTGCCTATTTTTTAACTGGAGTATTTGTTTTTTGGGGGGTCGAGTAGTATCAGTTGTATATGTTTTGGACACTATCCCTTTATTGCATATGATCTTTGCAAATATCTTCTCCCTTTGAGTAAGTTGTCTTATTATTTTTACGTTTTCATTGTTCTTCTGCCATGTGGAAACTTTTTATTTTGCTGTATTCCCAATAGTTTATTTTTGCTTTCATTTCCTTTGCCTCAGGACACAGTCTAGAAAAACGTTGGTATGGTCCATGTCAAGAAGTTACTGTCTTCCCTCCTGTAGGATTTTTATGGATTCAGGTCTCATATTGAGGTCTTGAAACTGTTTTCTGTTTGTCTGTATTGTGTAAGAAAGCAGTCTAATTTCATTCTTTTGTGCATAGCTGTCTAGTTTTCCCAACACCATTTGTTGTAGAGACTGTCCATTTCCCTTTTGATATCGTTGCTTGCTTTGTGGAAGATTCATGGACCATATAATTGTGGGTTTCTGTCTGAACTTGTATCCTGTTCCTTTGGTCGCTGTGTCTATTTTTGTGCCGTACTGTCTTGTTAGGATGACTGCAGCTTTGTAGTATAACCTGAAATCTGAAATTGTCAGTCCTCCAGCTTTGTTTTTCTTTTCCACATTGCACTGGCTGTTCGGAATCTTTAGTGGTTCCATACAAATGTGTAGGATTGTTTATTCGAGGTCTTTTGTTCTTTAATTTAAATTCAATTAGCCAACTTACAGTACATCATTCGTTTCAGATGTAGTCTTCAATAAATTTTCAGTCATGTGTAGCACCGAGTGCTCATTGTATCGTGTGACCTCCTTAATGCTACTCACCCAGTTACCCCCCCCCAACTTCTCCTCCAACAATCATCAGTTTCTTGCGATAGTTAAGCGTCCATTATGGGTTTTCTCCCTCTCTGATGACTTCCCATTCTATTTTCCCTTCCTTGTCCTATGGTCTTCTTCCTTGTTTCTGATATTCCACATAGGAGTGAAAGCATATGATCATTGTCTTTCTTTCATTGGCTTATTCCACTCAGCATAATACCCTCCAGCTCCACTCAGGTCGGTGTGATGGTAAGTACTCATCCTTTCTGATGGCTGAGTAATATTCCATTATATATATGATCCACATCTTCTTTATCCATTCATCTATCCATGGTCATCTGCACTCCTTCCACAGCTTGTCTATTATGGTTATTGCTTCTATGAACACTGGGGTGCATGTGTCCCGTCTTCACTACCTCTGTCTCTTTGGGGGTAAATAGCCAGTAGTGCAATTGCTGGGACATAGGGTAACTTTATTTATAACTTCTTGAGGAAACTCCGTACCATTTTCAAGAGTGGCTGTACCGGACTGCATTCGTACAGGGGTGTAAGAGGGTTCCTGTTTCACCACATCCTCTCCAACATGTATAGTTTCATGTCTTCTTATTTTTAGATATTCAGCCTCGTGTGATATGGCATCTATAGGGGTTTAGATTTGCATTTCCCTAAAGCCAAGTGATATGAAGCATTTATGCATGTATCTTTTGGTCACCAGTACGTCGTCATCAGTGAAGTGACTTCCCATTTTAATCCATCTCAAGACCTAAAGCTGGGTAAGGCACTGAAGCTGGATGATGCCATCGGTTGGAAGTGTGGAGAATTTCAAAAGATCTCCGTGGAGAGCAAGTTCCAAGTTCAGTGTGAAGCTACTAATTGGATCCGGGGAGATCTCTGAAATTGGGGGTTGCCTGGGATGGGCTGAAGGGGGCCCTCCGATTTTCCTATGAATTCTTGCTGCAGCCCAAAATGGACAGTTTCCTGCTGTGGGGCAGGCTGAGTCCTCTAGTCGTGCTGAGGTGAGCCCAATGCCTGGTGCCTTGGAGGCAGGCAAACGGGGAGGGACCCTCAGCAGAAGACCCAGGGTTAGGTTAGTCCTCAAGAGACAGCAGATCTGAACTGCCCAGTGCTCAGAGAACTCTCATGCCGAGTGAGATGAGGGCACAAGGGCGGGTGAGTGTGAGCCTTGGGGTTTCATCTGGAAGGGCCCACAAAGGTCGGGGTTCACCAGAAGGGGCTCTCAGGGGGTGCCCCAAATCTCTTGCCCTGAATGCTCTGTTGTGTCCCAAAATGGTACAGTTTACTGTGGGTTGCAGGCTGAGTCCTGCGGTGGGGCTTTGGTGTCCCCATCCCCTGGAGTTGGTTGCCAGGACCCTGGGGAGGGGCCCCTCTCTGCCCAACCTAGGGTAAGGGTTAGGGTCCCGGAGCCCAGCAGGGACAATCTGCAGGCTGTTAGGCGAGCTCTGTGGAGGGCTGAGAGGAGGCCATGGGGGAGGGTGAGCATGGGCCTCAGGGTTGGGGCATGGGGGAATGCCAAAGGATGGGGATGGGCTCCGGGGGCCTCCCCAAGTTCTCGTGCCCTGTAGGCTCCTTAGAGCCCCAAGGGGCAATGTTTCCTGTCGGGTGGCAAGCTGAGACCTGCAGTGGGGCACAGGTATCCCAATTCCCCGGGGCTGCGGTGTAAGGCTCCTGGGGAGGCCCCCATACCCACGGCCGACCTAGGGCTAGGGTTAGGTCCAGGAGCCCCGCAGGCCCGATTTGCTGGCTGTATGGCGAGCTACACGGGCTGAGGTGAGGGTGTGGGGAGGGTGAGCATGGGCCTCAGGGTTCCGGTGCGGGAGGCCGCCGAAGTTCGCTGGTGGCTCAGGAGGGCCCTCCTGGTTCTCCCGCCCTGAATGCTCTATGGCCTCCCAAGGGGCACGGTTTCCTGCGGGGTGGCAGACTGAGTGCTGCTGTGGGGCTCAGGTGTCCCAAATGCCCGCAGCTGCGGCTCCAGGCTCCTGGGGAGGGGCCCCTCCACAGATGAACTAGGGTTAGGGTTGGCGCCCAGGAACCCCGCAGGCCAGATCTGCCCACTATGTGGCGAGCTCCGCCATGGGCTGAGGTGAGGGTGTGGGGTGGGGTGAGCATGGGCTTCAAGGTTGGGTTTAGGGATTGCCGATGTTCGCTGGGGGCTCTGGGGGCCCTCCTGGTTCTCCCGCCCTGAATGCTCTACAGCCTCCCAAGGGGCACGGTTTCCTGCGGGCTGACAGGCTTTGTCCTGCAGTGGGGCTCAGGTGTCCCCAGTCCCTGGGGCTGCGGCACTGGGCCCCAGGGGAGGGGCCCTACCCAGCTGACCTAGGGTCAGTTCTAGGCCCCAGGAACCCGGCAGGCCTGATCTGCTGGCTCTGCGACGAGCTCGGTGGCAAGCTGAAGGGAAGGTGTGGGGCGGGATTAGCGTGGGCCTCAGGGTTGGGGTGTATGGGGCCGCCGAGGATCGCTGGGGGCTCAGGGGGGCCCTACCAGTTTTCCTGCATGGGATGCTCTGTGGCGCCCCAAGGGGCATGGTTTCCTGAGGGGTGGCAGGCTGAGTCCCATGGTGGGGCTCAGGTTTACTAATCCCCGGGGTTAGGGTACGGTTTAGGGTATGGGTTAAGGTTAGGGTATGGGTTACGGTTAGGGTATGATTGAGGGTAAGGGTTAGGGTTAGGGTAAGGAGAGGGTACGGGTTAGGGTTGGGTTTAGGGGTTACAGTTTAGAGGTTACGAGTTAGGGTACAGATTAGGGTTTAGGGTAAGGGTTAGGGTTTAGGGTTAGGGTTAGGGTTGGAGTACGGGTTAGGTTTAGGATACGGGTTAGGGTTAGGGTATGGGTTAGTGTACACATTAGGGTACAGTTTAGGGTACGGGTTAGGGTACGGTTTAGGGTAAGTGTTGGTGTACGGATTTGGGTACGGCTTAGGGTACGGGTTAGGGTTAGGGTTAGGGTACGGGTTAAGGTACAGATTAGAGTATGTGTTAGGGTTACGTTTAGGGTTAGGGTACAGGTTAGGGTAGGATTAGGGTTAGGTTTAGGGTTAGGTTACGGGTTAGGGGTAGGGTTAGCTGAAGGGGTAGGTTTAGGGGTAGGGTTAGGGGTATGGTAGGGCCGGGTAGGGTTAGGGTTTAGGGTTAGGGTTTGGGGTTTGGAGTTAGTGGTTAAGGTTAGGGTTTAGAGTTTAAGGTTTCGTGATTAGGGTTAGGGGTTAGGGTTTAGGGTTTAGTGTTAATGTTAGGGTTTAGGGTTTAAGGATTAGGGTTTATTGTTAGGTTTAGAGTAGGGTTGTGGTTAGGGTAAGGGTTAGAGGTTAGAGTTAGGGTTAGGTTTAGGGGTTAAGGTTTAGGGTTTAAGGTTAGGAGTTAGGGTTTAAGGTTAGGGTTAGCCCCAGTAGGCCAGCAGGACCCATGTGCCAGTTGTGCGGGGAGTGGAGGAGTGGGATGAGGTGAGTGCGCTGCCGAGCAGGAGTATGGTATCTAGCGTTTTGGTGCAGGGGGCCTTTGAAAGTCGCTAGAGGCTCGGAGGGCCCTGTCCGTTCTCCCGCCCTGAATGACCGGCGGCGCCCCTAGCGCCTGGGTGGTGGCAGGTTGGCAGTGTGAGTCTGGCTTTGCGGTTTGGGGGTCCCCAATGCCATGCATTGCAGCGCAAGGCCCCTTGGGAGGGGCCCCTCTGGGACCATCCTAGGGTTACTGTTAGCACCCAGGATTCCAGTAGACATTATCTGCCAGCTGTGCGGTAGCGGAGGGCCAGGCCGAGGTGAGGGCGCCGGCGAACTGGAGCGTGGGCCCAAGCATTTTGTCACGGGGGGCCTTGGAAGGTCGCTGGGGTCTCGAGGGCCCTGCCTGTTCTCCCACCCTGAATGAACAGTAATGCCCCAGTGTGCCCGGTGTCAGCGGGGCGGCACGGAGAGTATGGTGCTAGGGCTCGGGGGTCCCCAATCCCTGGCGTTGCTGCGCCAGGCCCCTTGGGAGGTTCCCCTTGGGGGCCAACCTAAGGTTAGGGTTAGCCCCCAGGAGGCTGGCAGACCTGATCAGCTGGCTGTGCGTCGAGCAGAGGGGCGGGTCGAAGTGAGGGCGCTGCTTAGCGGGAGCATGGGCCCAAGCATTTTGGAACATGGGCCCTTAGAAGTTCACCAGGACTCAGAGGGCCCTGCCCATTCTCCCGCCCTGAATGACCAGTGGCGCCCCTAGTGGCCTGGGTGCCAGCGGGGCAGCAGGGTGAGTCCAGCGCTGGGGCTTAGGGGTCATCAATCCCCGGTGTTGCGGCGACAGGCCCCTTGGGAGGGGCCCCTTGGGGGCCAACCTAGGGTTAGGTTTAGCCCCCAGTAGCCCGGCAGGCCCGATCCACCTGCTGAGTGGCGAGCAGTGGGGCGGGCCGAGGTGAGTGCGCTGGCGAGCGGGAGCGTGGTCCCAAGCGTTTTGGAGCAGGGGGCCTTCGAAAGTCACTGGGGGCTTGGAGGGCCCTGCTCGTTCCCTCACCTGGATGACCGGCGGCGCCCCTAGCGGCCCGGGTGATGGCGGGGCGGCAGGGTGAGTCCAGTGCTGAGGCTCGGGCTTCCCTATACCCGACGTTGCAGTGCGAGGCCCCTTGGGAAGGGCCCCTCTGGGGCCAAGGTAGGGTTAGAGTTAGCCCTCAGGAGGCCGTCAGGCTCGATCCACCATCTTGAGGTGAATGGAATCGCGGTCCGAGGTGAGGCCGCTGGCGAGCGGAGCGTGGGCCCCAGCGTTTTGGTGCTGGGGCCTTCAAAGTTCACCGGGGCTCAGAGGGCCCTGCCCGTTCTCCCGCCCAAAACGATCTGTGGCGCCCTAGCACCACTGGTGTCAGCGGGGCAGCAGGGTGAGTCCGGCATTACGACTCGAGGGTCCCCAATCCCCGGCGTTGTGGCGGCAGGCCCCTTCAGAGGGGCCCCTCTGGGGCCAACCTAGGATTAGAGTTAGCCCCCAGGAGGCCGGCAGGCCTGATCTGCCAGCTGTGCAGAGGGCGGAGGGGCAGGCTGAGGTGAAGGCGCTGGCGAGCTCCAGCGTGGGCCCCAGCATTTTGGCGCGGATGGCCTTCAAAATTGACCGGAGTCTCGAGGGCCCTGCCCATTCTCCCACCCTGAAGGACCAGTGATGCCCCAGAGAGCCTGATGTCGACAGGACGGCAGGGTGAGTCCGGCGCTGCGGCTCGGCTGTCCCCAATCCCCGGCTTTGGTCACAAGTCCCCTTGGGAGGGGCCCCTCTGGGCCAACCTAGGGTTAGGGTTAGCCCCCAGGAGGCCGGCAGGCCCGATATGCCAGCTAGACTGTGAGAGGAGGGGCGGGCCAAAGTAAAGGTGCTGGCGAGCAGGAGCCTGGGCACCAGCGTTTTGACTTGGGGCTTTCAAAGGTCGCCGGGGTCTCGAGGGCCCTGCCTGTTCTCCCACCCTGCATGAACGGCGGTGCCCCTAGCGGCCCGGGTGGTGAGGGGTGGCAGGGTGAGTCAGGCCCTGAGGCTCAGGTATCTCCAATCCCCAGCGATGCGGCGCCAGGCCCCTTGGGAGGGGCCCCTCGGATGACAACTTAGGGTTAGGTTTAGCCCCTAGGAACTCGGCAGTTCCTATTCGCCAGCTGTGTGGAGAGTGGAGTGGCGGACCTAGGTGAGGGTGCTGGTGTTTGGGAGCGTGGGCCCAGGCATTTTGGCGCGGGGGGGATTCGAAGGACACCGTGTATCGGAGGGCCCTGCCCGTTCTCCCGCCCTGAATGAACGGCAGCACCCCAAGCCCCTGGGTGGTGGCTGGGTGGCAGGGTGAGTCAGGTGCTGAGGCTCAGGGTCCCCAATCCCCTGTGTTGCAGCGCCAGGCCCCTTGGGAGGGGCCCCTCAGGGGTCGATCTAGGGTTACGGTTAGCCCCCCGGATGCCGGTGGACCCGATCAGCGTCTGTGCGGCACGCAGCAGGGTGGGCCGAGGTGAGGGCGCTGGCGAGCCTGAGCATGAGCCCAAGCATTTTAGCGTGGGGGGCTTTCGAAGGTCAGTGGGGGCTCGGAGGGACCTGCCCGTTCTCCCGCTCTGAATGACCAGCGGGGTCCCTAGTGGCTCAGGTGGCTGAAGGGCAGCAGGGTGAGTCTGGCACTTGGGCTCGGTTGCCCCATCCCCGGCATTGGGGCGCCAGGCCACTTGAGAAGGGCCCCTCAGGGGCCGACCTACAGTTAGGGTTAGCCCCCAGGAGGCCGGCAGGCCCTATACACCGCCTGTGCGTGGAGCGGAGAGTTGGGCCGAGGTGAGGGTGCTGGTGAACATGAGCCTGGGCACAAGCATGTTGGTTCTGGGAGCCATTGAAGGTGGGTGGGGGTTCGGAGGCCCCTGCCAGTTCTCCCGCCGAGAATGAATGGCGGCGCCCCTAGCGGCCCGTGTGGGGCGGGATTGCAGGGTGCACCCGGCACTGGGGCTTGGGGGTCGCCAATCCCTGGTGTTGCACCGCAAGGCTCCTTAGGAAGGGACCCTCAGGGGCCGTCCTAGGGTTAGGGTTAGCGCCCAGGAGGCCGGCAGGCCCGAGTCGCCGGCTGTGCGAGTAGCGGAGGTGTGGGCTGAGTTGAGGGGGATGCAGAGCGGGAGCGTGGGCCCCAGCGTTTTGGCGCCCTGGGCCTTCGAATGTGCCATGTCTCGGAGGGCCCTGCCCATTCTCCTGCTCTGAATAACCAGTGACACCCCTAGCGGCTCTGTTGGCAGTGGGGTGGCAGGGTGAATCCCACGCTGTGGCTCAGGGATCCCCAATCCCTGGTGTTGCGGTGCCAGGCCCCTTGGGAGGGGCTCCTCCTGGGCCGACTTAGGGTTAGAGTTAGCCCCCATGAGGATGGCAGGCCCGATCCTCTGGCTGGGCGGCGAGAGGTGGGTGGGCCGAGCTAAAGGCGCTGGGGAGCGGGATTGTGGGCCCCTGCATTTTGACGCTGGAGGCTTCAAATGTCCCGGTTTCTCCAGGGCTCTGTCCATTCTCCCGCCCTGAATGACCGGCGGCGCCCCTCGCGGCCCGGGTGGCAGCGTTGTGGGAGGGTGAGTCTGGCTCTGGGGCTTGGGGTCCCAGATCCCCAGTGTAGTGGCACCAGGACCCTTGGGAGGAGCCCCTGGGGCGCCGACCTAGGGTTAGGGTTAGCCCCAAGGAGACCTTCAGGCCCAATCCGCACACTGTGCGGCGAGCGGAGGTGCAAGCCCAGGTGAGGGCGCTGGGGAGGGGGAGCGTGGGCACCAGTGTTTTGGCACGGGGAGCCTTTGAATGTCACTGGTGGCTCAGAAAGCCCTGCCCTTCTCTCGCCCTCTATGACCTGCGGCGCCCCTAGCGGCCCGGGTGGGGACAGTGCGGCAGGGTGAGTCTGGCTCTGGGGCTCTGAGTCACCAATCCCCAGCATTGCAGAGCCAGGCCTCTGGGGATGTCCCCACAGGGCCAACCTAGGGTTTTGGTTAGCTGCCAGAAGCCCAGCAGGCCCTATCCACCAGCTCTGAAGCAAGCAGAGGGGCGGGACGAGGCGAGGGCGCTGGTGAGCAGGATCCTGGGAGCCAACGTTTTTGCGCAGGGAGCCTTCAAAGGTCAGCGTGGGCTCGGAGGGCCCTGCCCGATCTGCCCTGATTGACCGGCGGGGCCTCTAGCGGCTCCAGTGGCTGAAGGGCAGCAGGGTGAGTCCGGCACATGGGCTCAGGATCCCCATCCCCAGCGTTGTGATGCCAGGCCCCTTGGGTAGAGCCCCTCGGGGGCCGACCTATGGTTAGGGTTAGCCTCAAGGAGCCCCACAGGCCCGATACACCACCTGTGCGTCGAGCAGAGAATTGAGGCGAGGTGAGGGTGGTGGTGAACATGAGCCTGGGTCCAAGCTTTTTGGTTCGGTGCGCCTTCGAATGTCGGCAGGGGTTCGGAGGGACCTCCAGTTCTCCCACCCTGAATGAATGGCGGCGCCCCTAGCAGCATGTGTGGGGCGGGCGGCAGCATGCATCTGGCGCTGGGGCTTGGGGGTCCCCAATCCCTGGTGTTGCGTCACCAGGCCCCTTAGGAAGGGACCTTCAAGGGCTGTCCTAGGGTTAGGGTTAGCGCCCAGGAGGCCGGCAGGCCCGAGTCGCTGGCTCTGCGAAGAGCGGAGGTGCGGGCCAAGTTGAGGGTGATGCAGAGTGGGAGCGTGGTCCCCAGCGTTTTTGCACCCTGGGCTTTTGAATGTTGCCATGTCTCAGAGGGCCCTGCCCATTCTCCTGCCCTGAATAACCAGCGGCGCGCTTTGCGGCTCCGTTGGAGGTGGGGCGGCAGTGTGAGTTCCGCACTGCGGCTCAGGGATCCCCAATCCCCAGCATTGAGGGGCCAGGCCCCTTGGGAGGGGCTCCTCATGGGCGGACCTAGGGTTAGAGTTAGCACCCAGGAGGCCGGCAGGCCCAATCCTCTGGCTGGACGGCGAGAGGTGCACGGGCCGAGGTAAAGACTCTGGCGAGCAGGAGCGTGGGCCCCTGCATTTTGGTGCAGGAGGCTTCAAATGTCGATGGTTTCTCCAGGGCCCTGTCCGTTCTCCCACCCTGAATGAGCGGCGGCGCCCCTAGCGGCCTGGGTGGGAACAGTGCGGCAGGGTGAGTCTGGCTCTGGGGCTCTGAGTCACCAATCCCCAGCGTTGCAGAGCTAGGCCCCTTGGGTTGTGCCCCACGGGGCCGACCTAGGATTTCAGTTAGCCCCCAGGATCCTGGCAGGCACTATCCACTGGCTCTGCAGCAAGCGGAGGGGCGGGCTGAGGTGAGGGCGCTGGCGAGCAGGAGGATGGGAACCAATGTTTTTGCACGGGGGGGCTTCGAAGGTCAGCGGGGGCTCCGAGGGCCCTGCCCATTCTCCCGCCCTGATTGACCAGTGGTCTCTAGCAGCTCAGGTGGCTGAAGGGCAGCAGGGTGAGTCTGGCACTTGGACTCGGGGTCCCCATCCCCAGTGTTGTGATGCCAGGCCCCTGGGAAGTGCCCCTAGGGGGCCGAACTATGGTTAGGGTTAGCCCCCAGGAGGCCGGCAGGCCCGATACACCACCTGGGCGTTGAGCGGAGAGTTGGGCTGAGGTGAGGGTTCTGGTGAATATGAGCCTGGGCCCAAGCATTTTGGTTCGGGGTGCCTTCGAAAGTTGGTGGGGATTCGGAGGGCCCTGTCCATCCTCCCATGGTGAATGAATGGCGGCGCCCCTAGCGGCCTGGGTGGGGAGGGGCGGCAGGGTGCATCCGGCACTGGGGCTTGGGGGTCCCCAATCCCCGGCGTTGTGGCACCAGGCCCCTTGGGAGGGGCCCTTCGGGGCCCAACCTAGGGTTAGGTTTAGCCCCTAGGAGGCCAGCAGGCCCTATTCGCCAGCTGTGTGAAGAGAGGAGTGGCAGACCTACGTGAGGGCGCTGGTGAGTGGGAGGGTGGGCCTGGGCATTTTGGCGCGGGAGGCCTTCGAAGTTCACCGTGTCTCGGAGGGCCCTGCCCCTTCTCCCGCCCTGAATGAACGGCAGCACCCCAAGCCTCCGAGTGGCGGCTGGGCGGCAGGTGAGTCAGGTGCTGGCGCTCGGGGTCCCCAATCCCCGGCGTTGTGGCGCGAGGCCCCTTGGGAGGGCCCCCTCAGGTGCTGACCTAGGGTTAGGGTTACCCCCAGGAGGCCAGGAGACCCAATCTCCCGGCTGTGCGGTGAGCGGAGGGGCGGGTTGAGATGAGGGTATTGGCGAGCGGGAAAGTGGGCCCAAAGTTTTGGAGCGAGGGGCCATCGAAGGTCACCAGGGGCTCAGAGGGTCCTGCCTGTTCTCCCGCCCTGAATGACCGGGGGTGCCCCTTGTGGCCCAGGTGGCGGTGGGGGGCATGGTGAGTCCGGCGCTGGGGCTCAGGAGTCCCCAATCCCCGTCGTTGAGGCTCCAGGCACCTTGGGAGGGGCCACTAGGGGGCCGACCTAGGGTTTGGGTTAGCCCCCAGAAGGCCCGCAGGCCCAGTCAGCCAGCTGTGCGGCGAGCGGGGGGGAGGGCCGAGGTAAGGGCGCTGGCCAGCGGGAGCGTGGGCCCAAGCATTTTGGTGCGGGGGGCCTTCGAAAGTCGCCGGTGACTTGGAGGGCCCTTGCCATTCTCCCTCCCTGAATGAAAGCGGCGCCCCTAGCGGCCCAGGTGGCGGTAGGGCAGGAGGGTGAGTTGGGCGCTGGGGCTCGGGAGTCCCCAATCCCCGGTGTTGCGGCAATAGGAACCTGGGATGGGCCCCTCGGGGGCCCACCAACGGTTAGGGTAACACCCAGGAGGCTGGCAGTCCAGATCCACCGGCTGTGCAGCGAGCGGAGGGGCAGACCGAGGTGAGGGTGCAGGCGAGCGGGAGCATGGGCCCAAGCGCTTTGGCACGGGGGGGCCTTCGAAGGTCGCCAGGGGCTCGGAGGGATCTGCCCATTCTCCCTCCCTGAATGACCGACGGTGCTCCTAGGGGCCCGGCTGGTGGCGGGGCAACATAGTGAGTCTGGCACTGGGACTCGAGGGTCCCCAATCCCAGGCATTGCGGTGCCAGGCCCCTTCGGAGGGGCCCCTCAGGGGCCAACCTAGGGTTATGTGTAGCCCCAGGAGGAGGGCAGTCCTCATCCCCCAGCTCTGCAGGGAGTGGAGGAGTGGGCCAAGGTGAGGGTGCTGAGGATGGGGAGCATAGGCTCAAGCGTTTTGGATGTGGGGGCCTTCGAAGGTCGCCGTGGGCTCGGAGGGCCCTGCCGTTCTCCCGCACTGAATGACCAGGGACACCCTAGCGGCCCGGGTGGTGGTGGGGCAGCACGGTGAGTCCGGCGCTGGGGCTCGGCAGTCCCTGATACCCAGCGCTGCGGCGCCAGGCCCCTTGGGACGGGCCCCTCGGGGACTGACCTAGGGTAGGGTTAGCCCCCAGGAGACTGGCAGGCTCGTTCCGCCCATGTGCAGTGAATGGAGGTGTGGGTCGAGGTGAGGTAGCTGGTGATCGGGAGCGTAGGCCATAGCATTTGGCTTTGGCTCGGGGTGCCTTCGAAGATTGCAGGTGGCTCAGAGGGTCCTGCCCATTCTGTCGCCCTGAAGGACTGGCGACGCCCCTAGCACCCCAGGTGGCGGCGGGGTGGCAGGGTGCGTCTGGCGCTGGGACTTGGGGGTCCCCAATCAATGGCATGCCGCGCCAGGCCACTTGGGAGGGGCCCCTCGGGGGCGACCTAGGGATAGGGTTAGCCCCCAGCAAGCCAGCAGGCCTGATCCGCCAGCTCTGCAGCAAGCTTAGGCATGGGCCGAGGTTAGGGCGCTGGCGAGCAGGAGCATGGGAGCCATAGTTTTTGCACGGGGGGCCTTCGAAGGTCGCAGGGGGATCGGAGGGCCCTGCCCGTTCTCCCTTCCTGAATGACTGGCAACGCCCCTAGCGCCCTGGGTGCTTGCGAGGTGGCAGAGTGAGTCCAGCACTGGGGCTCGGGGGTCCCAAATCCCCGGCATTGCGGTGCCAGGCCCCTTCGGAGGGGCCCCTCAGGGGACAACCTAGGCCCCTCAGGGGACACCCTAGGAGGGCAGGCCTCATCCGCCGGCTCTGCGGCGAGCGGAGGGGAGGGCCGAGGTGAGGGCGCTGAGGAGCCGGAGCGAGGGCTCAAGTGTTTAGGATGGGGGGCCTTCGAAGATTGCCATGGGCTCGGAGGGCCCTGCCCATTCTCCCGCCCTGAATGACCAGCGGCGCCCCCAGCGGCCGGGTTGGCGGCGGGGCAGCAGGGTGAGTCCGGCGCTGGGGCTTGGGTGTCAGCAATCCCAGGCGTTGTGGCACCAGGCCCCATCGGACGGGCCCCTCGGGGGCCGACCTACGGTTAGGGTTAGCCCCCAGGAGGCTGGCAGGCCTGATCCGCCAGCTGTGAGGTGAGTGGAGGGGCAGGCCGAGGTAAGGGCACTGGCAAGCGGGAGCGTGGGCCGAAGCATTTTGTCGCTGGGGGCCTTCAAAAGTCTCCGGGGGCTCAGAGGGCCCTGCCCATTCTCCCACACTGAATGACTGGCGGCGCCCCTAGCGGCCCGGGTAGCAGTGGGGCGGCAAGGTGAGTCCGGCGCTGCGGCTCGGGGGTCACCAATCTCCAGCGTGCAGCGCCAGGCCCCTTGGGATGTACGCCTCGGGGGCTGTCCTAGGGTTAGGGTTAGACCTCAGGAGGCTGGCAATCCCGAAATGTCAGTTGTGCGGCGAGCGGATCGGTGTTCTGAGGTGAGGGCGCTGGCGAGGGGGACCATGGGAGCATTTTGGGGCGGGGCACTTTCGAATGTCGCCTTGGGCTCGAAGGGCCCTGCCTGTTCTCCCACACTGAATGAAGGGCGGCTCCCCTAGCAGCCCGGGTGGCGACGGGACGACAAAATGAGTCCTCGCTGGGGCTCTGGGGTCCCCAATCCCCGGCGTTGTGGGGCCAGGCCCCTTAGTAGGGGCCCCACGGGGGCCGACATAGGGTTAGTGTTAGCCCCCAGGAGGCCGGCAGGCCCGGGAGTGTGGGCCCAAATGTTTTGGTGCAGGGGGACTTCGAATGTCACCGGGGGCTAGGAGGGCCCTGCCCATTCTCCCGCCCTGAATGACAGGCTGTACCCCTAGCGGCCCGAATGGCGGCGGGGCGGCAGGGTGAGTCCAGCACTGCAGCTTGGGTGTCCCCAATCCCCGCGTTGCGGCGCCAGGCCCCTTGGCAGGGGCCCCTTGGGTCTGACCTAGGGTTAGGGTTAGCCCCCAGGAGGCCGGCAGGCCCGATCCTCCGGCTGTGCACGAGCGGACGGGTGGGATGAGATGAGGGCGCTGGCGAGCGGGAAGGTGGGCCCAAGCATTTTGGCGTAAGGGGCCTTCAAAGGTTGCCAGGGGCTCGGAGAGCCCTGCCTGTTCTCCTGCCCTGAATGACCGACAGTGCCCCTCGCGGCCCGTTTAGCAGCGGGGCGGCAGGGAGAGTCTGGCGTTGGGGCTCGGGGGTCCCCAATCCCCGGTGTTGCAGCGCCAGGCCCTTTGGGATGGGCCCCTAGGGGGCCTACCTAGGGTTAGGGTTAGCCACAAGGAGGATAGGATGCCTGATTCGCCGGCTGTGTGGCGAGCGGAGGGGCAGGCCGAGGTAAGGGCGATGGGAGCGGGAGCATGGGCCCTAGTGCTTTGGTGCAGGGGGCCTTCGAAGGTTGCCGTTCGCTGGGAGGGTCTTGCGCGTTCTCCCGCCCTGAATGACCGGCGGTGCCCCTAGTGGCCCGGGTGGCGGCGGGGGGCATGGTGAGTCCAGCGCTGGGGCTCAGGAGTCCCCTTTCCCCGTCGTTGCAGCGCCAGGCCCCTTGGGAGGGGCCACGAGGGGGCCAACCTAGCTTTAGGGTTAGCCCCCAGAAGGCCCCCAGGCCCGATTCGTCAGCTGTGCGGCGAGCGGAGGGGAGGGCCGAGGTAAGGGTGCTGGCCAGCGGGAGCATGGGCCCAAGCATTTTGGTGCGGGGGGCCTTCGAAGTCGCCGGTCGCTGGGAGGGCCCTGCCCGTTCTCCCTTCCTGAATGAACGGCGGTGCCCCTAGCGGCCCAGGTGGCGGTAGGGCGGGAGGATGAGTCTGGCGCTGAGGCTCCGGAGTCCCCAATCCCCAGTGTTGCGGCAATAGGAACCTGGGATGGGCCCCTTGGGGGCCCACCAAAAGTTAGGGTAACACCCAGGAAGCCTGCAGTCCCGATCCACTGGCTCTACAGTGAGCGGAGGGGCGGACCGAGATGAGGGCGCAGGTGAGCGGGAGCATGGGCCCAAGCGTTTTGGCGCGGGGGGCCTTCGATGGTCACCAGGGGCTTGGAGGGATCTGCCCATTCTCCCTCCCTGAATGACCGACGGTGCTCCTGGCGGCCCGGGTGGCGGTGGGGCGATAAGGTGAGTCCGGCGCTGGGGCTCGGGGGTCCCCAATCCCAGGCATTGCAGTGCCAGGCCCCTTCGGAGGGGCCCCTCAGGGGACAACCTAGGGTTCTGGGTAGCCCCCAGGAGGAGGGCAGGCCTCATCCGCAGGCTCTGCGGTGAGTGGAGGGGCGGGCCGAGGTGAGGGTGCTGAGGAGCGGGAGCATGGGATCAAGCATTTTGGATGGGGGGGCCTTCGAAGGTCCCGCGGGCTCGGAGGCCCCTGCCCGTTCTCCCGCCCTGAATGACCAGTGGCACCCCTAGCATCCCGGGTGGCGGCGGGGCGGCAGGGTGAGTATGGCGCTGGGGATCGGGGCTCCCTAATACCCGGTGTTGCGGCCTCAGGCCCGTTGGAACGGGCCCCTTGGGGGCCGACTTAGGGTTAGGGTTAGCCCCCAGTAGGCTGGCAGGCTCGTGCCGCCCATGTGCGGTGAATGGAGGTGTGGGTCGAGGTGAGATAGCTGGCAAGCAGGGGCGTGGGCCAGAATATTTTGGCTTTGGCTCAGGGTGCATTTGAAGGTCGCAGGTGGCTTGGAGCGTCCTGCCAGTTCTGTCGCCCTGAAGGACTGGTGACGCCCCTAGTGCCCCATGTGGCGGCCGGGCGGCAGGGTGCTTCCAGTGCTGGGACTTGGGGGTCCCCAATCCCTGGCATGCGGTGCCAGGCCACTTGGGAGAGTCCCCTTAGGGGCGACCTAGGGATAGTTTTAGCCCCCAGGAAGGCAGCAGGCCCGATCCACCAGCTCTGCAGCGAGAGGAGGGGTGGGCCGAGGTTAGGGCGCTGGGGAGCAGGAGCGTGGGAGCCAGAGTTTTTGCGCGGGGGGCCTTTGAAGGTAGCAGGGGAATCAGAGGGCCCTGCCTGTTCTCCCTTCTTGAATGACTGGCAACACCCCTAGCACCCTGGGTGCTTGTGGAGTGGCAGAGTGAGTCCAGCACTGGGGCATGGGGGTTCAAAATTCCCCGGCATTGCGCTGCCAGGATCCTTGGGAGGGGCCCTTCGGGGGCCGACCTAGGTTAAGTTTTAGGCCCCAGGAGTCCAGCAGGCCCCTTCTGCCAGCTCTGCGGCAGGCGGAGGGGCAGGCCGAGGTGAGGGCACTGGCGAGAGGGAGTGTGGGCCCAAGCATTTTGGCGCGGGGGGCCTTCGAAGGTCACCGGGGGCTTGGAGGGCCCTGCCCATTCTCTCGCCCTGAAAGACTGGCGGCGCCCCTAGCAGCCTGGGTTGCTGCGGGGCGGCAGGGTGACTCCGGCGCTGGGCTCGGGGGTCCCCAATCCCCGGCGTTGTGGCACCAGGCCCCTTGGAGGGGCCCCTCGGGGGCCGACTAGGGTTAGGGTTCGTCCCCAGGAGGCCGGCAAGCCCAACGCTAAGTGGTTCTGGCAATGTAACAAAAATGCCATACACTTATCTGTAAGAAATAACAGTGTACAGGAACCCTCATAGCCCTAACATCATCCTTTGTGAATATGGAAGCCAGCCCCAAAGTGGTCGTGGAAGTCTGACGAACGCGCTAAGCACTTTTCTCTGAGTCCGACCACAATATACAGGGAAAGACCAATGTACATCATCTTTCACGAGTAGGAAGCATTAATGAAAATGTTCTGGAATTTCGAGGACTCTGACCCATCCTTATTGGTAATAAACCACCGTGTACAGGAAAACACCTTCAACTCTCATCACCTCCTCAATCCTGATTCCGATTCAACTTTGGGTGTGTAGGACTAGGGAAATGTCCACATCTTATTGCTAAGAAAGAACGATGTCAGGGTAATGCCCTTCAAGTCACCTCAGCCTTCCTGAAGACGGAAGCAGGAATCAAGGTGGTTATGTTACCATGAGGTAAAGAAGATGAGCATATAAGTGAGAAACAACAGTGGGCAGGACCTCTCTTCCAAGGAACATTATCTTTGCTTAATGTTGAATCCCTATGGTAAGTGGTTGTGGGCATTTGTGAGGTCAAAATCTTAAGTGTTTTGTAAAACTTCTTGGCCATTCACAGATAAGACTAAGGTAGTTGGGGACTCCTAGGCAGTGATTTGTCCACTGTCAAAAATATGAAAAGATAAAAGAGACAGATGAGGTCTCCTCAGGCATTGTCCTTTATCCTCATCCTCTGTGAGGATGGCCATCTCTGGACAGCTAAGTGGCAGGGTCTCATTCACAGTGGGGGCATCTGTTCCTCACAGACATGAGGCAGGGAAATGGATTTGGTTCTCTGTGCCAGCCCAGCCACAGCTGAGTGTCACAGCACCCTCTCGTGGGCTCATAAGAGTTTCACTGTCACCAGGCAGGTCATTGTATTTGATAAACCACTGTGAGAGTTTGCAATTGCCTTCATCTGCAACCTCCTAGAGGCACATTCAGATCTCTGGTACCATGTGAAGTCATGTGAAGGCATTGTGAGAAAGTGTCCTTTTGCTTAAGAAAAACATGGCTGGGACTCCTGGCTGTCTCACCAGTTAAACATGTGCCTTTGGCTCAGGTTATGATCCCAGGGTTCTGGGATCGAGCCCGGGCTCCCTGCTCAGCAGGAAAGGAGGTTGGGAAATAGCTTAGAACCCACAGAGAATGTGAATAAAGGGGAGTGAAATGGAACTTGGTCTGTGTTTGGCTTTAGGGATTGGAAGTTAGTTTTTTCTCAATTGTGATTGTTCTTGAAACAGAACAGCTGTATTTTTTTTTACCTTTAATTTTTTTCTAATAATTTTTTATTATGATATGTTAGTCACTATACAGTATTTCCTTAGTTTTTGATGTAGTGTTCCGTGATTCATTATTTGCATATAATACCCAGTTCTCCATGCAATATGTACCTTCCTTAATACCCATCACTGGCCCATCCCAATCCCCCACCCCTCTCCCCTCTGAAGCCCTCAGTTTGTTTCCCAGAGTCCATAGTCTCTCGTGGTTCATTCCCCCTTCTGTTTAGGGTCCATTGTCTAAAGGGACAAACAGTGGAAGTTCACCAAATATAAGATCGAAATTGAATTGTTCATTATAGATGCCACCACGTAGTTCCCAGACATTTCATTCTACTGTAGTAATTCATTATACCTGTGCAGGTGCACGTGGAAGACAATTGATGCATGCAGAGTGGTAATAAAACACGCCCCTCAGTAGTAGAATAATAGGGGATGCATATGTGTAAAATTATTCGACTACAGCTTCCATGCTTTCCCTTTGGTTCCTTATTATCTATGAAATTGGACAATTCTTGTTCTCTAGGCTTAAACCTCATTGTCAGTATTTAGAGTTTTTCAATGCTGATCTTCTCCTGTATAAGTTACCAAAAACCTAAAATATGTATGAACTTTAAAAAACGCTATATTAAAAATGACAGCAGGGAAGTTCCATTTTGTGAATATTGTGTCAATGGATCTCTATTTTGACATCAGTGTTCATTAGAAATGATGACATTTCATGTGAGTATAAATATCAATGTGAAAAAGAAAAGGTAGGAAGAACCTTGAATGTTTAAGTAATTGGTGAAATGACAGGTGTTTGTGTGTGTGTGTGTGTGTGTGTGTGTGTGTGTGTGTGTGTGTGTAATTGATTTTCAGTGAATGGTTCAGCTACTTGTAGGGCCTCCGAGGGAGCCCAGGTGAACCTTTCAATGAGTTGGTATCTGTTTTCAGAACATGGGAATCTCTTAGTCCAATAGTCAATCAGGCAAGCTTTGAGGTCTTGAAGAGTTTCAGTCCTCAGCGATGGTGTTGCAGACCCTTGTGAGCAAACCCTAGGTATGCTCAGAGCCCTCATTAGCTGGTACCAACGTGTGACGATTTCAGACAGCATTTCCCAAAGAAGTACCTCTTGAGTCTCTGTTCTTGTCAGTTCCCTACACTTCCTTACACTAGTTATGTGATCAGTGTGTTTCAGGATAATCCCCACATGTGATTTTTGCTATTTCCTACTAGTCCTATCTGTTTCTCATCTTCTTCTTTTATGATAGGGGTTGGGAAGCAACCTGTGTGGTGTAGGAAGGGGTGTGGTAGTTGTCTGCCTTCAGAGGACCGAATGATGCCTAGAAATTGTACTGTAGTTTGAGGTCAATTGTCCATCCATCCTCTGAGTGTCAGGAATTCCATCACTTTACTTTGATGCTAGTCTGTTCTTCAAGCTGTCCTCAGAAATAAGGACGTCATCCATCTAGGGAATACTAGTTTGTGTGTATGTTTTCATTTTAGGAAAGGCCTTGCTGTTCCTGAAAATAATACTGTAGAGCACCCTTTCCTGTTCATATTGGCCATCAGTCAATCTTTTGTGAAGTATTTGTTAATAAATAGACTTTTTATGTTTGATGAGCAGGAATTCTTTATTGACAAGTCTTTGTCAGTGTGTGTATTGCAAATCTGTACTTCCCAGCCTGCGGTTCACCTTTTCATTTTCTTGTGGTCATAAGATAAGGAGAAATGTCACATTTTTATGAAGTCCCACTGAATTCTTTTAAATGGTTAGTGCACCCTATGTCCTACCCCAAGATTGACAGTTTCTACATTTTCTTTCAGAAACTGTCCAATGGGAAGCACAATCCATCTCAAATTTATAAATTGCATTTTTAATTCTAATAGGGTATATAGACTGTTTTGGATTTTCTATGTATACAATCGTATTATCTGTGAATAGTCACAATTATCCCCTCAATTCTTATACTTTTTGTTTCTCTTGCCTTCTAACACTGGTAGACTCTCCGATGCCACGATGAATAGAGCAGCATTGTTTGAAGATTTTAATATACCTTTCTCAATATCTGACAGAAAAAGCAGACAAAACATTGGTAACAAATGTGACCTAATTGACATATAGGGAACATTCCATAATAAGTGCAGAATATATTATTTTCAAGTGGTCATAGACTCTTTACCCAAATAGATGATAGGTGGGGCCATGAATCAAGGCTACAAATGTTAAACCCTGAAATTAACTAGGTTCTATTCCTAGACCACAGGGGAATTGAGCCACAGTCTTAGCGAAAAGAAAACCAGGAAGTCTTTCAATGTTTAAAAATTAAATGGAACTTTGCTACATATCCTAAAGGTCAGAGAGGGAATCTCAATGGAAATTCTGAACCTTTTCTACATGAGGGCTCACACACAATGGCACTTTCTTTGTGAAGAGCATAATAATAACCTAGACAGGAGTTGAGCCTTAAGTCAGAGTTCTGCCTGCCCCAGCCACACCTGGCAGCCTTGGCCTGTGGTCCCCCTCAGCTGTCCTTTCTGGTGGCCCTGAGCTAAGGGGGTCAACATGGCCATATGGAAATGGGAAGCTCCCCACTCATAGTGATGGCAGTGCCCCCTCCCCAGCTGCCCTTTCTGGTGGCTCTGAGCTAAGGGGGTCAACATGGCCGTATGGAAATTAGAAGCTCCCCACTCTTAGTGATGACGTTGCTATTGTATCGTCCTCACCAGTCCAACAACATGATTTCTGAGTGAACTATGACACAAGAGCGACTTCTTGGCCTTCCTTCAGGTTTGAAAATCATCTGGTGAGTCATCTATTCGAAATATGGATTCAACATGTGTTCTTTCTTCTGGAAAAGAAATAGACCCAATAGCAATTATGGCTTCCTGAGCACCTGTTCTTGAGAGACATCATACTGGCTCTTTGTAGCATTCTGCCTCTTAAACTTCTCAACTAGGGTGTAGATATTTGTAGGCACATTTTCAGGTGGTTAGACAGGGACTCGGATGATATGAGTCACAGAGGATTTTAGTGTCAGAAACCTAAGTGGGATCCCCAAATTGACTCCAAATCCCTTGTTGTTCCATACAGGGTACTATTTCCCTCTTATCTCTGGTCTTCTCGATCTGGAAACCTATCAAGTATCAGGATTTTCTTGTCATGTGGACAACTGGAACGAATTCAGCGGGCCTTTTCACCTCTGCCCATGGTGATCATTAAGATCATTATCTCAGTGGAGGACCTCTGGGTAAGATACTCAAAGATCCTTAGGAATAGAGACAGTATAATATTTTTCTGGTATTAAAGTTACTGAAACCAACTATCTTTCTTAGTCCGTTCAAGCTCTGGTATGTTCAGAGGGTGCTGTAAAACAGGTCTGAAATAGTATTTAAAAACACTCAGCTCAGCCTCTTCTACAACGTGAGCCAATGCTTATAAACATGGCTAAAATATTCCCTTACCTACGATGACTTCCCAGCCATCCTAGTGTTTATATGGTATGACTGTGACTTACATTAGTCAACATTTGCAGAGAAAGAACTTAGTGCATCCAGGGGGCACTTCATGTTGAAATTAGTTTGTGACAACGAGCTACTGTGTTTTCTTCTGCAGTCCAAGGGAATGGTGCCAGACATCTCTAAGGTGTCTAGCAGTTCTACAATTCCGATTTTAAGTGGTCTGTGTGCTTCAGAGATTTGGGCAGGAAAAGGGCAGGAGTCCAGAAACTGTGAACACTTCTGTTACCTGTGCTGACCATGGAGCAGGTAGCCTTCTGTGGGCATCATTTTGATTTCTTGGTACTCTTGTGAAAGGTGCTTTTGTCTCAAATTCCTCCTTTTTAGGAGTAATTATAATGATGAAAGTAATTTTTATCTTATATCATCTGTGGGCCCTGATCCTGGGATCCCAGGGAAGCTATCCTTTAACATTTTACCTGGCTCAAAATGACTAGGCAACACCTCAAAGCATGGGCCTTGTTTCTGCCCCAAGCACGTTGTACATTTGCTTTGAGAAGAAAACAATAACCAAAAATGCCAACATAAAGATAAGAAAAAATAAAGAACCTCTCTGGCTCCCATAAGATTAAAGTCATACTGACATGTACATAGTGAAAACATAAGAAAGAGTCTGTCACTTTCTGGAATCTAAGAAGATCCTCATTGTGGTGTGTAACTCTGTATGTAAAACAAAACAGAAAAAAATATATACGCCTGCCCCAAAAGTTCATTCCCCGGAGCACTCCCTTCTTGGTGAAGATTGTGTCTGCCAGGCAGCTGTCCTGACTTGGGTTTGAATAAAGGTCTCTTCCTTTCTCTCTAAAATGTTTTTAAAAGTTCATTCACGCAATGTCGACAATAACAGTGTTTTCTATTTAAGTGAGAAATAAATGTTCCACTCTAGTTGCATTGGGAATAGATGAATTGAGGGTTTCTTTAGAAGAGTAAGTCTGCTTTCCAGAAAAGGCAAGGTCATTGGTCTATTGAGAATGAAGATAATTACTGCTAAACAACATATATGTGTTACCCCTTCGCCCAGAAACCGAAGCAGATGTGCAGGCTTTAGGTCAGAGGTGCCTTCTTCTCCCCACCTGACAGCAATTCTCTGCTCTGGCTCCAAGAAACCCGAGGTTTTGAACATCACCATCTGAGTCAGTGAGGCAGCTTGTCACAGGACGCCAGTGTTCAGAGAAAGCGCAGGTATGTTTGGCAAAATGTCCTAACTATGTCAGGGCTGGAGGTAAAACCTCTCATTATCCCAAAACCTCCTGGGCTTTTCTCTTTTCTCTAGTTGAGCCACAAAGTAAAATTGAAGTAGCTGTCAGCATTCTGGGTTTGGTGCAAGAATTACTTAGTTTCCCTGCAGGTAGAACTTTGCAGGGGATCACAATTTCTCTGTCCATTTATTGCTTACAAATGTATTTTGACCATCTGTTTCCTAGGAACCCTCTTTTATTAGAAAGGGAAGGTGAGATTCACTCTGTGCCTGTTTGTAACATCTAATTTGTTCCTTCATCTAACAGTGTTTATTCAATTGGGCCTACGATATGGTTGAGTGGCCAGCATCTAGACTTAGGTGGCTTTATTCATCTGATACAGACTTGGGTGATGTCATTTGACAAAGGTGATGTTTCATCATTGATTAGTTTATCCATCAGAAGAGTTAAAGTTAGGGTGGAGGGAAAATTCAAAATTATCCAAAGCGGCCTGTTCCTGTTTAAAAGTTGAGCTTGTCTTTCTAGTTTTACTAAATGTATTATCTCGATATTTTGAGGTGCCATATTCTCTCTGTAGTTTCTTTGGTGGTGGAGTCAGAAGAAGAGTCTGGGAATTCTTTGGGATACTTAAATGCTGGTGGCTTCAAGGGGCTTGGCGTCAGGAGCCTTGGGGTGAAGTCTGCAACTGCTTGCCTGACCCTGGGTGCATCTCCCAGAGGTTTTGTTTCCTTTTATGAAATTGCCGGCAGATAATGTTCTGCTTGAAGGGGAACCCTCCCATCCTGTTGGTGGCAATGCAAAGTGGTGCAGCCAGTCTGGGAACCAGTTGGGGGTTCCTCAAAAAGTTAAACATTGAACAACCCCATGATCCAGCAATTGCTCTCCTAGGTATTTACCCAAAGGATACTAAATTGCAGATTCAAAGGGGGAACATGCACCATGATGTTTATAGCAGCAATGTCCACAGTAGCCAAACTATGGAGAGAATCCCAAAGTCCATGCACTGATGAATGGATAAAGCAAATGTGGGATACATATATATATATATATAATGGATTATGACCCAGCTTCAAAAAGAATGAAATCTTACCATTTGCAAGGATGTGGATGGATCTAGAGTGTATTAAGCTAAGCAAAATCACTGAGGAAAGACAAATATCCTATGCTCTCACGCTTGTGGAATTTCAGAAAGAAAACAGAGGAACAGAGTTGAAGCGTGATGAGAGAGGCAAACAAGGCAATAGACTCAACCTTGGAGAACAAACTGAGTGTTGCTGCAGGACAGGGGCATAGGGTAAGAGTTAAATGGGTGAGGGGTATTAAGGAGGGCACTTGTGATGAGCACTGGGTACTCGATGCAGGTGAGGAATCACTAAATCCTACCCCTGAAGCGAATATTCCATCGCATGTGAACTAACTGGAATTTAATAAAAGAAGAATGGAAAAAGTGTTCTGCTTCATGAAGAGTGAGGTAAAATTGTAGTGATTTGGGCTGTAGTCTTCTCTAGATGATAGTTGTAAAACACCCTGTTGTAGGATACACTAGTTGCTTATCACATAAGGAGTCCTCAGAAAGCTGCAATGAAAGATTCACGTCTCAGACCATGTTCATGTTCCACTGATATGTTACAGTTTGCACAGGTAGGAAAGAAGGTAGAGAGAAAGGCAACAGAAGGGGAAAGGAGGTGTGAACCTTTCATTACTTAGTGTTATAGCTTTCTCATGAAAGCCTTGCGCCAGTGTGATTTTGGAAGCAGAGAGGTAATCCGGGAGCTTTGCAGGAGACGGGGGAGTTGCAGGTCTGGGTAAAGCTGACAGGGGTCCCAGAGGAGAGATGAAAGCATTCTACAGTAGGGTGTGGGCAGGGTGGGCTCCAGGGGTGGCTGTGGGTCTCCTGGGTGAGAGTTGTGACAGGTGAGGGCTGTGTGCAAGTTCCTGGCTGAGGACAAGTGAGGCACAGGCGGAGAGCTGGCAGAGAACCCTCTTCTGGGCCACCAGCCTCACCCAACACACACAGCCTCAACTTCTGTCTCTGACACTCCAATTCAGACTTCTCCGAAGGTGAGTGAGAACACATCAAGAGCATTCTGAACAGAAGGGAAAGCATGTGCAAAGGCTCTGGGGCAGGAGAATTCCAGGTATGTCCAGGAGCAGCAAGAAGGCCCTGTGGCCACAGGAGACAGCTTAGGACATGAGCTCAGAAAGGTGACAGAGGGTGACAGAAAGCCATTCCAGGGCTATAACCCCATAAGACCCTGTTTCACTGGGCCATCCTGGCGACAGTGTTGAGAACAGATGACAGAGGGTTGAAGATGGCAAGGCAGGTCAATGACGAAGCTTTTCCAGGTACTCAGGCACTGTGGACCAGACAGGTGGCCTTGGATGGAGTGGTTAGACATATTCTGGGTCCATTTTGAAGATACAGCTCACAGGATTTGCTGATGGGTTTGCTATTAGGAGCAGGAGAATGGAGGAATTGGGGTAACTCCCAGCTGTTGTGGGTTGTCCTGATCTAGGGGAAGGAGAGGGTTTCTGGGGGTAGGAGGTAGTCCGTGTTCCGCATGCTGAGGAAGGTGCCTTTCCCGGTGGGTCTGCTGAGGTTTTTGTCTGGGAGAACCTTTCACATATCCTCCCTCAGCAATGCTTAAGTACAAGTATCCCCCACTTTTTAAACGTTTACAGTAAGACACTGGGCATTCTTGAAAGAACTACGTTTATTACCCAGCGTCAGTAAGAGGAAGATACCTGAAGAGGATTTCCCTCTTATGAAAAAAGGTGAACAGTGAGAATCGCGTTCAGCATCTGTTTGGGGGAGAAGCAGGACAGAGGAGGCGTGCACCCTAACCAGCTCCTTCCGCTTGGAACCGCACTCCGCATCCAGCCACCAGCACTTTGAATTGTGTCTGTGAGCCTCTGCTGTGCTTTATCTTCATTTATGCTGGTCCTCCGTTAGAAACTTGTGTCGTGAGGCCTAAGAAAAGCCAAAGAGAAGGAATTTTGGAGTCTGAGGACACTGTCTAATTGTTCCGTGTAAATTAATGGCCATTCCTTCTTGACACCATTTCTGCTGTGCAAGGTTTCTCAGAAGCCCTGTACTTTCAAAGAGCAGGGAAACCTATACCCCATGCTGTGGGGTTAGTTTTAGTCTCCATGCTGGACAGAACATTTCATGACTGTCGGATTTTCTCACTCAAACATTGAGACTTTGACCGCCTTCACCCGTTTCTACCACCCCATCCCCGAATCTGGCACCTACAAATCTGCTCTCAGTATCCATGTGTTCAGTATTTGTTTATTCCATGTGGAATGTACATGAGAGCATCCGGTATTGGTCTTTCTGTGTCTGAGTTACTTGGCATAAGGCCCCCAAGGTCTGTGTTTCCATGTCTGGTTCTTGTGAATAATGCTGCAGTGAACGTGGGAGTGCATCTGTCTTTTTGAGGCAGTATTTTTGTGTTCTCTGAATCAATACTCAGTAGAGCCATTACTGAGTCATGGGGTAGTTGTATTTATTTTTTCAGGAACCTCCATACCGTTTGTCACAATGCCTGCACCAATTTCTATTCCCACCAACAGTGCACAGTGTCTCTTCGTCTGCACACCCATGACCCCACTTTTTGTCTGTCTCTGGGACAATTGGTGTTCCAGCAGTTGTGAGGGGATAGCTTATTTTGGGTTTGACTGATGTTTCCCTGACGATGATTAGTGATGTCGAACAACTTTTTCTGTCTGTTGGCACCTGTGTGCCATCTTTGGAAAGTATCTATTCACATATTCCCCCCATTTCTTATACCGTTTTTTTTTATTGTTTTGATTTGTATGAGTGTTGTGTGTATTTTGGATATTAGCGTCTTCTCACACATGATTCACAGATATTTTTTCTTATTGGGTCAGTGGCCTTTTAAGTTTTTGCTGGTTTCTTTTGCCGTGTGGAAGATTTCAGTTTGATGTTGTTCCACTTGTTTATTTTTGCTTTTGTTGCCTTTGCATTTGGTGTCTGATCTGAAGACTCTTTGCCAAAACTAATGTCGAGAGACTTAGTACCTGTGTCTTCTTGGAGGTTTATGGATTCAGGTCTTATGTTCAAATCATTCATCCATTAAAAATTTTGTGTGTGGTGTAAGAAAGTGACCCAGTTATATTCTTCTGCATTTAGTGTCCAGTTTGCCTGTTACCGCTCACTGAAGGGACAGTCCTTCCCTCATGGCATATCTTCTGCTGCTGTGTTGTAAGTTAGGATCATCTACGTGTGGGTAAGTTTCTGAGCTTTCTGTTCTGTTCCACTGACCTGGTGTCTGTGTTTATGCCAGTTCCATCCTGTTTTGACGACAACAGCTTTGTAATCTAGCTTGAAATCCAGGAGTGTGTTGACTGCACCTTTCTTTCTCCAGGTTGCATTGGGTATTTGGGGTCTTTAGTGACTCCATACAATTTTAAGGACTATTTTCGATTTCCTCGAATAATGCCACTGGAATTCAGATAGGGATTTCATCACATCTGTCGATTGCTTTGGGTACGATGGACATGTTCACATAATTAACTCTTCCAGTTAAGGAGCATGGCGTATGCTTCCATTTGTTTGTGTTGCCTTCTAAATCTTTGACCCATACATTCCGCCCCCCTCGACACACATGTTTTTCGTTTCTTTTCTGCCATGTGTTGAGTGTACTATGTCTTTCTCATTTCTGGTTACTTTTATTCCTAGATTATTTTTGATGCAATTGTAAATGGCATTGCTTTTTAAATTTCTCTTTGCGATAGTGTGTCATCAGTATACAGAAATGCAAGAAGTTGGGTCATCTCGGTGGCCCCATAGGTGAAGCGTCTGCCTTCAGGTCAGGTCATGATCTCAGAGTTATGGGATTGAGCCCCGTGTTGGGCCCCCGCTTAGCAAGGGTCTGCTTCTCCCTCTTTCTGACACTCTCCCTGCTCGTGCTTTTTCTCTTCCTGTCAAATAAATAAATAAAATCTGAAAAGAAATAAAGACAATAGGTCTCTGTATATTGACATTATATCCTGCAGCTTTCTTGAATTTGTTTATTCTAACAGTTTTTTTTTTTTTTGTGTGTGTGTGTGTGTGTGGAATCTTTCGGGATTTCATGTCATTTGCAAATAGTGACAGTTTTCCTGTATGGATTTCATATCTTTCTCTTTCTTTAAAATGATGTTAGTCACCCTACAGTACTTCATTTGTTTTTGATGTAGTGTTCCATGATTCATTGTTTGCATATAACACCTAGTGCTCATTATGACACGTGCCCTCCTTAATACCCATCACCAGGATAACCCATTCCCCTACCCTCCCTTTCTGCAACCTTCAGTTTGTTTCCCAGTGTCAGTAGTCTCTCATGGTTCATGTCCCCCTCTCATTCCCCCTCTTCACTTTTCCTCTCCTTCTCCTAATGTCCTCCATGCTATTCCTTCCATTCCACATAGGAGTGAAACCATATGATAATTGTCTTTCTCTGCTTGACTTAATTTCACTTAGCATAATCCCCTCCTGATCCATCCACGTTGGTGCAAATGGTGGGTATTCATCCTTTCTGATGACTGGGTAATATTCCATTGGACAGATGAACCACATCATCTTTGTCCATTCATCTGCTGAAGGACATCTTGGCTCCTTCCACAGTTTGGATATTATGGACATTGCTGCTATGAACATTGGGATACTGGTGCCCCTTCTTTTCATTACTGTGTGTCTATGGGGTAAATACCCAGTAGTGCAATTTGTGGGTCGTAGGATAGCTCTGTGTTTAACGTCTTGAGGAGCCTCCATATTGCTTTCAAAAGTGGCTGTACCAGCTTGAATTCTCATGAGTAGTGTAAGAGGGTTCCCCTTTCTCCACATCACCTCTGACTTTCTTTTATTTCCTGTCTTGTTAATTTTTTTTCAAGATTTTATTTATTTATTCCACAGAGATAGAGAAAGCCAGCGAGAGAGGGAACACAAGCATGGGGAGTGGGAGAGGAAGAAGCAGGCTCATAGTGGAGGAGCCTGATGTGGGGCTCGATCGCATAATGCCAGGATCACGCCCTTAGCTGAAGGCAGACACTTAACCGCTGTGCCACCCAGGTGCCCCCTGCCTTGTTAATTTTAACCATTCTAACTGGTGTAAGGTGGTATCTCATTGTCGTTTTATTTGTATTTGCCTGATGGCAAGTGATGTGATGCATTTTTTCATGTGTCTGTTGGCCATTTGTATGTCTTCTCTGGAGAAGTATCTCTTTGTGTCTTCTGCCCATTTTTTGGGCGTTGAGTTAGAGAAGTTCTTTATAGATCTTGGATACCAGCCCTTTCTCTGTAATATCATTTGCAGATATCTTCTTCGATTCCATAGGTTGCCTTTTTGTTTCGTTGATCGTTTGCTTTGCCGAGCAGAAGCTTTTTATCCTGATGAAGTGCCAATAGTTCATTTTTGCTTTTATTTCCTTTGCCTTTAGAGATGTGGCTTGCAAGAAGTTGTTGTGTCCAAGGTTGAAGAGTTCTTTTGATTTTGATATGAGACAGGAATCCAGTATCTTATTTTCCTGATTGTATTTGAGTCTTCTGTCTTTGTTGGTGAGTCTAGCTAAGTTTGTCAGTTTTGTTTATCTTTCCAAAAAGGCAGCTTTCATTTTCATTGTTTATTTTTTTGTCTTTTTAGTCTCCATTGGATTTCTTTATGCATTCCTTTTTCTTATTTCCTTATTTCTACTAATTTTGGGCTTTGTTTGTTGTTTTTTTTTTCTACTTCTTTACCATATAAATCAGGTTGTTTA
Source organism: Ursus americanus (assembly GCF_024610735.1). NCBI lineage: Eukaryota > Metazoa > Chordata > Mammalia > Carnivora > Ursidae > Ursus > Ursus americanus. The sequence continues at coordinate 1,265,746 of NW_028273641.1, read as the reverse complement.
TTGGAGAGCATTCTCATGGATTGATGAAGACTTGAATTTCTATGAATGTCCCCCATAAAGCTACTTTTGCTGCATCCCATAAGTTTTTGTAGTTTGTCTTTTGCATCAGTGTCAAGGTACTTCTAAAAATTTTTTTGATTTCTTCTTTGACTGTTGGTTGTTCAGTAGCATGTTGTTAAGTCTCCACATATTTTTTTAAGATTATTTGAGTATCTGACAGAGAGTGAGACAGCGAGAGGGAACGCAAGCAGGGCGTAGGGAGAGGGAGAAGCGGGCTTCAAACCGAGCAAGGAGCCTGCTTCGGGGCTAGATCTCAGGATCCTGGAATCACGACCTGAGCTGAAAGCAGATCCTTAACGACCGAGCCACCCAGGCCCCCCAATCTCCACCTATTTTTGACTGTCCCATTTTTTTCTTGAGACTGATGTCTAGTTTCATATCATTGCGGTTGGACAAGATTTGAAGCAGAAGGTGAAGAGAGCATTCAGATGAAAGGTTTCTTTCCTGGAGGGTTTTCTGAGGGCAGACCATGAGTTCACTGGGGATGGAGGATGGTTTTGTGAGACGGGGGTTGGGGTTAACCCTTGTTAGAATTACTGACTACTACCATGCAGGCTGTGTGCTACTGTTCACACCATAGTCCTGATGGACTTGTACTTCATTAGAAATATTTTCTAGGAGGTGTAGGCATAGCCTTCTCTAAAAGAAAGGTGCCATGTGGGTTTATGGAATGACCCCAGGTCAGCAACCAGGATGTATGGTATTGTGGGGGATCAGAAACAGGCTTTCTGTGGGAAGTGACAGAAATGGGGTATGGCGAGCTCCATGACCATAGGTGAGGTCCCGAGTGACCCACTGGGTGTTGGGTTCTGTGGATCTGTCTCATCAGGTGCTGTGGAATTCAGGGACACCCTCCTGTCTGTGGATTTGTATGGAGACAGGTAGGCATCAGTGTCTGGCCAGGCACGAGGGTCGCACTGGACCACCACCAGAGGCGCAGCGTGCGGGGGAGCCACTGCTTGGTTTCCACGAAAGCTGACCAGGGTCTGTGACTGTGATTCCTAGCAGCTGCAAGGGGAGAGGAGGCCGGAGGTGGTGCACACTTCCTAGAGTTGTGGTCAGGACTAGTCTGGAACCGACTGAAGTCAGCCACACCTGGCACAGAAGGCACCCAGTCAGTGTAGCTGTGGGCACTGCTCCGATGGTACTTCAGGCTGGCTCAATGCTGCCACCTCCTGCTTTTCATCATCATCTTCAAGGTCATGTGCCTCTGCTCTTGCCGCATGGCCTCCGGGGTATTGTCCGTCCTCCATCTGGCCCTCGTCCCTGGTGCCCTGTGCAGTCCGATGCCAGGTAGCCTTCTCGAGACAAACATCTGGCCCTGATGGAATACTTCCATGGATCTCGTGTGATGCGAGGTTGATGCCCTGCCCTGGAAGAGGGCTGCAGTTTCCCAATCAGGAGAGCCATGTCTCCCTTTTCAGCATGGCCTCCCCTCCCCTCAGTCTTCTTCAGGGAAACTCTCCCAATTCCTGAGACAACAGCTCTGAACTTAAAAATGAATGTTATTTTACATATCTCTATGCCTTAGTTCATCTATGGCATGTCTTTCAACCCCGTTAGTGGTTTTTTTTTTAGCAGTTCTGAAGGGCTGTCTGCTCAAGGAGGGGATAACCTGGGTGGGGCAGCTTTCTCTCTCATCTCCCTCAGCATGTCTCTGAGCCCTGGGGACAGCTGTCCCACTGAGGATTGAGGGACCCGAGACAGCCCATCCTGAGCCCAGGCTGTGTCAGCTCATAGACTGATGCGTGTCGGAGCGGTGGGCAGATGGCATGGGCCAGGGGTAGGCAGTGTCTCCTTCTCATTCCTTCCCTCCCTTCCTCCCAGAGGTAGCTCAGAGCAGCCTTCAACCCCTGCATCTCCAGATCCTTTGACCTGTGCCTCATGTGTTCAGCTGGTGACCTTGGAGTTTCGCATGGATTCTACCTCCCGTACCCTCTCCCGTAGCAGTTCCTGGATCAGGGGAGGGTTCCGACCCTTGTCTGTTTTTGATCTTCTTCCTGTCCCGCACCAAGCCCACCCACCTTTGCATCTTCCATGTATGTGCTTGGAAGCACGCCCATCCACAGGGAACCTATTAGCCAAATGGATCCAGGCAATGAACATTGAAGTAGAGATCCAGGATCCATAATAAACCTGCTCTGAAACCTGTCCCAAAGTCTGTGACTCTCTCACACTGAAACAGAAACAATAATAGCTTTCTGGACTGTGAAGTGACATGTGTCTCTACTTCCAATCTTGAATGCATAGGTGCTGAGCCTGGACAGAAAAGGACCATGGCTCCCGTGGGCTGGGATCCACGGTAAGAGCTCAGTTAAATATGAATTTGAGGCATGGAGTGAATAATTATTGTAGAGTGAATCCTCCCAAGTAGGGCTTATGCACATTGCACAGGAAAAGTTTTTTCAAAGAGGTTCCTGAAAGAGAAATATTTTTAAAAAATTTATTTTAATTCCAGTAGAGCTAACATACAGGGTTACATTCGCTTCAGGTGTACAATAGAGTGATTCAGTAATTCTATATATTACTCAGTGGTCATCAAGAAAAGCGTCCTCTTAATCCCCTTCATCTATTTCACTCATCCCTCTATCCACCTCCTCTCTGGTAACCATCCGTTTGTTCTCTATTGTTAAGAGTTTGTATTTTGGTGCGTCTCCTTTTTCTCTTTTAGTTATTCATTTTTGTTTGTTTCTTCAATTCCCCATAAGAGTGACATCGTATGGGATTTGTCTTTCTCTGACTGACTGATTTTATTTAGGATAATACTCTCTAGCTCCATCCATGTGTCTGCAAATGGCAAGGTTTCATTCTTTTTCAAGCCGAGTAATACTCCATTGTGTGTGTGTGTGTGTGTGTGTGTGTGTGTGTGAGTACACACATCTATCATCTCATTTGTCAATTTCTCTACAGACACTTGGGTTGCTTCCATATTGTGATATTGTAAATAATGGTGCAAGAAACATAGGGGTGCACGTATCCTTTTACGTTACTGTTTTCCTATTCTTTGGGTAAATACGAGTAGTGTGATTGTTGGATCGTAGGGTAGTTCTATATTTAATTTTTTGAGGAACCTTCATACTGTTTTCCACGGTGGCCACCACAGTTTGCATTCCCACCCACAGTTCGCTAGGATTCCCCTTTATCCACATCCTCCCAACACCTGCTCTTTGTTGTGCTTTTGATGTTAGCCATTCTGACAGGTTTGAGGTATTACCTCATTTTCCTTTGGATTTACATTTTCCTGATGATGGGTGATGGTGAACATCTTTTCACGGGACTGTTGGCCATTTGTATTTCTTCTTTGGAGAAATGTCTGTCCATGTCTTCTGCCTATTTTTTAACTGGATTATTTGTTTTTTGGGGGGTCGAGTAGTATCAGTTGTATATGTTTTGGACACTATCCCTTTATTGCATATGATCTTTGCAAATATCTTCTCCCTTTGAGTAGGTTGTCTTATTATTTTTACATTTTCATTGTTCTTCTGCCGTGTGGAAACTTTTTATTTTGCTGTATTCCCAATAGTTTATTTTTGCTTTCATTTCCTTTGCCTCAGGACACAGTCTAGAAAAACGTTGGTATGGTCCATGTCAAGAAGTTACTGTCTTCCCTCTTGTAGGATTTTTATGGATTCAGGTCTCATATTGAGGTCTTGAAACTGTTTTGTGTTTGTCTTTATTGTGTAAGAAAGCAGTCTAATTTCATTCTTTTGTGCGTAGCTGTGTAGTTTTCCCAACACCATTTGTTGTAGAGACTGTCCTTTTCCCTTTTGATATCGTTGCTTGCTTTGTGGAAGATTCATGGACCATATAATTGTGGGTTTCTGTCTGAACTTGTATCCTGTTCCTTTGGTCGCTGTGTCTATTTTTGTGCTGTACTGTCTTGTTAGGATGACTGCAGCTTTGTAGTATAACCTGAAATCTGAAATTGTGAGTCCTCCAGCTTTGTTTTTCTTTTCCACATTGCACTGGCTGTTTGGAATCTTTAGTGGTTCCATATAAATGTTTAGGATTGTTTATTCGAGGTCTTTTGTTCTTTAATTTAAATTCAATTAGCCAACTTACAGTACACCATTAGTTTCAGATGTAGTCTTCAATAAATTTTCAGTCGTGTGTAACACCCAGTGCTCATTGTATCGTGTGACCTCCTTAATGCTACTCACCCAGTTACCCCCCCCCAACTTCTCCTCCAACAATCATCAGTTTCTTATGATAGTTAAGAGTCCATCATGGGTTTTCTCCCTCTCTGATGACTTCCCATTCTATTTTCCCTTCCTTCCCCTATGGTCTTCTTCCTTGTTTCTGATATTCCACATAGGAGTGAAAGCATATGATCATTGTCTTTCTTTCATTGGCTTATTCCACTCAGCATAATACCCTCCAGCTCCACTCAGGTCGGTGTGATGGTAAGTATTCATCCTTTCTGATGGCTGAGTAATATTCCATTATATATATGATCCACATCTTCTTTATCCATTCATCTATCCATGGTCATCTGCACTCCTTCCACAGCTTGTCTATTATGGATATTGCTGCTATGAACTCTGTGGTGCATGTGTCCCGTCTTCACTACCTGTCTCTTTGGGGTAAATACCCACTAGTGCAATTGCTGGGATATAGGGTAGCTTTATTTATAACTTCTTGAGGAAACTCCGTACCATTTTCAAGAGTGGCTTCACTGAACTGCATTCATACAGGGGTGTAAGAGGGTTCCCGTTTCTCCACATCCTCTCCAACATGTATAGTTTCATGTCTCCTTTTTTTTAGATATTTGGCCTCGTGTGATATGGCATGTATAGGGGTTTAGATTTGCATTTCCCTTAAGCGAGGTGATATGAAGCATTTATGCATGTATCTTTTGGTCACCAGTACTTCGTCATCAGTGAAGTGACTTCACATTTTAATCCATCTCAAGAGCTAAAGCTGGGTAAGGCACTGAACCTGGATAATGCCATCAGTTGGAAGTGTGGAGAATTTCAAAAGATCTCCGTGGAGAGCAAGTTCCAAGTTCAGTGTGAAGCTACTAATTGGATCCAGGGACATCTCTGAAAGTGGGGGTTGCCTGGGATGGGCTGAAGGGGGACCCTCTGATTTTACTATGAATCCTTGCTGCAGCCCCAAATGACAGTTTCCTGCTGTGGGGCAGGCTGAGTCCTCTAGTCGTGCAGAGGTGAGCCCAATGCCTGGTGCCTTGGAGGCAGGCAAACGGGGAGGGACCCTCAGCAGAAGACCCAGGGTTAGGTTAGGCCTCAAGGACAGCAGGTCTGAACTGCCCAGTGCTCAGAGAACTCTCATGCCGAGTGAGATGAGGGCACAAGGGCGGGTGAGTGTGAGCCTTGGGTTTCATCCGGAAGGGCCCACAAAGGTCGGGGTTCACCAGAAAGGGCTCTCAGGGTGTGCCCCAATTCTCTTGCCCTGACTGCTCTTTGTGCACCAAAATGGTACAGTTTACTGTGGGCTGCAGGCTGAGTCCTACGGTGGGGCTTGGGTGTCCCCAATCCCCCGGAGTGTGGTGCCAGGACCCTGGGGAGGGGCCCCTCTCTGCCCAACCTAGGGTAAGGGTTAGGGTCCAGGAGCCCGGCAGGGACAATCTGCAGGCTGTGCGGTGAGCTTTGTGGAGGGCTGAGAGGAGGCCATGGGGGTGGGTGAGCATGGGCCTCAGGGTTGGGGCACGGGGGGCTGCCAAAGGTGGGGACGGGCTCCGAGGGCCTCCCCAAGTTCTTGTGCCCTGTAGGCTCCATAGAGCCCCAAGGGGCAATGTTTCCTATCGGGTGGCAAGCTGAGCCCCCGGTGGGGTATAGGTATCCCAATTCCCTGGGGCTGTGGTGTAAGGCTCCTGGGGAGACCCCCACACCCGCGGCCGACCTAGGGCTAGGTTTAGGCCCCAGGAGCCCCGCAGGCCCGATCTGCTGGCTGTATGTCGAGCTACACGGGCTGAGGTGACGGTGTGGGGAAGGTGAGCATGGGCCTCAGGGTTGGGGTGTGGGAGGCCGCCGAAGGTCGCTGGTGGCTCAGGAGTGCCCTCCTGGTTCTCCCGCCCTGAATGCTCTATGGCCTCCCAAGGCACACGGTTTCCTGTGTGGTGGCAGACTGAGTCCTGCTGTGGGGCTCAGGTGTCCTGAATCCCCGTGGCTGTGGCTCCAGACTCCTGGGGAGGGGCCCCTCCACAGATGAACTAGGGTTAGGGTTGGGGCCCAGGAACCTCACAGGCCAGATCTGCCCACTATGTGGCAAGCTCCTCCGCGGGCTGAGGTGAGGGTGCAGGGTTGGGTGAGCATGGGCTTCAAGGTTGGGTTTAGGGATCACTGAAGTTCCCCAGGGGCTCTGGGGGCCCTCCTGGTTCTCCCGCCCTGAATGCTCTACAGCCTCCCAAGGGGCACGGTTTCCTGCGGGCTGGCAGGCTTTGTCCTGCAGTGGGGCTCAGGTGTCCCCAGTCCCTGGGGCTGTGGCACCGGGCCCCAGGGGAGGGGCCGTACCCAGCCGACCTAGGGTCAGGTCTAAGCCCCAGGAACCCGGCAGGCCTGATCTGCCGGCTCTGCGATGAGCTCGGTGGCAAGCTGAACGGAAGGTGTGGGGCAGGATGAGCGTGGGCCTCAGGGTTGGGGTATAGGGGGCCGCCGAGGATCGCTGGGGGCTCAGGGGGGCCCTACCAATTCTCCTGCATGGGATGCTCTGTGGCGCCGCAAGGGGCATGGTTTCCTGAGGGGTGGCAGGCTGAGTCCCGTGGTGGGGCTCAGGTGTACCCAACCCCGGGGGTTAGGGTACGGATTAGGGTATGGGTTAAGGTTAGGGTATGGGTTACGGTTAGGGTATGGGTGAGGGTAGGGGTTAGAGTTAGGGGAAGGAGAGGGTACGGGTTAGGGTTGGGTTTAGGGGTTACAGGTTAGAGGTTATGCGTTAGGGTACAGATAAGGGTTTAGGGTACGGGTTAGGGTTTAGGGTTTGGGGTTAGGGTGGGGTTAGGGTTGGAGTATGGGTTACGTTTAGGGTATGGGTTAGGGTTAGGGTACGGGTTAGGGTACGCATTAGGGTACGGTTTAGGGTACGTGTTAGGGTACGGCTTAGGGTAAGTGTTGGCGTACGGATTTGGGTACGGTTTAGGGTACGGGTTAGGGTTAGGGTATGGGTTCGGGTTAGGGTACAGTTTAGGGTTATGGTACAGGTTGGGTTACGGTTTAGGGTTGGGGTTAGGGTACGGGTTAGGGAACGGGTTAGGGATAGGTATAGGGTATGGTTTAGGGTTAGGGTATGGGTTAGGGTATGGGTTAGGGTACAGGTTAGGGTTAGGTATGGGTTAGGGTCCGGGTTTGGGATAGGGTACGGGTTATGGTATGGGTTAGTGTACGGGTTAGGGTATGGGTTAACGTTAAGGGAAGGATACTGGTTAGGGTTAGGGTACGGGTTACGGTTTAGGGTTTAGGGTTATAGTTAGGGTACGGGTTAGGGTTAGGTTACGGGTTGGGTTAGGGTACGGGTTATGGTATGAGTTAAGGTATGGGTTAGGGTCAGGGTTTAGGGTTTAGGGTTAAGGTTAGGGTTCAGGTTAGGGTACGGGTTAGGTTTAGGTTTAGGGTTAGTTTACAGGTTAGGGGTAGGGTTAGCTGAAGGGGTAGCTTTAAGGGGAGGGTTAGGGTTTGGGGTTTGGGGTTAGTGGTTAAGGTTAGGGTTTATTGTTTAGGGCTTCGGGATTAGGGTTAAGGTTTATGGTTTAGTGTTAATGTTAGGGTTTAGGGTTTAAGGATTAGGGTTTAGGGTTAGATTTAGGGTAGGGTTAGGGTTAGGGCAAGGGTTAGGGGTTATGGTTAGGGTTAGGGTTAGGGGTTAAGGTTTAGGGTTTAAGGTTAGGGGTTAGGGTTAGACCTCAGTAGGCCAGCAGGCCCGATGCACCGTCTGTGCGGCAAGCAGAGGAGTGGGCCTAGGTGAGGGTCCCGGCGAGTGGGAGTATGGTATCCAGCGTTTTGGAGTAGGGGCCTTTGAACGTCGCTAGAGGCTCGGAGGGCCCTGCCCGTTCTCCCGCCCTGAATTACCGGCGATGCCCCTAGCGGCTCCATTCACGGTTGGGCAGCAGGGTGAGTCCCACGCTGCGGCTCGGTGATCCCCAATCCCCGGCGTTGCAGTGCCAGGCCCCTTGGGAAGGGCTCCTTGTGGGCCGACCTAGGGTTAGATTTAGCCCCCATGAGGCCAGCAGGCGTGATCCTCTGGCTAGGCGGCTAGAGGTGGGCGGGCCAAGGTGGAGGTGCTGGGGAGCGTGATGGTGGGCCCCAGCATTTTGGGGTGGGAGGCTTCAAATGTCGCCTGTTTCTCCACGGCCCTGTCCGTTCTCCCACCCTGAATGACCGGTGGTGCCCCTAGCGGCCCGGGTGGCTGCACTGTGGAGGGTGAGTCCAGCTCTGGGGCTTGGGGTACCACATCCCCGGCGTAGTGGCACCAGGACCCTTGGGAGGGGCCCCTGGGGCGACAACCTAGGGTTAAGGTTAGCCCCAAAAAGACCGTCAGGCCCAATCCGCACACTGTGCGGCGAGTGGAGGTGCGGGCCGAGGTGAGGGCGCTGGGGAGAGGAAAAGTGGGCCCAAGCATTTTAGCGCAGGAGTTCTTCGAAGGTCGCCGGGGGCTCAGAGGGCCCTGCCCCTTCTCCCTCCTTGAATGATCGGCGGCGCCCCTACTGGCCCAGTTGGCGGCAGGGCGGCAGGGAGAGTCTGGCACTGGGGCTCGGGTGTCCCCAATCCCCGGTGTTGTGGTGCAAGGCCCCTTGGGAGGGGCCCCTCGTGGGCCGACCAAGTGTTAGAGTTAGCCCCCAGGATGCCAGCAGGCCTGATCTGCCAGGTGTGCGGCAAGCGGAGGGGCGGGCTGAGATGTGGGTGCTAGTGAGCAGGAGTGTGGGCCCAAGCGTATTTGCAAGTTGGCCTTCGAAGGTCGCCAGGGGCTCGAAGGGCCCTGCCTGTTCTCCCGCACTGAATGACCGGCAGCCCCCCTAGCAGCTCGGGTGGCGTCGGGGCAGCAGGGTGAGTCCAGCGCTGGAGCTCAGGGGTCCCCAGTCCCTGGCATTGCTGCGCCAGGCCCCTTGGGAGGTTCCCCTCGGGGGCCAACCTAGGGTTAGGGTTAGCCCCCAGGAGGCTGGCAGGCCCAATCCGCTGGCTGTGCAGCCAGCAGAGGGGCTGGCTGAGGTGAGGGCGCTGGTCAGCGGGAGCACGGGCCCAAGCATTCTGGCTCCTGGGGCCTTAGAAGTTCACTGGGACTGGGAGGGCCCTGTCCATTCTCCCGCCCTGAATGACCGGTGGTGCCCTAGCGGCCTGGGTGCCGGCGGGGATGCAGGGTGAGTCCGGCGCTGGGGCTGGGGGTCATCAATCCCCGGTGTTGTGGCGACAGGCCCCTTGGGAGGGGCCCTTTGGGGGCCAACCTAGGGTTAGGGTTAGCCCCCAGGAGGCCGGTAGGCCTGATCCGACAGCTGTGTGTTGAGCAGAGGGCGGGCCAAGGTGAGCAAGCTGGCGAGCAGGAACATGGGCCCAAGCGATTTGGTACGGGGGGCCTTCGAAGGTCGCCGGGGGCTCAGAGGGCCCTGCCCATTCTACCGACCTGAATGAGTGGCGGCGTCCCTAGCGGCCGGGTTGGCAGCAAGGCGGCAGGGTTTGTCTGGCGCTGGTGCTGGGGGTCCCCAAGCACCGGTGTGGCAGTGCCAGGTCCCTTGGGAGGAGCCCCCAGGAGGCCGACATGCACAATCCGCTGGCTGTGCAGTTTGCAGAGGTGCAGGCCGAGGTGATGGCGCTGGCGAGCGGGAGCATCGGCCCAGGAGTTTTGGCGCGGGGTCCTTCAAAGGTCGACGGAGGCTTGGAAGGCCCTGCATGTTCTCCCTCCGTGAATGACCGGCGGCGCCCCTAGCGGCCCGGGTGGTGCCGGGGCGGCAGGGTGAGTCCGGCGCTGGGGCTGGGGGTCATCAATCCCCGGTGTTGTGGCGACAGGCCCCTTGGGAGGGGCCCCTCGGGGGCCGACCTGGAATAGGTTTAGCCCCCAGGAGGCAGGCAGGCCTGATCCCCCGGCTGAGCGGGGTGTGGAGCGGTGGGCCAAGGTGAGGGTGCTGGGGAGCGGGTGCGTGCGCCCAAGCGTTTTGGCGCAGGGTAACTTCAAATGTTGCCGGGGTCTCTGAGGGCCCTGCTCATTCTCCCGCGCTGAATGACCGGTGGTGCCAATAGCAGCCCAGATGGACGCAGGGCGGCTGGGTTAGTCCAGACCTGGGGCTCGGGGGTCCCCAATCCGTGGCGTGGTGACGCCAGGCCCCTTGGGAGGGGCCCCTCAGGGGTTGACCTAGGGTTAGGGTTAGCCCTCAGGAGGCCGGCAGGCCCAATCCGCCAGCTGTGCAGCAAGCAGTGGGGTGGGCCGAGGTGAGGGCACTGGGGAGCAAGAGCATGGGCCTAAGCCTTTTGGTGCGGGGGGCCTTCGAATGTCGCCGATGTTTCGGAGGGCCCTACCCGTTCTCCCAACCTGAATAACCGGCGGCACCCCTAGTGTCCCGGTTGGCGGTGGGGTGGCAGTGTGAGTGTGGCGAAGGGGCTCCGGGGACCCCAGTCCCCAGCGAGGCGGCACCAGGCACCTTGGGAGGGGGCCCACCGGGGCTGACCTAGGTGTAGAGTTAGCCCCAAGGGGGCCGGCAGGCCAGATCTGCCAGCTGTGCGGTGAGCGGAGGGGTGGGCCGAGGTGAGGGCACTGGCGAGTGGGAGCGTGGGCCCAAGAGTTTTGACAAGGGGGCTTTCGAAGTTTGCTGGGGGCTCGGAGGGCACTGCACGTTCTCCCGCACTGAATGACCGGCGGCACCCCTAGAGGCCAGGGTGGAGGCGGGGCTGCAGGGTGAGTCTGGCGCTAGGGCTAGGGCATCCCCAATCCCTGGCGTGGCGACATCAGGCCCCTTGGGAGGGGCCCCTTGGGGGCCGACGTAGGGTTTGGAGTTAGTTCCCAGGAGGCCGACAGGCCCGATCCACCAGCTGTGTGGAGAGTGGAGTGGCGGGCCAAGGTGAGACGCAGCGGCAGGGTGAGTCCACAGCTGGGGCTTGGGGGTCTCAATCACTGGCGTGATGGCGCCAGGCACTTGGGAGGGGTCCCTTGGGGGCTGACCTAGGGTTAGTGTTAGCTCAAAGGAGGCCAGCAGGCCCGATACGCCGGCTGTGTGGAGAGCGGAGTGGTGGGCCAAGGTGAGGGCTCTGGGGAGCGGGATCGTTGGCTGAAGCGTTTTTGCACGGGGGGCCTTCCAATGTCATCAGGGGCTCGGAGATCCCAGCCCGTTCTCCCGCCCTGAATGACCGGCGCCGCCCCTAGCAGCCCGGGTGGTGGTATGGTGGCAGGGTGAGTCTGGCGCTGCTGCTGAGCGTGCCCAAGCACAGGAGTGGCGGCTCCAGGACCCTTGTGAGGGGCCCCTCGGGGGCTGACACAGGGTTTGTGTTAGCCCCCAGGATTTCGGCAGGCCTGATCTGCCAGCTTTGCGGCGTGCAGAGGGGCAGGCCGAGGTGAGAGTGCTGGCAAGCGGGAGCGTGGGCCCAGGCGTTTTGGCGTGGGGGCCTTCAAAGATCGAGGGTGGCTCAGAAGGCCCTGTACGTTCTCCAGCCCAGAATGACCAGCAGCGCCCCTAGTGGCCCGGGTGGTGGCAGGGCAGCAGGCTGCATCTGGCGTTGTGGCTCAGGAGTCCCCAATCCTTGGTGTGGCAGCGCCAGGCCCCTCGGACGGGCCCCTCTGGGGCCGACCTAGGGTTAGTGTTAGCTCCTAGGAGGCCGACAGGCCCGATCCGCCAGTGGTGCGGCGAGCGGAGGGGTGGGCCGAAGTGAAGGCGCTGGCGAGCGGGAGCGTGGGCCCAAGCGTTTGGCGCGGGGGGCCTTTAAAGATCGCCAGGAGCTCATAGAGCACTGCCCTTTCTCCCGCCCTGAATGATCTGCGGCGCCCCAGGCGGCCCGCAAGGCGGCGGGGCAGCTGGGTGAGTCTGGCGCTGGGACTCAGGGGTCCTCAATCCCCGGTGTTGCGGCGCCAGGCCGCTATGGAGGGGCCCCTCGGGGGCCGACCTAGGGTTAGGGTTAGCCCCCAGGAGGCCTGCAGGCCCAATCCGCCGGCTGTGTGGTGAGCAGAAGGGCGGGCCGAGGTGAGGGCGCTGGGCAGCAGGAGTGTGGGCCCAAGCGTTTTGGCGCAGGGGGATTTCAAATGTCGCCAGGAGCTCGGAGGGCCCTGCCCGTTCTCCCATCCTGAATGACTGGTGGCGCCCCTAGAGGCCTGGGTGGCGGCGGGGCAGCAGGGTAAGTCCTGCGCTGGGGCTCGAGGGTTTCCAATCGCCGGCGTGGCGGCGCCAGTCCCCTTCGTAGGGGCCCCTCGGGCCCGATGTAGGGTTAGGGTTAGCCCCCAGGAGGCCGGCAGGACCGATCTGCCAGCTGAGTGGCAAGCGGAGGGGAGGGCCAAGGTGAGGGTAATGGCGAGCGGGAGCGTGGGCCCTAGCATTTTGGCACAGGGGGCCTTCAAAGGTCGCCAGGGGCTCGGAGGGCCCTTCCCGTTCTCCAATCCTGAATGACCTGAGGCGCCCCTAGCGGCCTGGGTGGTGGCGTGGCGGCAGAGTGAGTCCGGCACTGGGGCTCGGGCATCCCCAATCCCTGGCATGGTGACGCCAGGCCCCTTGGGAGGGACTCGTCTGGGGCCGACCTAGGTTTAGGGTTAGCCCAAAGGATGCTGGCAGGCCCGATCTGCTGGCTGTGCAGCAAGCGTAGGGGCGGGCCGACGTGAATGCGCTGGCGAGCGGGAGCGTAGGCCCAAGCGTTTTGGACCGGGGGTCCTTCGAAGGTCACCGGGCCTTGGATGGCCCTTCCCGTTCTTCCGCTCTGAATGAGGACGGCGCCCCTAGTGGGCCGGGTCACGGAGGGGCGGCAGGGTGAGTCCGGTGATGGTGCTTGGGGGACCCCAATCCCCGGCGTAGCTGCGCCAGGCACCTTGGGTGGAGCCCCTCGTGGGCCGACCTAGGGTTAGGTTTAGACCCTAGGAGGCCGGCAGGCCCGATTCGTCGGCTGTGCGGTGAGCGGTGGGGCGGGCCAAGGTGAGGGTGCTGGAGAGTGGGAGCGTGGGCCCAAGCGTTTTGGCACGGGGGGCCTTCGAAAGTCGTCGGGGGCTCGGACGGCCCTGCCCATTCTCCCGCCCTGAATGATCGGCGGCACCACTAGCAGCCCGGTGGGGGCGGGGTGGAAGGGTGAGCCTGGCACTGGGGCTCGGGGTTCCCCAATCCCCAGCGTTGCAGCGATAGGACACTTGGGATGGGCCCCTCGGGGGCTGACCTTTGGATAGGGTTAGCCCCCAGTTGGCTGGCAGGCCCTATCTGCCGGCTGTGCAACGATCGAGGGGCGGGCTGAGGTGAGCACGCTGGCAAGCGGGAGCATGGGCACAAGCATTTTGGCGCAGGGGTCCTTCGAATGTCACCGGGGGCTCAGAAGGCCCTGCCCGTTCTCCCGCCCTGAATGACCGGTGGCACCCCTAGTGGCCGGTGTGATGGCAGGCCGGCAGGGTGAGTCTGGAGCTGGGGCTCGGGGGTCCCCAATCCCCGGCGTGGCAGCGCCAGGCACTTGGGAGTGGTTCCTCGGGGGCTGACATATGGTTAGTGTTAGCCCAAAGGAGGCCGGCCGGCCTGATCCGCCGGCTGTGCAGCGAGCAGAGGGGTGGGCTGACGTTAATGCGCTGGCAAGCGGGAGCGTGGGCCCAAGCGTTTTGGCATGGGGGGCCTTCGAAGCTCACCAGGGGCTCGGAGAGCCCAGCAAGTTCTCCCGCCCTGAATGCCCGGCGGCGCACTAGCGGCCAGGGTGGTGGCGGGGAGGCAGGGTGAGTCCAGAGCTCGGGCTCGGGGGTCCCCAATACCCGGCGTGGCATTGCCAGGGCCCTTGGGAGGGGTCCCTCGGGGGCCGAGCTAGGGTTTTCGTTAGCCCCAAGGAGGCCGGCAGGCCCGATCCGCCGCCTCTACAGCATGCAGAGGGGCTGGCCGAGGTGAGGGCACTGGCGAGCGGGACCGTGGACCCTAGGGTTTTGGCGCCAGGAGACTTCGAATATCGGCGGGGGCTCAGAGGGCCTTGCCCGTTCTCCCTCCCTGAATGAACGGCGGCGCTCCTAGCAGCCTGGGTGGCGCCGGGGTGGCAGGGTGTGTCCGGCGGTGGGGCTTGGGGATCCCAAATCCCTGGCGTGGTGGCGCCAGGCCCCTTGGGAGGGGCCCCTCTGGGGCCAACCTAGCGTTAGGGTTAGCCCCCAGGAGGCTGGCAGACCCGATCCGCCGGCTCTGCCGCATGCGGAGGGGCTAGCCGAGGTGAGGGCGCTGGTGAGCGGGAGCATGGGCCCAAGCGTTTTGTCGCGGGGGACCTTCGAAGGTTGCCGGGGGCTCCGCAGGCCCTGCCCGTTCTAACGCCCTGAATGAGGACGGCGAAAATAGCGGGCCGGGTGGTGAGGAGCGGCAGCGTGCGTCCGGCGGTGGGGTTCAGGTGTCCCCAATCCCCAGCATGGCGGCGCCAGGCCCCTTGGGAGGGGCTCCTCTGGGGACGACCTAGGTTTAGGGTTAGCCCATAGGAGGCCAGCAGGCCCGAACCGCCGGCTGTGCGGTGAGCAGAGGGGCGGGCCAAGGTGAGGGCGCTGGCAAGCGGGAGCGTGGGCCCAGGCGTTTTGGCATGGAGGGCCTTCCTTTTTCGCTGGGGGCTTGTAGGGCCCTGCCCATTCTCACACCCTAAATGACCAGTGGCGCCCCTAGCGGCCAGAGTGGCGGCGTGTCAGCAGGATGAGTCTGGAGCTGGGGCTCAGTGGTCCCCAATCCCCGGCGTGGTGGCTCCAGGCACTTGGGAGGGGTCTCTCGGGGGCCGACCTAGGGTTAGGGTTAGCCCAAAGGAGGCCGGGGCCCGATCCGCCCACTGTGTGGCGAGGGGAGGGGTGAGCCGAGGTGAGGGCGCTGGTGAGCAGGAGCTTAGGCCCAAGCGTTTTGGTGCGGGGGGCCTTCGAAGGTCATCGTGGGCTCAGAGGGCCCTGCTGGTACTCCCTCCCTGAATGACCGGTGGCGCCCCTAGCATCCCGGGTGGCGGCGGGGCGGCAGGGTGAGTCTGGAGTAGGGCTCAGGGATCCAAATGCCCCGGCGTGGTGGCGCCTGGCCCCTTGGGAGGGGTCCCTCGGGGGCTGACCTAGGGTTAGGGTTAGCCCAAAGGAGGCCAGGGCCTGATCCGCCGGCTGTGCAGAGAACGGACGGGTGGGGCGAGGTGAGGGCGCTGGCGAGCGGGAGCATGAGCCCAAGCGTTTTGGCGTGTCGGGCCTTCGAATGTCACCGGGGGCTCAGAGGGCCCTGTCCGTTCCCCAGCCCCGAATGAGGACGGTGCCCCTAGCGAGCCGGGTCACAGCGGGGCAGCAGGGTGAGTTCAGTCCTGGTGCTTGGGGGTCCCCAATCACCCACGTGGCGGTGCCAGGCCCCTTGGGATGGGCCCCTCGGGATCCGACCTCGGGTTAGGGTTAGCCCCAGGAGGCCGGCAGTCCCGATCTGCCAGCTGTGCAGTGAGCGGAGGGGCGGGCTGAGGAGAGGGTGCTGGCGAGCAGGAGCGTAGGCCCAAGTGTTTTGGCGCGGGGGGCCTTTGAAGGTCACTGGGGGCTTGGAGGGCCCTGCCCGTTCTCCCGCCCTAAATAACTGGTAGCATCCCTAGCAGCCCGGGTGGCGGCAGGGCGGCAGGGTAAGTAATGCGCTGGGGCTCGAGGGTCCCCAATCCCCGGCGTGGCATCGCCAGGCCCCTTGGGAGGGGCCCCTCGTGAGCAGACCTAGAGTTAGGGTCAGTTCCCAGGAGGCTGGCAGGCCCGATCCGCTGTCTGTGCGGCAAGAGGGGGGGTGGGATGAGGTGAGCACGCTGGCATGCGGGACCGTGGGCCCAAGCGTTTTGGCGCAGGGGGCCTTCGCAGGTCACCGGGGGCTCACAGGGCCCTGGCCGCTTTCCCGCCCTGAATGACCAGCAGCGCCCCTAGCGCCCCGGGTCGTGGTGGGGCGGCAGGGTGAGTCCAGCGCTGGTGCTCGAGGGTCCCCATGCCCCAGCGTGGCGGAGCCAGGCCCCTTGGGAGGGGCCCCTCGGGGGCTGATGTAGGGTTTGGTTTAGCCCCCAGGAGGCTGGCAGGCCTGATCCGCTGGCTGTGTGGCATGCGGAGGGGCTAGTCTAGGTGAGGGCGCTGGCGAGCGGTTCTGTGGGTCCAAGCGTTTTGGCGCGGGGGTCTTCAAATGTCGCCCGGGGCTCTGAGGGCCCTGCCCGTTCTCCCGCCCTGAATGAGGACAGCGCCCCTAGCGGGCCGGGTCACAGCGCGGAGGCAGGGTGAGACTGCCGCTGGTGCTCGGGGGTCCCCAAGCCCCGGCGTGGTGGAGCCAGGCCCCTTGGGAGGGGCCCCTCGGGCGCCGACGTAGGGTTTGTGTTAGCTCCAGGAGGCCGGCAGGACCTATCCGTCGGCTGTACTGTGAGCGGAGGGTGGGTCGATGTGAATGCACTGGCGAGTGGGAGCATGGGCCCAAGCATTTTGGCGAGCGGGCATTCGAAGCTTGCCGGGGGCTCGGAGAGCCCTGCCCGTTCTAACGCCCTGAATGACCGGCGGCGCCCCTAGCAGCCCGGGTGGTGGCGGGGCGGCAGGGTGAGTCAGTCGATGGGGCTCAGGGGACCCCAATCCCAGGTGTGGTGGCACCAGGCACCTTGGGAGGGGCCCCTTGGGGGCCAACCTAGGTTTAGGGTTAGCCCCCAGGAGGCCTGCAGGCCCGATCCGCCAGCTGTGTGGCAAGTGGATGGACGGGCCGAGGTGAGGGCGCTTGCGAACGGGAGCTTGGGCCCAAGCGTTTTGGCGCGGTGGGCCTTCAAAAGTCGCCGGGGGCTCGGAGGGCCCTACACGTTCCCCAGCCCCGAATGAGGACGGTGCCCCTAGTGAGCCGGGTCGCAGCAGGGCGGCAGGGTGACTTCGGCCCTGGTGCTCGGGGGTCCCCAATCACCCGCGTGGCGGCACCAGGCCCCTTGGGATGGGCCCCTCGGGAGCCGACCTAGGGTTAGGGTTAGCCCCAGAGGCCGGCAGTCCCGATCTGCCGGCTGTGCAGCGAGCGGAGGGGCGGGCTGAGGAGAGGGTGCTGGCGAGCAGGAGCATAGGCCCAAGCGTTTTGGAGCGGGGGTCTTCGAAGGTCGCCGGGGCTCGGAGAGCCCTGCCCGTTCTCCCACCCTAAATAACCGGCGGCGCCCCTAGCAGCCTGGGTGGTGGCAGGGCAGCAGGGTAAGTAATGCACTGGGCTTGAGGGTCCCCAATCCCCGGCGTGACATTGCCAGGCCCCTTGGGAGGGACCCCTCGTGAGCAGACCTAGAGTTAGGGTTAGTTCCCAGGAGGCTGGCAGGCACAATCCGCTGTCTGTGCGGCGAGAGGGGGGGCGGACCGAGGTGAGGGCGCTTACTAGCAAGAAGCGTGGGCCCAAGCGTTTTGGTGTGGGGGCCTTCAAAGGTCACCAGGGGCTCGGAGGACCCTGCCCGTTCTCCCGCCCTGGATGACCGGCGGTGCCCCTAGAGGCCCAGGTGGCAGCGGGGCGGGAGGGTGAATCCGGCGCTGGGGCTTGTGGGTCCCAAATCCCTGGCGTTGCGGCACCAGGCCCCTTGGGAGGGGCCCCTCAAGGGCCGACCTAGGGTTAGGGTTAGCCCCCAGGAGACCGTCAGGCCCAATCCGCCAGCTGTGCAGCGAGCGGAGGGTGGGCCGAAGTGATGGTGCTGGCGAGCGGGAGCGTGGGCCCAAGGGTTTTGGTGCAGAGGGCCTTCAAATGGCGCCGGGGGCTCGGAGGGCCCTGTCCGTTGTTCTGCCCTGAATGACCGACGGATCTCCTACCGGCCCGGGTGGCGGCGGGGCGGCACGGTGAGTCCAGCGCTGGGACTCGGGGGTCACCAATCCCAGGCATTGCAGCGATAGGCCCCTTGGGAGGGGCCCCTTGGGGGCCGACCTGGTGTTTGGGTTAGCCCCCAGAAGGCCGGCAGGCCCGATCCGCCAGCTCGCGGCGAGCGGAGGGGCGGCTGAGGTAAGGCGCTAGGGAGCAGGAGCATGGGCCCAAGCTTTTTGGCACGGGGGGCCTACTAAGGTCGCAGGGGCCTCGGAGGACCCTGCCCGTTCTCCAGCCCTGAATGATGGGCGACGCCCCTAGTGGCCCAGGTGGTGGCGGGGCAGCAGGGTGAGTCCGGAGCTGGGGCTGTGGGGGCCCAATCCCTGGTGTTGCGGTGCCAGGTCCCTTGGGAGGGGCCCCTCGGGGGCCGACCCAGGGTTAGCGTTAGCCCCCAGGAGGCCAGCCGACCCGATCCGCCAGCTTGTGGTGAGCGGACGGGGGGTCGAGGTACGGGCGCTGCGAGCGGAAGCGTGGACCCAAGTTCCTTGGTGCGGGGGGCCTTCGAAGGTCGCCGGGGGCTCGGAGGGCCCTGCCCGTTCTCCCGCCCTTAATGTCCGGTGTTGCCCCTACCGACCCAGTTGGCAGAAGGGCGGCAGGGTGAATCCGGCGCTGGGGCTGGGAGGTACCCTATCCCCGGCGTTGTGGGTCCAGGCCACTTAGGAGGGGACCTTAGGGGGCCGACCTATGTTTAGGGTTAGCCCCCAGGTGGCTGACAGGCACTATCCGCCTCCTGTGCGGCAAGCAGAGGGCCTGGCCGAAGTGAGGGTGCTGGCGAACGGGAGCATGGGCCCAAGCGTTTTGGATCTGGGGGCCTTCAAAAGTCACCGATAGCTCGGAGGGCCCTACATGTCCTCCCGCACTGAATGACCAGCGGCACCCCTACCGGCCCGGTTGGCGGTGGGGCAGCAGGGTGAATCCGGCGCTGGGTCTCAGGGATCCCCAACCCCCGGCGTTGTGGTGCTAGGCCCCTGGGGAGGGGCCCCTAAGGGGCCGACCTAGGGTTACGGTTAGCCCCAAGGAGGCCGGCAGGCCGATCTGCTGGCTGTGCAGAGAGCGGAGGGGCAAACCGAGGTGAGGGCTCTGGTGAGCGGGTGCGTGAGCCCAAGCGTTTTGGCGAGGGGGTCTTCGAAGTTCGCCAGGGGCTCAAGGGCCCTGCCCATTCTCCCGCCCTCAATGACCTGCGGCGCCCCTAGCTGCCCGGATGTCGGAGGGGTGGCAGGGTGAGTCCGGCGCTGGGGCTTGGGGGTCCCCCATCCCCAGTTTGCGGCGCCAGGCCCCTTGGGTGGGGGCCCTCGGGGACAGACCTAGGGATAGGGTTAGCCCCCAGTAGGCCGGCAGGCCCGATCCACCCGCTGTGCGGCGAGCGGAGGGGCGGGCTGAGGTGAGGGCGCTGGCGAGCAAGAGCTTGGGCCCAAGCGTTTTTTCGCGGAGGGCTTCGAAGGTCGCTGGGGCCTCGGAGGGCGCTGCCCGTTTTCCTGCCCTTAATGAACGACAGCGCCCCTAGTCGCCAGGGTGGTGGCAGGGGGGCAGGTTAAGTCCAGCGCTGGGGATCGGGGGTCCCCCATCCCCGGCGTTGCGGCGCCAGGGCCCTTGGGAGGGGTCCGTCGATGGCCGACCTAGGCTTAGGGAGATTCCCCAGGAGGACGGCAGGCCCGATCCACCAGCTCTGCGGCAAGCGGAGGGGCAAGCTGAGGTGAGGGCACTGGGGAGCGGGAGCGTGGGCCCAAGCGTTTTGGCGCGGGGGGCCTTCGATGGTCGCCGTGAGCTCTGATGGCCCTGCCCGTTCCCCCGCCCTTAATGACCGGCGGCACCCTAGCGGCCAGGGTGGCGGTGGGGAGGCAGCGTGAGTCCGGAGCTGGGGCTCAGGATTCCCCAAGCCCCGGCGTGGCGGTGCCAGGCCCCTTGGTGGGGCCCCTCGGGGGCCGAAGTAGGGTTTGGGGTTATCTCCCAGGAGTCCGGCAGGCCCGATCTGCCCACTGTGCGATGGGCGGAGGTGCGGGTCGAGTTGAGGGCGATGGCGAGCGGGAGCGTGGGCCCCAGTGTTTTGGTGCCCTGAGCCTTCGAATGTTGCCATGGCTCGGAGGGCCCTGCCCGTTCTCCCGCCCTGAATGACCGGCGGCGCCCCTAGGGGCCAGTAGGGGAGGGGCGGTAGAGTGCGTCTGGCACTGTGGCTCAGGGGTCCCCAATCCCCGACGTTGTGGCACCAGGCCTTTGGAAGGGGCCCCTCGGGGTCCGACCTAGGGTTAGGGTTAGCCCCCAGGAAGCAGGCTGGCCTGATCCGCTAGATGTTCGGTGAGCGGAAGGGCGACCTGAGAAGAGGGCGCTGGCGAACGGGAGCGTGGGCCCAAATGTTTTGGTGCGGGAGGCCTTCTAAGGTCAGCGGGGGCTCAGAGGGCCCTGCCCTTTCTTCCGCCCTGAAATTCTGGCAACGCCCCTAGCGGCCTGGGTGGTGGTGGGGCAGCAGGGTGAGTCCGGCGCTGGGCCTGGGGTTCCCCAATCCCCGGCATTGCGATGCCAGGCCCATTAGGAGGGGCCCCATGGGGACAGACCTAGGGTTAGGGTTACACCCAGAAGCCCGGCAGGCGGGATCTGCCAGCTGTGTGGCGAGAGGAGGGGTGGGTCGAAGTGAGTGCGCTGACAAACAGGAGCGTGAGCCCAAGCGTTTTGGCGCGGGGGGCCTTCAAAGGTCACTGGGGGCTCGGAGGGGCCTGCCAGTTCTGCCGCCCTGAATGACCGAGGGTGCCCCTAGCAGCCCGGGTGATGGCGCGGGGGCAGGGTGAGTTCGCAGCCGGGGCTCGGGTTCCCCGATCCCTGGCGTTGCGGCGCCAGTCCCCTTGGGAGGGGCCCCTCTGGGGCCCAGCTTGGGTTAAGGTTAGCCCCCAGGAGGGTGGCAGGCGCGATCCGCCAGCTCTGCGGCGATTGGAGTGGTGTGCTGAGGTGAGGTCGCTGGCGACCAGGAGCGTCGGCCCAAGCGTTTTGGCGCGGATGGCCTTCGTAGTCGCCAGAGGCTCGGAGGGCGCTGCCCGTTCTCCCGCCCTGAATGACCGGCGGTGCCCGTAGCGGCCCGGTTGGCGACGGGACGGCAAGGTGAGTCCAGCACTGGGGGGGGTCCCCAATCCCCGGCGTGGCTGCACCGGACACTTGGAAGTGGTCCCTCGGGGGCCGACCTAGGGTAGGGTTAGCCCAAAGGAGGCCGGCAGGCCCGATCCTCCAGCTGTGCGGCGAGCAGAGGGGCAGGTTGAGATGAGCGATTTGTCGAGTGGGAACATGGGCCCAAAGTTTCGGCGTGAGGGGCCTTCGAATTTTGCCAGGGACTCAGAGGGTCCTGCCCGTTCTTCCGTCCTGAATGACCGATGGCGCTCCTCACGGCACTGGTGGCAGCGGGGCGGCAGGTTGAGTCCGGTGCTGGGTCTCGGGGGTCCCCAATGCCCGGCTTTGCGGCGCCAGGCCCCTTGGGAAGGGCCATTTGGGGGCAGACCTAGGGTTAGGGTTAGCCCCCAGGAGGCCCACAGGCCCGATCCACCGGCTGTGCAGTGAGCGGAGGGGTGGTCCGAGGTGAGGGCGCAGGTGAGCAGGAGCTTGGGCCCAATCGTTTTGGCGCGGGGGGTCTTCGAAGGTCGCCAGGGGCTCGGAGGGCCCTGCCCATTTTCCCGCCCTGAATGACTGACGGCACTCCTAGCAGCCCAGTTGGCGGTGGGGCGGCAAGGTGAATCCCGCGCTGGGGCTCGGGGTCAGCAATCCCAGGCGATGTGGCGCCAGGCCCCACCCATCGGAGGGGCCCCTCGGTGGCCGACCTACGGTTAGGTTTAGCCACCAGAAGGCAGGCTGGCCCGATCCGCCAGCTATCCGGTGAGCGGAGGGGCAGGCCAAGGTGAGGGCGCTGGCGAGCGGGAGCCTGGGCTCAAGCGTTTTGGCGCAGGGGCCCTTTGAAGGTTGCCGGGGGCTCCAAGGGCCCTGCCCGTTTTCCAGCCTTGAATATCCGGCCGCACCCCTAGCGGCCCAGGTGGCGGCAGGACGGCAGGGTGAGTCCGGCGCTGGGGCATGGGGGTCCCCAATCCCCGGCGTTGTGGTGCCAGGCCCCTTTGGAGGGGCCCTTTGGGGACCGAACTAGTGTTAGGGTTAGCCCCCGGGAGGCCGGCAGACCCTATCCGCCAGGTGTGCGTCGAGTGGAGTGGCGGGCCGAGGTGAAGGAGCTGGCAAGCGGGAGTGAGGGCCCAAGCGTTTTGGCGTGGGGGGACTTCGATGGTCGGCAGGGGCTCGGAGGGCCCTGCCCGTTTTCCCGCCCTGAATGATCGGCGGCGCCCCTACCAGCCCGGGTGGCAGCGGGGCAGTAGGGTGAGTCCAGCGCTGGGGATCGTGGATTCCCAATCCCCAGCGTTGCGGCGCCAGGCCCCTTGGGAAGGGCCCCTAGTGGGCTGAACTAGGGATACCAATAGTCCCCAGGAGGCCAGCAGGCCCAATCCGCTGGCTATGCGACTAGCGGAGCGGGGGGGGCGAGGTGAGGGTGCTGGCGAGCGGGAGCATGGGCCCAAGCGTTTTGGCGAGGGGGGCCTTCGAAAGTCGCAGGGGGCTCAGAGGGCCCTGCCCATTCTCCCGCCCTGAATGACTGACAGCGCTCCTAGCGGCCAGGGTGGCGGTGGGTCAGCAGGGTGAGTCCAGTGCTGAGGCTTGGGCGTCCTGAATCCCTGGCTTGCGGCACCAGGCCCCTTGGGAGGGGCCCCTCGGGCGCCGACTTAGCGTTAGGGTTAGCTCCCAGGAGTCGGCAGGCCCGTATGCCGGCTGTGCAGCGAGCGGAGGGGTGGGCCGAGGCAAGGGTGCTGGCGAGCAGGAACATGGGCCCAGGCGTTTGGCGCAGGGGGGCTTCGATGGTCGCTGTGGGCTCGGAGGGCCCTGCCCGTTCTCCCGTCCTGACTGACTGGCAGCGGCCCTAGAAGCCCGGGTGGCGGTGGGGTGGCAATGTGAGTCCGGCACTGCGGCTCGGGGGTCACCAATCTCCGGCATTGTGGCACCAAGCGCCTTGGGAGGTACGCCTCGGGGGCTGACCTAGGGTTAGAGTTAGACCTCAGGAGGCCGGCAGGCCCAAAACGCCAGCTGTGTGGCGAGCAGATGGGCGAGCCGAGGTGAGGGCGCTGGCGAACGGGAGCGTGGGCCCAAGCGTTTTGGTGCGGGGGGCCTACGAAGGCCCCAGGGGCCTCGGAGGTCCCTGCCTGTTCTCCCTCCCTGAATGACCGGCGGCACCTGTAGCGGCCCGGGTGGTGGCGGGGCTGCAGGGTGAGTCTGGCGCTGGGGCTCGGGGGTCCCCAATCCCCGGTGTTGCAGCAATAGGAACCTGGGATGGCCCACTCGGGGGCCCACCAACGGTTAGGGTAACACCCAGGAGGCCGGCAGTCCCGATCCACTGGCTCTGCAGCGAGCGGAGGGGCGGACCGAGGTGAGGGCGCAGGCGAGCGGGAGCAAGGGCCCAAGCGTTTTGGCGCGGGGGGCCTTCGAAGGTCACCAGGGGCTCGGAGGGATCTGCCCATTCTCCCTCCCTGAATGACCGACGGTACTCCTAGCGACCCAGGTGGCGGCGGGGCGAGACCTTCAGTCCGGCGCTGGGGCTCGGGGGTCCCCAATCCCAGGCATTGCGGTGCCAGGCCCCTTTGGAGTGGCCCCTCAGGGGCCAACCTAGGGTTATGGGTAGTCCCCAGATGGAGGGCAGGCCTCGTCCACCGGCTCTGCGGCGAGCAGAGGGGCGGGCCGAGGTGAGGGCGCTGAGGAGCAGGAGCGTGAGCTCAAGCATTTTGAATGGGGCGGCCTTCGAAGGTCGCCGCGGGCTCGGAGGGCCCTGCCCGTTCTCCCGCCCTGAATGACCAGCGGCACCCTTAGCGGCCCGGGTGTCAGCGTGGCGGCAGAGTGAATCCGGCGCTGGGGCTAGGGGGTCCCTAATACCTGGCGTTGCCCCGCCAGGCCCTTTGGGACGGGCCCCTCGGTGGCCAACCTAGGGTTAGGGTTAGCCCCCAGGAGGCTGGCAGGCTCGATCAGCCCATGTGCAGTGAATGGAGGTGTGGGTCGAGGTGAGATAGCTGGCGAGCGGGAGCGTGGGCCAGAGCATTTTGGCTTTGCCTTGGGGTGCCTTCAAAAGTCACAGGTGGCTCGGAGGGTCCTGCCCGTTCTGTCGCCCTGAAGGACTGGCAACGCCCCTAGCTCCCCATGTGGCGGTGGGGCGGCAGGGTGCATCCGGCGCTGGGACTTGGGGGTCCCCAATCAATGGCATGCGGCGCCAGGCCACTTGGGAGGGGCCCCTCGGTGGTGACCTAGGGTTAGGGTTAGACCCCAGGAAGCCAGCAGGCCCGATCCGCCAGCTCTGCACCGAGCGTAGGGGTGGGCCGAGGTTAGGGCGCTGGCGAGCAGAAGCGAGGGAGCCAGAGTTTTTGCGCAGGGGGCCTTCGAAGGTCACAGGGGGATCGGAGGGCCCTGCCCGTTCTCCCTTCCTGAATGACTGGCAACGCCCCTAGCGCCATGGGTGCTTGCGGGGTGGCAGAGTGAGTCCAGCACTGGGGCTCGGGTTCCCAAATCCCCGGCATTGTGGTGCCAGGCTCCTTGGGAGGGGGCCCTCGGGGGCCGACCTAGGGTTAGAGTTAGCCCCCATAAGGCCGGCAGGCCAGATCCTCTGGCTGGGCGGTGAGAGGTGGGCGGGCCGAGGTAAAGGCGCTGGGGTGCGGAATTGTGGGCCCCTGCATTTTGGGGTGGGAGGCTTCAAATGTCGCCGGTTTCTCCAGGGCCCTGTCAGTTCTCCGGCCCTGAAGGACCGGAGGCGCCCCTCGCGGCCCGGGTGGCAGCGTTGTGGGAGGGTGAGTCTGGCTTTGGGGCTTGGGCTTCCAGAACCCTGGCGTAGTGGCACCAAAACCCTTCAGAGGGGCCCCTGGGGGGCCGACCTAGGGTTAGGGTTAGCGCCCAGGAGACCATCAGGCCCAACCGCACACTGTGCGGCGAGCTGAGGTGCGGCCCGAGGTGAAGGCGCTGGGGAGCGGGAGCGTGGGCACCAGCGTTTTGGCACGGGGAGCCTTTGAAGGTCACCGGGGACTCAGAAGGCCCTGCCCTTCTCTGGCCCTCTATGACCCGCGGCGCCCCTAGCGGCCCAGGTGGGGACAGTGTGGCAGGGTGAGTCCTGCTCTGGTGCTCTGAGTCACCAATTCCCAGCATTGCAGAGCCAGGCCGCTTGGGATGTCCCCTCAGGCCCGACCTAGGGTTTTGGTTAGCTGCCAGGAGCCCGGCCGGCCCTATCCATCGGCTCTGAAGCAAGCGGTGGGTTGGGCCTAGGTGAGGGCGCTGGGGAGCAGGATCCTGGGAGCCAACGTTTTTGCGCGGGGAGCCTTCAAAGGTCAGCGTGGACTCGGAGGGCCCTGCCCGATCTCTTGCCCTGATTGACCGGCGGGGCCTCTAGTGGCTCGGGTGGCTGAAGGGCAGCAGGGTGAGTGCGGCACCTGAGCTCGCGGTCCCCATCCCCAGCATTGCGACGCCAGGCCCCTTGGGAAGGGCCCCTCGGTGGCCGACCTATGGTTAGGGTTAGCTTCCAGGAGGCCAGCAGGCCCGATACACCGCCTGTGCGTCGAGCGGAGAGTTGGGCCGAGGTGAGGGTGCTGGTGAACATTAGCCTGGGCCCAAGCCATTTGGTTCGGGGCGCCTTCGAAGGTCGGCGGGGGTTCGAAGGGCCCTGCCTGTTCTCCCACCCTGAATGAATGGCGGCGCCCCTAGCGGCACGTGTGGGGCGGGGTGGCGGGGTGCATCCAGCGCTGGGGCTTGGGGGTTCCCAATCCCCGGCGTTGCGGCGCCAGGCCCCTTAGGAAGCAACGCTCGGGGCCGTCCTAGAGTTAGGGTAAGCGCCCAGGAGGCCTGCAGGCCCGATCCGCCGGCTGTGCGAGGAGTGGAGATGCAGGCTGAGTTGAGGGCGATGGCGAGCAGGAGCGTGGGCCCCAGCGTTTTGGCGTCCTGGGCCTTTGAATGTTGCCATGGCTTGGAGGGCCCTGCCCTTTCTCCTGCCCTGAATACCCAGCAACACCCCTAGCGGCTCGGTTGGCGGTGGGGCGGCAGGGTGAATCCCAGGCTGCGGCTCGGGGATCCCCAATCCCCGGCGTTGTGGTGCCAGGCCCCTAGGGAGGGGCTCCTCGTGGGCCGACCCAGGGTTAGAGTTAGCCCCCATAAGGCCGGCAGGCCAGATCCTCTGGCTGGGCGGTGAGAGGTGGGCGGGCCGAGGTAAAGGCGCTGGGGTGCGGGATTGTGGGCCCCTGCATTTTGGGGTGGGAGGCTTCAAATGTCGCCGGTTTCTCCAGGGCCCTGTCAGTTCTCCGGCCCTGAAGGACCGGAGGCGCCCCTCGCGGCCCGGGTGGCAGCGTTGTGGGAGGGTGAGTCTGGCTTTGGGGCTTGGGCTTCCAGAACCCTGGCGTAGTGGCACCAAAACCCTTCAGAGGGGCCCCTGGGGGGCCGACCTAGGGTTAGAGTTAGCGCCTAGGAGACCGTCAGGCCCAACCGCACACTGTGCGGCGAGCTGAGGTGCGGCCCGTGGTGAAGGCGCTGGGGAGCGGGAGCGTGGGCACCAGCGTTTTGGCACGGGGAGCCTTTGAAGGTCACGGGGGACTCAGAAGGCCCTGCCCTTCTCTCGCCCTCTATGACCCGCGGCGCCCCTAGCGGCCCAGGTGGGGACAGTGAGGCAGGGTGAGTCTGGCTCTGGGGCTCTGAGTCACCAATTCCCAGCATTGCAGAGCCAGGCCGCTTGCGATGTCCCCTCAGGGCCCACCCAGGGTTTTGGTTAGCTGCCAGGAGCCCGGCCGGCCCTATCCACCGGCTCTGAAGCAAGCGGTGGGGTGGGCCTAGGTGAGGGCGCTGGCGAGCAGGATCCTGGGAACCAACGTTTTTGCGCGGGGAGCCTTCAAAGGTCAGCGTGGGCTCGGAGGGCCCTGCCCGATCTCTTGCCCTGATTGACCGGCGGGGCCTCTAGTGGCTCGGGTGGCTGAAGGGCAGCAGGGTGAGTGCGGCACGTGAGCTCGGGGTCCCCATCCCCAGCGTTGCGACGCCAGGCCCCTTGGGAAGGGCCCCTCGGTGGCCGACCTATGGTTAGGGTTAGCCTCCAGGAGGCCAGCAGGCCCGATACACCGCCTGTGCGTCGAGCGGAGAGTTGGGCCGAGGTGAGGGTGCTGGTGAACATGAGCCCGGGCCCAAGCCTTTTGGTTCGGGGCGCCTTCGAAGGTCGGTGGGGGTTCGAAGGGCCCTGCCCGTCCTCCCACCCTGAATGAATGGCGGCACCCCTAGCGGCCTGTATGGGTTGGGGTGGCAGCGTGCATCCGGCGCTGGGGCTTGGGGGCTCCCAATCCCTGGCGTTGCGGCGCCAGGCCCCTTAGGAAGGGACCTTCAGGGGCTGTCCTAGGGTTAGGCTTAGCTCCCAGGAGGCTGGCAGGCCCGAGTCGCTGGCTCTGCGAAGAGCGGAGGTGCGGGCCGAGTTGAGGGTGATGCAGAGCGGGAGCGTGGTCCCCAGCGTTTTGGCGCCCTGGGCCTTCGACTGTTGCCATGGCTCAAAGGGCCCTGCCCGTTCTCCTGCCCTGAAGAACCAGCGGCGCCCTTAGCAGCTCCCTTGGCGGTGGAGCGGCAGGGTGAGTCCATGCTGCGGCTCGGGGATCCCCAATCCCCAGCGTTGCGGGGCCAGGCCTCTTGGGAGGGGCTCCTCGTGGGCGGACCTAGGTTTAGAGTTAGCACCCAGGAGGCCAGCAGGCCCAATCCTCTGGCTGGGCGGCGAGAGGTGGGCGGCCCGAGGTAAAGGCGCTGGCGATCGGGAGCGTGGGCCCCTGCATTTTGGCGCAGGAGGCTTCAAATATCGCCGGTTTCTCCAGGGCCCTGTCAGTTCTCCCGCCCTGAATGACGGGCGGCGCCACTAGCGGCCCGGGTGGCAACGTTGCGGCAGGGTGAGTCTGGCTCTGGGTCTTGGGGTCCCTGATCCCCAGTGTAGCGGCACCAGGACCCTTGGGAGTGGCCCCTGGGTGGCTGACCTAGGGTTAGGGTTAGCCCCCAGGAGACCGTCAGGCCCAACCGCACACTGTGCGGCGAGCTGAGGTGCGGCCCGAGGTGAAGGCGCTGGGGAGCGGGAGCGTGGGCCCCAGCGTTTTGGCGTCCTGGGCCTTTGAATGTTGCCATGGCTCGGAGGGCCCTGCCCTTTCTCCTGCCCTGAATCCCCAGCAACGCCCCTAGCGGCTCCGTTGGCGGTGGGGCGGCAGGGTGAATCCCAGGCTGCAGCTCGGGGATCCCCAATCCCCGGCGTTGTGGTGCCAGGCCCCTTGGGAGGGGCTCCTCGTGGGCCGACCCAGGGTTAGAGTTAGCCCCCATAAGGCCGGCAGGCCAGATCCTCTGGCTGGGCGGTGAGAGGTGGGCGGGCCGAGGTAAAGGCGCTGGGGTGCGGGATTGTGGGCCCCTGCATTTTGGGGTGGGAGGCTTCAAATGTCGCTGGTTTCTCCAGGGCCCTGTCAGTTCTCCGGCCCTGAAGGACCGGAGGCGCCCCTCGTGGCCCGGGTGGCAGCGTTGTGGGAGGGTGAGTCTGGCTTTGGGGCTTGGGCTTCCAGAACCCTGGCGTAGTGGCACCAAAACCCTTCAGAGGGGCCCCTGGGGGGCCGACCCAGGGTTAGGGTTAGCCCCCAGGAGACCGTCAGGCCCAACCGCACACTGTGCGGCGAGCTGAGGTGCGGCCCGAGGTGAAGGCGCTGGGGAGCGGGAGCGTGGGCACCAGCGTTTTGGCACGGGGAGCCTTTGAAGGTCACCGGGGACTCAGAAGGCCCTGCCCTTCTCTCGCCCTCTATGACCCGTGGCGCCCCTAGCGGCCCAGGTGGGGACAGTGCGGCAGGGTGAGTCTGGCTCTGGGGCTCTGAGTCACCAATTCCCAGCATTGCAGAGCCAGGCCGCTTGCGATGTCCCCTCAGGGCCCACCCAGGGTTTTGGTTAGCTGCCAGGAGCCCGGCAGGCCCTATCCACCGGCTCTGAAGCAAGCGGTGGGGTGGGCCTAGGTGAGGGCGCTGGCGAGCAGGATCCTGGGAGCCAACGTTTTTGCGCGGGGAGCCTTCAAAGGTCAGCGTGGGCTCGGAGGGCCCTGCCCGATCTCTTGCCCTGATTGACCGGCGGGGCCTCTAGTGGCTCGGGTGGCTGAAGGGCAGCAGGGTGAGTGCGGCACGTGAGCTCGGGGTCCCCATCCCCAGCGTTGCGACGCCAGGCCCCTTGGGAAGGGCCCCTCGGTGGCCGACCTATGGTTAGGGTTAGCCTCCAGGAGGCCAGCAGGCCCGATACACCGCCTGTGCGTCGAGCGGAGAGTTGGGCCGAGGTGAGGGTGCTGGTGAACATGAGCCCGGGCCCAAGCCTTTTGGTTCGGGGCGCCTTCGAAGGTCGGCGGGGGTTCGAAGGGCCCTGCCCGTCCTCCCACCCTGAATGAATGGCGGCACCCCTAGCGGCCTGTATGGGTTGGGGTGGCAGCGTGCATCCGGCGCTGGGGCTTGGGGGCTCCCAATCCCTGGCGTTGCGGCGCCAGGCCCCTTAGGAAGGGACCTTCAGGGGCTGTCCTAGGGTTAGGCTTAGCTCCCAGGAGGCTGGCAGGCCCGGGTCGCTGGCTCTGCGAAGAGCGGAGGTGCGGGCCGAGTTGAGGGTGATGCAGAGCGGGAGCGTGGTCCCCAGCGTTTTGGCGCCCTGGGCCTTCGACTGTTGCCATGGCTCAAAGGGCCCTGCCCGTTCTCCTGCCCTGAATAACCAGCGGCGCCCTTAGCAGCTCCCTTGGCGGTGGAGCGGCAGGGTGAGTCCATGCTGCGGCTCGGGGATCCCCAATCCCCAGCGTTGCGGGGCCAGGCCTCTTGGGAGGGGCTCCTCGTGGGCGGACCTAGGTTTAGAGTTAGCACCCAGGAGGCCAGCAGGCCCAATCCTCTGGCTGGGCGGCGAGAGGTGGGCGGCCCGAGGTAAAGGCGCTGGCGATCGGGAGCGTGGGCCCCTGCATTTTGGCGCAGGAGACTTCAAATATCGCCGGTTTCTCCAGGGCCCTGTCAGTTCTCCCGCCCTGAATGACGGGCGGCGCCACTAGCGGCCCGGGTGGCAACGTTGCGGCAGGGTGAGTCTGGCTCTGGGTCTTGGGGTCCCTGATCCCCAGTGTAGCGGCACCAGGACCCTTGGGAGTGGCCCCTGGGTGGCTGACCTAGGGTTAGGGTTAGCCCCCAGGAGACCGTCAGGCCCAACCGCACACTGTGCGGCGAGCTGAGGTGCGGCCCGAGGTGAAGGCGCTGGGGAGCGGGAGCGTGGGCCCCAGCGTTTTGGCGTCCTGGGCCTTTGAATGTTGCCATGGCTCGGAGGGCCCTGCCCTTTCTCCTGCCCTGAATCCCCAGCAACGCCCCTAGCGGCTCCGTTGGCGGTGGGGCGGCAGGGTGAATCCCAGGCTGCAGCTCGGGGATCCCCAATCCCCGGCGTTGTGGTGCCAGGCCCCTTGGGAGGGGCTCCTCGTGGGCCGACCCAGGGTTAGAGTTAGCCCCCATAAGGCCGGCAGGCCAGATCCTCTGGCTGGGCGGTGAGAGGTGGGCGGGCCGAGGTAAAGGCGCTGGGGTGCGGGATTGTGGGCCCCTGCATTTTGGGGTGGGAGGCTTCAAATGTCGCCGGTTTCTCCAGGGCCCTGTCAGTTCTCCGGCCCTGAAGGACCGGAGGCGCCCCTCGCGGCCCGGGTGGCAGCGTTGTGGGAGGGTGAGTCTGGCTTTGGGGCTTGGGCTTCCAGAACCCTGGCGTAGTGGCACCAAAACCCTTCAGAGGGGCCCCTGGGGGGCCGACCTAGGGTTAGGGTTAGCCCCCAGGAGACCGTCAGGCCCACCCTCACACTGTGCGGCGAGCTGAGGTGCGGCCCGAGGTGAAGGCGCTGGGGAGCGGGAGCGTGGGCACCAGCGTTTTGGCAAGGGGAGCCTTTGAAGGTCACCGGGGACTCAGAAGGCCCTGCCCTTCTCTCGCCCTCTATGACCCGCGGCGCCCCTAGCGGCCCAGGTGGGGACAGTGCGGCAGGGTGAGTCTGGCTCTGGGGCTCTGAGTCACCAATTCCCAGCATTGCAGAGCCAGGCCGCTTGCGATGTCCCCTCAGGGCCCACCCAGGGTTTTGGTTAGCTGCCAGGAGCCCGGCAGGCCCTATCCACCGGCTCTGAAGCAAGCGGTGGGGTGGGCCTAGGTGAGGGCGCTGGCGAGCAGGATCCTGGGAGCCAACGTTTTTGCGCGGGGAGCCTTCAAAGGTCAGCGTGGGCTCGGAGGGCCCTGCCCGATCTCTTGCCCTGATTGACCGGCGGGGCCTCTAGTGGCTCGGGTGGCTGAAGGGCAGCAGGGTGAGTGCGGCACGTGAGCTCGGGGTCCCCATCCCCAGCGTTGCGACGCCAGGCCCCTTGGGAAGGGCCCCTCGGTGGCCGACCTATGGTTAGGGTTAGCCTCCAGGAGGCCAGCAGGCCCGATACACCGCCTGTGTGTCGAGCGGAGAGTTGGGCCGAGGTGAGGGTGCTGGTGAACATGAGCCCGGGCCCAAGCCTTTTGGTTCGGGGCGCCTTCGAAGGTCGGCGGGGGTTCGAAGGGCCCTGCCCGTCCTCCCACCCTGAATGAATGGCGGCACCCCTAGCGGCCTGTATGGGTTGGGGTGGCAGCGTGCATCCGGCGCTGGGGCTTGGGGGCTCCCAATCCCTGGCGTTGCGGCGCCAGGCCCCTTAGGAAGGGACCTTCAGGGGCTGTCCTAGGGTTAGGCTTAGCTCCCAGGAGGCTGGCAGGCCCGAGTCGCTGGCTCTGCGAAGAGCGGAGGTGCGGGCCGAGTTGAGGGTGATGCAGAGCGGGAGCGTGGTCCCCAGCGTTTTGGCGCCCTGGGCCTTCGACTGTTGCCATGGCTCAAAGGGCCCTGCCCGTTCTCCTGCCCTGAATAACCAGCGGCGCCCTTAGCAGCTCCCTTGGCGGTGGAGCGGCAGGGTGAGTCCATGCTGCGGCTCGGGGATCCCCAATCCCCAGCGTTGTGGGGCCAGGCCTCTTGGGAGGGGCTCCTCGTGGGCGGACCTAGGTTTAGAGTTAGCACCCAGGAGGCCAGCAGGCCCAATCCTCTGGCTGGGCGGCGAGAGGTGGGCGGCCCGAGGTAAAGGCGCTGGCGATCGGGAGCGTGGGCCCCTGCATTTTGGCGCAGGAGGCTTCATATATCGCCGGTTTCTCCAGGGCCCTGTCAGTTCTCCCGCCCTGAATGACGGGCGGCGCCACTAGCGGCCCGGGTGGCAACGTTGCGGCAGGGTGAGTCTGGCTCTGGGTCTTGGGGTCCCTGATCCCCAGTGTAGCGGCACCAGGACCCTTGGGAGTGGCCCCTGGGTGGCTGACCTAGGGTTAGGGTTAGCCCCCAGGAGACCGTCAGGCCCAACCGCACACTGTGCGGCGAGCTGAGGTGCGGCCCGAGGTGAAGGCGCTGGGGAGCGGGAGCGTGGGCCCCAGCGTTTTGGCGTCCTGGGCCTTTGAATGTTGCCATGGCTCGGAGGGCCCTGCCCTTTCTCCTGCCCTGAATCCCCAGCAACGCCCCTAGCGGCTCCGTTGGCGGTGGGGCGGCAGGGTGAATCCCAGGCTGCAGCTCGGGGATCCCCAATCCCCGGCGTTGTGGTGCCAGGCCCCTTGGGAGGGGCTCCTCGTGGGCCGACCCAGGGTTAGAGTTAGCCCCCATAAGGCCGGCAGGCCAGATCCTCTGGCTGGGCGGTGAGAGGTGGGCGGGCCGAGGTAAAGGCGCTGGGGTGCGGGATTGTGGGCCCCTGCATTTTGGGGTGGGAGGCTTCAAATGTCGCCGGTTTCTCCAGGGCCCTGTCAGTTCTCCCGCCCTGAAGGACCGGAGGCGCCCCTCGCGGCCCGGGTGGCAGCGTTGTGGGAGGGTGAGTCTGGCTTTGGGGCTTGGGCTTCCAGAACCCTGGCGTAGTGGCACCAAAACCCTTCAGAGGGGCCCCTGGGGGGCCGACCTAGGGTTAGGGTTAGCCCCCAGGAGACCGTCAGGCCCAACCGCACACTGTGCGGCGAGCTGAGGTGCGGCCCGAGGTGAAGGCGCTGGGGAGCGGGAGCGTGGGCACCAGCGTTTTGGCACGGGGAGCCTTTGAAGGTCACCGGGGACTCAGAAGGCCCTGCCCTTCTCTCGCCCTCTATGACCCGTGGCGCCCCTAGCGGCCCAGGTGGGGACAGTGCGGCAGGGTGAGTCTGGCTCTGGGGCTCTGAGTCACCAATTCCCAGCATTGCAGAGCCAGGCCGCTTGCGATGTCCCCTCAGGGCCCACCCAGGGTTTTGGTTAGCTGCCAGGAGCCCGGCAGGCCCTATCCACCGGCTCTGAAGCAAGCGGTGGGGTGGGCCTAGGTGAGGGCGCTGGCGAGCAGGATCCTGGGAGCCAACGTTTTTGCGCGGGGAGCCTTCAAAGGTCAGCGTGGGCTCGGAGGGCCCTGCCCGATCTCTTGCCCTGATTGACCGGCGGGGCCTCTAGTGGCTCGGGTGGCTGAAGGGCAGCAGGGTGAGTGCGGCACGTGAGCTCGGGGTCCCCATCCCCAGCGTTGCGACGCCAGGCCCCTTGGGAAGGGCCCCTCGGTGGCCGACCTATGGTTAGGGTTAGCCTCCAGGAGGCCAGCAGGCCCGATACACCGCCTGTGCGTCGAGCGGAGAGTTGGGCCGAGGTGAGGGTGCTGGTGAACATGAGCCCGGGCCCAAGCCTTTTGGTTCGGGGCGCCTTCGAAGGTCGGCGGGGGTTCGAAGGGCCCTGCCCGTCCTCCCACCCTGAATGAATGGCGGCACCCCTAGCGGCCTGTATGGGTTGGGGTGGCAGCGTGCATCCGGCGCTGGGGCTTGGGGGCTCCCAATCCCTGGCGTTGCGGCGCCAGGCCCCTTAGGAAGGGACCTTCAGGGGCTGTCCTAGGGTTAGGCTTAGCTCCCAGGAGGCTGGCAGGCCCGAGTCGCTGGCTCTGCGAAGAGCGGAGGTGCGGGCCGAGTTGAGGGTGATGCAGAGCGGGAGCGTGGTCCCCAGCGTTTTGGCGCCCTGGGCCTTCGACTGTTGCCATGGCTCAAAGGGCCCTGCCCGTTCTCCTGCCCTGAATAACCAGCGGCGCCCTTAGCAGCTCCCTTGGCGGTGGAGCGGCAGGGTGAGTCCATGCTGCGGCTCGGGGATCCCCAATCCCCAGCGTTGCGGGGCCAGGCCTCTTGGGAGGGGCTCCTCGTGGGCGGACCTAGGTTTAGAGTTAGCACCCAGGAGGCCAGCAGGCCCAATCCTCTGGCTGGGCGGCGAGAGGTGGGCGGCCCGAGGTAAAGGCGCTGGCGATCGGAAGCGTGGGCCCCTGCATTTTGGCGCAGGAGGCTTCAAATATCGCCGGTTTCTCCAGGGCCCTGTCAGTTCTCCCGCCCTGAATGACGGGCGGCGCCACTAGCGGCCCGGGTGGCAACGTTGCGGCAGGGTGAGTCTGGCTCTGGGTCTTGGGGTCCCTGATCCCCAGTGTAGCGGCACCAGGACCCTTGGGAGTGGCCCCTGGGTGGCTGACCTAGGGTTAGGGTTAGCCCCCAGGAGACCGTCAGGCCCAACCGCACACTGTGCGGCGAGCTGAGGTGCGGCCCGAGGTGAAGGCGCTGGGGAGCGGGAGCGTGGGCCCCAGCGTTTTGGCGTCCTGGGCCTTTGAATGTTGCCATGGCTCGGAGGGCCCTGCCCTTTCTCCTGCCCTGAATCCCCAGCAACGCCCCTAGCGGCTCCGTTGGCGGTGGGGCGGCAGGGTGAATCCCAGGCTGCAGCTCGGGGATCCCCAATCCCCGGCGTTGTGGTGCCAGGCCCCTTGGGAGGGGCTCCTCGTGGGCCGACCCAGGGTTAGAGTTAGCCCCCATAAGGCCGGCAGGCCAGATCCTCTGGCTGGGCGGTGAGAGGTGGGCGGGCCGAGGTAAAGGCGCTGGGGTGCGGGATTGTGGGCCCCTGCATTTTGGGGTGGGAGGCTTCAAATGTCGCCGGTTTCTCCAGGGCCCTGTCAGTTCTCCCGCCCTGAAGGACCGGAGGCGCCCCTCGCGGCCCGGGTGGCAGCGTTGTGGGAGGGTGAGTCTGGCTTTGGGGCTTGGGCTTCCAGAACCCTGGCGTAGTGGCACCAAAACCCTTCAGAGGGGCCCCTGGGGGGCCGACCTAGGGTTAGGGTTAGCCCCCAGGAGACCGTCAGGCCCAACCGCACACTGTGCGGCGAGCTGAGGTGCGGCCCGAGGTGAAGGCGCTGGGGAGCGGGAGCGTGGGCACCAGCGTTTTGGCACGGGGAGCCTTTGAAGGTCACCGGGGACTCAGAAGGCCCTGCCCTTCTCTCGCCCTCTATGACCCGCGGCGCCCCTAGCGGCCCAGGTGGGGACAGTGCGGCAGGGTGAGTCTGGCTCTGGGGCTCTGAGTCACCAATTCCCAGCATTGCAGAGCCAGGCCGCTTGCGATGTCCCCTCAGGGCCCACCCAGGGTTTTGGTTAGCTGCCAGGAGCCCGGCAGGCCCTATCCACCGGCTCTGAAGCAAGCGGTGGGGTGGGCCTAGGTGAGGGCGCTGGCGAGCAGGATCCTGGGAGCCAACGTTTTTGCGCGGGGAGCCTTCAAAGGTCAGCGTGGGCTCGGAGGGCCCTGCCCGATCTCTTGCCCTGATTGACCGGCGGGGCCTCTAGTGGCTCGGGTGGCTGAAGGGCAGCAGGGTGAGTGCGGCACGTGAGCTCGGGGTCCCCATCCCCAGCGTTGCGATGCCAGGCCCCTTGTGAAGGGCCCCTCGGTGGCCGACCTATGGTTAGGGTTAGCCTCCAGGAGGCCAGCAGGCCCGATACACCGCCTGTGCGTCGAGCGGAGAGTTGGGCCGAGGTGAGGGTGCTGGTGAACATGAGCCCGGGCCCAAGCCTTTTGGTTCGGGGCGCCTTCGAAGGTCGGCGGGGGTTCGAAGGGCCCTGCCCGTCCTAACACCCTGAATGAATGGCGGCACCCCTAGCGGCCTGTATGGGTTGGGGTGGCAGCGTGCATCCGGCGCTGGGGCTTGGGGGCTCCCAATCCCTGGCGTTGCGGCGCCAGGCCCCTTAGGAAGGGACCTTCAGGGGCTGTCCTAGGGTTAGGCTTAGCTCCCAGGAGGCTGGCAGGCCCGAGTCGCTGGCTCTGCGAAGAGCGGAGGTGCGGGCCGAGTTGAGGGTGATGCAGAGCGGGAGCGTGGTCCCCAGCGTTTTGGCGCCCTGGGCCTTCGACTGTTGCCATGGCTCAAAGGGCCCTGCCCGTTCTCCTGCCCTGAATAACCAGCGGCGCCCTTAGCAGCTCCCTTGGCGGTGGAGCGGCAGGGTGAGTCCATGCTGCGGCTCGGGGATCCCCAATCCCCAGCGTTGCGGGGCCAGGCCTCTTGGGAGGGGCTCCTCGTGGGCGGACCTAGGTTTAGAGTTAGCACCCAGGAGGCCAGCAGGCCCAATCCTCTGGCTGGGCGGCGAGAGGTGGGCGGCCCGAGGTAAAGGCGCTGGCGATCGGAAGCGTGGGCCCCTGCATTTTGGCGCAGGAGGCTTCAAATATCGCCGGTTTCTCCAGGGCCCTGTCAGTTCTCCCGCCCTGAATGACGGGCGGCGCCACTAGCGGCCCGGGTGGCAACGTTGCGGCAGGGTGAGTCTGGCTCTGGGTCTTGGGGTCCCTGATCCCCAGTGTAGCGGCACCAGGACCCTTGGGAGTGGCCCCTGGGTGGCTGACCTAGGGTTAGGGTTAGCCCCCAGGAGACCGTCAGGCCCAACCGCACACTGTGCGGGGAGCTGAGGTGCGGCCCGAGGTGAAGGCGCTGGGGAGCGGGAGCGTGGGCCCCAGCGTTTTGGCGTCCTGGGCCTTTGAATGTTGCCATGGCTCGGAGGGCCCTGCCCTTTCTCCTGCCCTGAATCCCCAGCAACGCCCCTAGCGGCTCCGTTGGCGGTATGGCGGCAGGGTGAATCCCAGGCTGCAGCTCGGGGATCCCCAATCCCCGGCGTTGTGGTGCCAGGCCCCTTGGGAGGGGCTCCTCGTGGGCGGACCTAGGTTTAGAGTTAGCACCCAGGAGGCCAGCAGGCCCAATCCTCTGGCTGGGCGGCGAGAGGTGGGCGGCCCGAGGTAAAGGCGCTGGCGATCGGGAGCGTGGGCCCCTGCATTTTGGTGCAGGAGGCTTCAAATATCGCCTGTTTCTCCAGGGCCCTGTCCCTTCTCCCGCCCTGAATGACGGGCGGCGCCACTGGAGCCCGGGTGGCGACGTTGCGGCAGGGTGATTCTGGCTCTGGGTCTTGGGGTCCCTGATCCCCAGTGTAGCGGCACCAGGACCCTTGTGAGGGGCCCCTGGGTGGCTGACCTAGGGTTAGGGTTAGCCCTCAGGAGGCCGGCAGGTGGGATCTGGCCACTGTCCGGGGAGCGGAGGGCGGGTCCGAGGTGAGGGCTTTGGGGAGCGGGAGCGTGGGCACCAGCGTTTGGCCACGGGGAGCCTTTGAAGGCCACCGGGGGCTCGGAAGGCCCTGCCCCTTCTCTCGCCCTGAATGACCCGCAGTGCTCCTAGCGGCCCGTGTGGCGGCGTTGCGGTAGGGTGAGTGTGGCTCTGGGGCTTGAGGTTCCCGATCCCCGGCGAAGCGGCACCAGGATGCTTGGAAGGGCCCCTGGGTGGCCAACCTAGGGTTAGGATTAGCACCCGGGAGGCCGGCAGGCGGGATCCGCCTGCTGTGCGTGGAGCGGAGGGGCAGGCCAAGGTGAGGGCGCTGGCGAGCAAGAGCCTGGGCCCAAGCGTTTTGGCACCGGGGGCCTTCGAATGTGTCCGGGGACTCGGCGGGCCGTGCCCATTCTCCTCCCTGAATGACCGGCGGCGCCCCTAGCAGCCCAGGTGGCGGCGGGGCAGCATGTAAGTCCGGGCATAGGGCTCGGGGGTCCCCAGTCCACCGCGTTGCGGCGCCAGGCCCCTTGGGAGGGGCCCCTCGGAGGCTGACCTAGGGTTAGGTTTAGCCCCTAGGATGCCGGCAGGCCCTATTCGCCAGCTGTGTGGAGACTGGAGTGGCGGACCGAGGTGAGGGCACTGGTGAGTGGGAGCGTGGGCCCGGGTGTTTTGGCGCGGGGGGCCTTTGAAGGTCGCTGTGTCTTGGAGGGCCCTGCCCGTGCTCCCGCCCTGAATGAGCGGCACCACCCCAAGCCCCCGGGTGGCGGCTGGGTGGCAGGGTGAGTCCAGTGCTGAGGCTCAGGGGTCCCCAATCCCCAGTGTTTCGGCGCCAGATCCCTTGGGAGGGGCCCCTCGGGGGTCTATCTAGGGTTACGGTTAGCCCCCAGGAGACCGGTGGACCCGATCTGCGGCTGTGTGGCACGCGGAGGGTTAGGCCGAGGTGAGGTCGCGGCGAGACTGAGCGTGAGCCCAAGCGTTTTAGTGTGGGGGGCCTTCGAAGGTCGATGGGGGCTCGGAGGGACCTGCCCGTTCTCCCGCTCTGAGTGACCGGCGGGGCCCCTAGAGGCTCCGGTGCCTGAAGGGCAGCAGGGTGAGTCCGGCACTTGGGTTGGGGTCCGTATTCCCGGCGTTGTGGCGCCAGGCCACTTGGGAAGGGCCCCTCTGTGGCCGACCTACAGTTAGGGTTAGCCCCCAGGAGGCCAGCAGGCCCGATACACCGCCTGTGCATCCAGCGGAGAGTTGGGCCGAGGTGAGTGTGCTGGTGAACATGAGCCCGGGCCCAAGCCTTTTGGTTCGAGGCGCCTTCGAAGGTCGGCGGGGGTTCGAAGGGCCCTGCCCTTTCTCCCACCCTGAATGAATTGCGGCGCCCCTAGCGGCTAGTGTGGGGCGGGGCGGCAGGGTGTATCCAGCGCTGGGGCTTGGGGGTTCCCAATCCCCTGAGTTGTCGCGCCAGGCCCCTTAGGAAGCGACCCTCGGGGCCATCCTAGGGTTAGGGTTAGTGCCCAGGAGGCCTGCAGGCCCGATCCGCCTGCTGTGCGAGGAGTGGAGATGCAGCCCGAGTTGAGGGCGATGGCGAGCGGGAGCGTGGGCCCCAGCGTTTTGGCGTCCTGGGCCTTTGAATGTTGCCATGGCTCGGAGGGCCCTGCCCTTTCTCCTGCCCTGAATACCCAGCAACGCCCCTAGGGGCTCCTTTGGCGGTGGGGCGGCAGGGTGAATCCCAGGCTGCGGCTCGGGGATCCCCAATCCCAGGCGTTGTGGTGCCAGGCCCCTTGGGAGGGGCTCCTCATGTGCCGACCCAACGTTAGAGTTAGCCCCCATAAGGCCGGCAGGCCAGATCCTCTGGCTGGGCGGTGAGAGGTGGGCGGGCCGAGGTAAAGGCGCTGGGGTGCGGGATTGTGGGCCCCTGCATTTTGGGGTGGGAGGCTTCAAATGTCACCGGTTTCTCCGGGGCCCTGTCAGTTCTCCCGCCCTGAAGGACAGGCGGCGCCCCTCGCGGCCCGGGTGGCAGCGTTGTGGGAGGGTGAGTCTGGCTTTGGGGCTTGGGGTTCCAGATCCCTGGCGTAGTGGTACCAAAACCCTTCGGAGGGGCCCCTGGGGGGCCGACCTAGGGTTAGGGTTAGCCCCCAGGAGACCATCAGGCCCAACTGCACACTGTGCGGCGAGCTGAGGTGCGGCCCGAGGTGAAGGCGCTGGGGAGCGGGAGTGTGGGCACCAGCGTTTTGGCGTCCTGGGCCTTTGAATGTTGCCATGGCTCGGAGGGCCCTGCCCTTTCTCCTGCCCTGAATCCCCAGCAACGCCCCTAGCGGCTCCGTTGGCGGTGGGGCGGCAGGGTGAATCCCAGGCTGCAGCTCGGGGATCCCCAATCCCCGGCGTTGTGGTGCCAGGCCCCTTGGGAGGGGCTCCTCGTGGGCCGACCCAGGGTTAGAGTTAGCCCCCATAAGGCCGGCAGGCCAGATCCTCTGGCTGGGCGGTGAGAGGTGGGCGGGCCGAGGTAAAGGCGCTGGGGTGCGGGATTGTGGGCCCCTGCATTTTGGGGTGGGAGGCTTCAAATGTCGCCGGTTTCTCCAGGGCCCTGTCAGTTCTCCCGCCCTGAAGGACCGGAGGCGCCCCTCGCGGCCCGGGTGGCAGCGTTGTGGGAGGGTGAGTCTGGCTTTGGGGCTTGGGCTTCCAGAACCCTGGCGTAGTGGCACCAAAACCCTTCAGAGGGGCCCCTGGGGGGCCGACCTAGGGTTAGGGTTAGCCCCCAGGAGACCGTCAGGCCCAACCGCACACTGTGCGGCGAGCTGAGGTGCGGCCCGAGGTGAAGGCGCTGGGGAGCGGGAGCGTGGGCACCAGCGTTTTGGCACGGGGAGCCTTTGAAGGTCACCGGGGACTCAGAAGGCCCTGCCCTTCTCTCGCCCTCTATGACCCGTGGCGCCCCTAGCGGCCCAGGTGGGGACAGTGCGGCAGGGTGAGTCTGGCTCTGGGGCTCTGAGTCACCAATTCCCAGCATTGCAGAGCCAGGCCGCTTGCGATGTCCCCTCAGGGCCCACCCAGGGTTTTGGTTAGCTGCCAGGAGCCCGGCAGGCCCTATCCACCGGCTCTGAAGCAAGCGGTGGGGTGGGCCTAGGTGAGGGCGCTGGCGAGCAGGATCCTGGGAGCCAACGTTTTTGCGCGGGGAGCCTTCAAAGGTCAGCGTGGGCTCGGAGGGCCCTGCCCGATCTCTTGCCCTGATTGACCGGCGGGGCCTCTAGTGGCTCGGGTGGCTGAAGGGCAGCAGGGTGAGTGCGGCACGTGAGCTCGGGGTCCCCATCCCCAGCGTTGCGACGCCAGGCCCCTTGTGAAGGGCCCCTCGGTGGCCGACCTATGGTTAGGGTTAGCCTCCAGGAGGCCAGCAGGCCCGATACACCGCCTGTGCGTCGAGCGGAGAGTTGGGCCGAGGTGAGGGTGCTGGTGAACATGAGCCCGGGCCCAAGCCTTTTGGTTCGGGGCGCCTTCGAAGGTCGGCGGGGGTTCGAAGGGCCCTGCCCGTCCTAACACCCTGAATGAATGGCGGCACCCCTAGCGGCCTGTATGGGTTGGGGTGGCAGCGTGCATCCGGCGCTGGGGCTTGGGGGCTCCCAATCCCTGGCGTTGCGGCGCCAGGCCCCTTAGGAAGGGACCTTCAGGGGCTGTCCTAGGGTTAGGCTTAGCTCCCAGGAGGCTGGCAGGCCCGAGTCGCTGGCTCTGCGAAGAGCGGAGGTGCGGGCCGAGTTGAGGGTGATGCAGAGCGGGAGCGTGGTCCCCAGCGTTTTGGCGCCCTGGGCCTTCGACTGTTGCCATGGCTCAAAGGGCCCTGCCCGTTCTCCTGCCCTGAATAACCAGCGGCGCCCTTAGCAGCTCCCTTGGCGGTGGAGCGGCAGGGTGAGTCCATGCTGCGGCTCGGGGATCCCCAATCCCCAGCGTTGCGGGGCCAGGCCTCTTGGGAGGGGCTCCTCGTGGGCGGACCTAGGTTTAGAGTTAGCACCCAGGAGGCCAGCAGGCCCAATCCTCTGGCTGGGCGGCGAGAGGTGGGCGGCCCGAGGTAAAGGCGCTGGCGATCGGGAGCTTGGGCCCCTGCATTTTGGCGCAGGAGGCTTCAAATATCGCCAGTTTCTCCAGGTCCCTGTCCCTTCTCCCGCCCTGAATGAGCGGCGGTGCCCCAAGCCGCCCTGGTGGTGATGGTGCTGCAGGGTGAGTCTGGCTCTGTGGCTCTGAGTCACCAATCCCCAGCGTTGCAGAGCCAGGCCCCTTGGGTTGTGCCCCACTGGTCCTACCTAGGATTTCAGTTAGCCCCCAGGAGCCTGGCAGGCACTATCCACTGGCTCTGCAGCAAGCGGAGGGGCTGGCCGGGCTGAGGGCGCTGGGGAGCAGGAGGAATGGAGCCAATTTTTTTGCGCGGGGGGTCTTTGAAGGTCAGCGGGGATTCCGGGGGCCCTGCCCATTCTCCCACCCTGATTGACCAGTGGTCTCTAGCGGCTCGGGTGGCTGAAGGGCAGCAGGGTGAGACCGGCACTTGGGCTCGGGGTCCCCATCCGCAGCGTTGTGACACCAGGCCCCTGGGAAGTGCCCCTCGGGGGCCGAACTATGGTTAGGGTTAGCCCCCAGGAGGCTGGCAAGCCCGATACACCACCTGGGCATCGAGAAGAGAGTTGGGCTGAGGTGAGGGTGCTGGTGAATATGAGCCTGGGCCCAAGTGTTTTGATTTGGGGCGCCTTTGAAAATTGGCGGGGATTCGGAGGGCCCTGTCTATCCTTCCAAGGTGAATGAACAGCGGCGCCCCTAGCGGCCCAGGTGGGGAGGGGCGGCAGGGTGCATTGGGCGCTGGGGCTTGGGGGTCCCCAATCCCTGGCGTTGCGGCACCAGGCCCCTTGGGAGGGGCCCTTCGGGGGCCAACCTAGAGTTAGGTTTAGCCCCTAGGAGGCAAACAGGCCCTATTCGCCAGCTGTGTGGAGAGCAGAGTGGCAGACCTAGGTGAGGGCGCTGGTGAGTGGGAGGGTGGGCCTGGGCGTTTTGGCCTGGGGGGCCTTTGAAGGTCCCCATGTCTCGGAGGGCCCTGCCCGTTCTCCTGCCCTGAATGAACGGCAGTACCCCAAGCCCCCGATTGTCGGCTGGGCGGCAGGTGAGTCAGGTGCTGAGGCTTGGGGTCCCCAATCCCCGGCATTGTGGCGTCAGGCCCCTTGGGAGGGGCCCCTCGGGTCCGACCTAGGGTTAGGGTTAGCCCCCAGGTGGCTGGCAGGCCCGATCCGCCTGCTGTGCGGGGAGCGGAGGGGCGGGCCGAGGTGAGGGCGCTGGGGAGTGGAAGCATGGGCACCAGTGTTTTGGCTCCAGGAGCCTTTGAAGGTCACCGGGAACTCGGAAGGACCTGCCACTTCTCTCACTCTGAATGACCGGCGGCGCCCCTAGCTGCCCAGGTGGCGACAGTGTGGAAGGGTGAGTCCGGCTCTGGGGCTCTGAGTCACCAATCCCAAGCATTGCAGAGCCAGAACCCTTGGGATGTGCCCCACAGGGCTGACCTAGGTTTTCAGTTAGCCCCCAGGAGCCCGGCAGGCACTATCCACTGGCTCTGCAGCAAACGGAGGGGCGGGCCGAGGTGAGGGCGCTGGGGAGCGGGAGCGTGGGCACCAGCATTTTGGCGAGGTGAGCCTTTGAAGGTCACCGGGGACTCCGAAGGCCCTTCCCTTCTCTCGCCCTGAATGACCGGCGGTGCCCCTAGAGGCCCGGGTGGCGACAGTGCGGCAGGGTGAGTCTGGCTCTGGGGTCTGAGTCACCAATCCCCAGCGTTGCAGAGCCAGGCCCCTTGGGATGTGCCCCACGGGGCCGACCTAGGGTTTTCATTAGAACCAAGAGCCCGGCAGGCCCTATCCAATGGGTCTGAATCAAGGGGAGAGTTGGGCCAAGGTGAGGATGCTGGTGATCATGAGCCTGGGCCCAAGCGTTTTGGTTCAGAACACCTTCAAAGGTCGGCGGGGGTTCAAAGGGCTCTGCCCGTTCTCCCACCCTGCACGAACGGCGGCGCCCCTAGCAGCCTGGGTCGTGAGGGGTGGCAGGGTGAGTCAGGCCCTGCGGCTCAGGTATCTCCAATCCCCAGCG
The DNA here is from genome assembly GCF_024610735.1 of Ursus americanus. Lineage (NCBI taxonomy): Eukaryota > Metazoa > Chordata > Mammalia > Carnivora > Ursidae > Ursus > Ursus americanus. The sequence goes on along the minus strand of NW_028273641.1, from coordinate 1,222,315 downwards.
ATGCGGCGCCAGGCCCCTTGGGAGGGGCCCCTTGGATGACAACTTAGGTTTAGGTTTACCCCCTAGGATCTCGGCAGGTCCTATTCGCCAGCTGTGTGGAGAGTGGAGTGGCGGACCCAGGTGAGGGCACTGGTGTTTGGGAGCGTGGGCTCGGGCGTTTTGAGCGGGGGGGATTCGAAGTTCACCGTGTCTCGGAGGGCCCTGCCCGTTCTCCCGCCCTGATTGAATGGCAGCACCCCAAGCCCCTGGGTGGCGGCTGGGTGGCAGGGTGAGTCGGGTGCTGAGGCTCAGGGTCCCCAATCCCCGGCGTTGCAACGCCAGGCCCCTTGGGATGGGCCCCTCGGGGGTCGATCTAGGGTTACAGTTAGCCCCCCGGAGACCGGTGGACCCGATCAGCGTCTGTGCGGCACACGGCAGGGTGGGCCGAGGTGAGGGCGCTGGCGAGCCTGAGCATGAGCCCAAGCGTTTTAGCGTGGGGGGCCTTCGAAGGTCGGTGGTGGCTTGGAGGGACCTGCCCATTCACCCGCTCTGAATGACCAGCAGGGCCCCTAGTGGCTCAGGTGGCTGAAGGGCAGCAGGGTGAGTCCAGCACTTGGGCTCAGTTGCCCCATCCCCGGCGTTGGGGCGCCAGGCCACTTGAGAAGGGCCCCTCGGGGGCCGACCTACAGTTACGGTTAGCACCCAGGAGGCTGGCAGGCCCTATACACCGCCTGTGCGTGGAGCGGAGAGTTGGGCCGAGGTGAGGACGCTGGTGAACATGAGCCTGGGCACAAGCATTTTGGTTCTGGGCGCCATCGAAGGTGGGCGGGGGTTCGGAGGCCCCTGCCAGTTCTCCCACCCAGAATGAATGGCGGCGCCCCTAGCGGGCCCTGTGGGGCAGGGTGGCAGGGTGCACTCGGCCCTGGGGCTTGGGGGTCGCCAATCCCCGGCATTGCGCTGCAAGACTCCTTAGGAAGGGACCCTCAGGGGCCGTCCTAGGGTTAGGGTTAGTGCCCAGGAGGCTGGCAGGCCCGATCCGCCGGCTGTGCGAGGAGTGGAGGTGTGGGCTGAGTTGAGGGGGATGCAGAGCGGGAGCGTGGGCCCCAGCGTTTTGGCACCCTGGGCCTTCGAATGTTGCCATGTCTCGAAGGGCCCTGCCCATTCTCCTGCCCTGAATAACCAGCGGCGCCCCTAGCGGCTCCATTGGCAGTGGGGCTGCAGGGTGAGTCCTGAGCTGCGGCTCAGGGATCCCCAATCCCCAGCATTGTAGGGCCAGGCCTCTTGGGAGGGGCTTCTCATGGGCCGACCTAGGGTCAGAGTTAGCACCCAGGAGGCCAGCAGGCCCAATCCTCTGGCTGGGCGGCAAGAGGTGGGCGGGCCGAGGTAAAGGCGCTGGTGAGTGGGAGCATGGGCCCCTGCATTTTGGCGCGGGAGGCTTCAAATGTCGCCGGTTTCTCCAGGGCCCTGTCCATTCTCCCTCCCTGAATGAGCGGCCATGCCCCTAGCGGCCCGGGTGGCGGCGTTGCGGCAGCGTGAGTCTGGTTCTGGGGCTTGGGGTCCCAGATCCCTGGCGTATAGGCACCAGAATCCTTGGGAGGGACCCTGGAGGGCCGACCTATGGTTAGGGTTAGCCCACACAAGGCCGGCAGGCCGGATCCGCCCTCTGTGCAGGGAGCAGAGGGGCGGGCCAAGGTGAGGGCGCTGGGGAGCGGGAGCGTGGGCACCAGGGTTTTGGCGCGGAGAGCCTTCGAAGGTCGCCAGTGGCTCGGAGGACCCTGTCCATTCTTGCGCCCTGAATGACCAGCGGCGCCCCTAGTGGCCCGAGTGGCAGCAGGGAGGCAGGGTGAGTCTGGCGATGGGGCCTATGGTCCTAGTCCCAGGCTTGGTGGCGCCAGGCCCCTTGGGAGGGGCCCCTCTGGCTCCTGCCTAGCTTTAGGGTTACCCCCAGGAGTCCGGCGGCCTGATCCGCTGGCTGTGCATTGAGCGGAGGGGCGGGCCGACGTGAATGCGCTGGCGAGCGGGAGTGTGGGCCCAAGCGTTTTGGCGCGGGGAGCCTTCGAAGGTCACCGGGGGCTCAGAGGGCCCTGCCTATTCTCTCGCCCTGTGAGGACGTTGCCCCTACCGGGCCGGGTCATGGCGGGGTGGCAGGGTGAGTCTGGAGCTAGGGCTCGTGGGTCCCCAATCCCCAGCGTGGTGTCGCCAGGCACTTGGGAGTGGTACCTTGGGGGCCTACCTAGGGTTAGGGTTAGCCCAAAGGAGACCGGCAGGCCCATTCTGCCAGCTGTGCGGCGAGAGGAGTGGTGGGCAGAGGTGAGGGTGCTGGCGAGCGGGAGCGTGGGCCCAAGCGTTTTGGCGTGGGGGGCCTTCGAAAGTCGCCGGGGGCTCAGAGATCCATGCCCCTTCTCCCGCCCTAAATGAGTGGCGGTGCCCCTAGCAGCCCAGGTGGCGGTGGGGCGGCTGGGTGAGTCTGGTGCTCATGCTCGTGGGTCCCCAATCCCCGGCGTGGCGGAGCCAGGACCCTTGGAAAGGGCCCCTCGGGGGCCGACCTAGGTTTAGGGTTAGCCCCCAGGAGCCCAGCAGGCCCTATCCGCCAGCTGTGTGTTCGAGCGGAGGGGCGGGCTGAGGTGAGGGCAATGGTGAGCGGGAGCGTGGGCCCAAGCCTTTTGGCACAGGGGGCCTTCGAAGGTCACGGGGGGCTCAGAGGGCCCTACCCCTTCTCCTGCCCCGTAGGACCGGCAGCGCCCCTAGCAACCCGGGTGGCGGCGGGGTGGCAGTGAAAGTCCAGCACTGGGGCTGGATTGTCCCCAATCCCCGGCGTGATGGCGCCAGTCCCCTTGGGAGGGGCTCCTCAGGGGCTGAACTAGGGTTAGGGTTAGCCCCCAGGAGGCTGGCAGGCCCGATCTGACGGCTGTGTGGCGAGCGGAGGGTGGGTCCCAGGTGAGGGCAATGGTGAGCGGGAGCGTGGGCCCTAGCATTTTGGCGTGGGTTGCCTTCGAAGGTCGCAGGGGGCACGGAGGGCCCTGCAAGTTCTCCCACTCTGAATGAGGATGGCGACCCTAGCGGGCCGGGTCTCGGCAGGGCAGCAGGGTGAGTCCGGCGTTGGTGTTCGGGGGTCCCCAATCCCCAGCGTGTTGGTGCCAGACCCCTTCGGAGGGGCCCCTTGACAGCCAACCTAGGGTTAGGGTTAGACCCCAGGAGGCCGCCAGGCCCGATCTGCTGGTTGTGCGGCTTGCGGAGGGGCTGGCCGAGGTGAGGGCACTGGTGAGCAGAAGCGTGGGCCGAAGCATTTTGGCACGGGGGGCCTTCAAATGTCACCGGTGGCTCGGATGGCCCTGCCCATTCTCCCGCCCTGAATGACCGGCGGTGCCCATAGTGACCCGGGTGGCAGCGGGGGCATGGTGAGTCCGGCGCTGGGGCTCAGGAGTCCCCTTTCCCCGTCGTTGCGGCACCAGGCCCCTTGGGAGGGGCCACTAGGGGGCCGACATAGGTTTAGGGTTAGCCCCCAGAAGGCCCACAGGCCGGATCCGCCAGCTGTGCGGCGAGCGGAGGGGAGGGCCGAGGTAAGGGCGCTGGCCAGCGGGAGCGTGGGGCCAAGCGTTTTGGTGTGGGGGGCCTTCGAAGGTCGCAGGTCGCTAGGAGGGCCCTGCCTGTTCTCCCTCCCTGAATGAACGGCGGCGCCCCTAGCGGCCCAGGTGGCGGTAGGGCGGGAGGGTGAGTCCGGCGCTTGGGCTCGGGATTCCCCAATCCCTGGTGTTGCGGCAATAGGAACCTGGATGGGCCCCTCGGGGGCCCACCAATGGTTAGGGTAACACCCAGGAGGGCTGCAGTCCAGATCCACTGGCTCTACAGCGAGTGGAGGGGCGGACCGAGGTGAGGGCGCAGGCGAGCGGGAGCATGGGCCCAAGCATTTTGGCACTGGGGGCCTTCGAATGTCACCAGGGGCTCGGAGGAATCTGCCCGTTCTCCCTCCCTGAATGACCGACGGTGCTCCTAGCGGCCCGGGTGGCGGGGGGGGCGACATGGTGAGTCCGGCGCTGGGGCTCGGGGGTCCCCAATCCCAGGCATTGCGGTGCCAGGCCCCTTCGGAGGGGCACCTAAGGGGACAACCTAGGGTTCTGTGTAGCCACCAGGAGGAGTGCAGGCCTCATCCGCCGGCTCTGTGGCGAGCGGAGGGGTGGGCCGAGGTGAGGGCGCTGAGGAGCAGGAGCGTGGGCTCGAGCGTTTTGGATGGGGGGGCCTTCGAAGTTCGCCACGGGTAAAGAGGGCCCTGCCCGTTCTACCGCCCTGAATGACCAGCGGCACCCCTAGCGGCCCGGGTGGTGATGGGGCGGCAGGGAGACTCCGGCGCTGGGGATCGGGGCTCCCTAATACCCGGCGTTGCAGCCTCAGGCCCCTTGGGACGGGCCCCTGGGTGGCAGACCTAGGGTTAGGGTTAGCCCCCAGGAGGCTGCCAGGCTCGTTCCGCCCATGTGCGGTGAATGGAGGTGTGGGTTGAGGTGAGGTAGCTGGCGAGTGGGGGCATGGGCCAGAGCATTTACGCTTTGGCTTGGGGTGCCTTCGAAGGTTGCAGGAGGCTTGGAGGGTCCTGCCCGTTCTGTCGCCCTGAAGGACTGGTGACGCCCCTAGTGCCCCATGTGGCGGCAGGGTGGCACGGTGCATCCGGCGGTGGGACTTGGGGGTCCCCAATCCCTGGCATGCAGCGCCAGGCCACTTGGGAGGGGCCCTTCGGGGGCAACTTGGCATAGGGTTAGCCCCCAGGAAGCCCGCAGGCCCGATCCGCCAGCTCTGCCGCGAGAGGACGGGTGGGCCGAGGTTAGGGCGCTGGGGAGCAGGAGCGAAGGAGCCAGAGTTTTTGCACAGGGGCCTTTGAAGGTCACAGGGGGATCGGAGGGCCTTGCCCGTTCTCCCTTCTTGAATGACTGGCAACACCCGTAGCGCCCTGGGTGCTTGCGGGGTGGCAGAGTGAGTCCAGCACTGGGGCTCGGGGGTCCCAAATCCCCGGCATTGTGGTGCCAGGCTCCTTGGGAGGGGCCCCTCGGGGGCCGACCTCGGGTTAGGGTTCTTCCACAGGAGGCCGGCAAGCCCGGCGCTAAGAGGCTCTGGCAATGTAACAAAGATGCCATACACTTATCTGAAAGAAATAACAGTGTACAGGAACCCTCTTAGCCCTAACATCATCCTTTGTGAATATGGAAGCCAACCCCAAAGTGCTCGTGGAAGTCTGACGAAAGGGCTAAGCACTTTTCTCTGAGTTACCACACTGTACAGGGAAAGACCAATGTACATCATCTTTCACGAGTAGGAAGCATTAATGAAAATGTTCTGGAATTTCGAGGACTCTGACCCATCCTTATTGGTAATAAACCATCGTGTACAGGAAAACACCTTCAACTCTCATCAGCCTCCTCAATCCTGATTCCGATTCAACTTTGGGTGTGTAGGACTAGGGAAATGTCCACATCTTATTGCTAAGAAAAACGATGTCAGGGTAATGCCCTTCAAGTCACCTCAGCCTTCCTGAAGACGGAAGCAGGAATCAAGGTGGTTATGTTACCATGAGGTAAGGAAGATGAGCATATAAGTGAGAAACAACAGTGGGCAGGACCTCTCTTCCAAGGAACAGTATCTTTGCTTAATGTTGAATCCCTATGGTAAGTGGTTGTGGGCATTTGTGAGGTCAAAATCTTAAGTGTTTTGTAAAACCTCTTGGTCATTCACAGATGAGACTAAGGTAATTGGGGACTCCTAGGCAGTGATTTGTCCACTGTCAAAAATATGAAAAGATAAAGGAGACAGATGAGGTCTCCTCAGGCATTGTCCTTTATCCTCATCCTCCGTGAGGATGGCCATCTCTGGACAGCTCAGTGGCAGGGTCTCATTCACAGTGGGGGCATCTGTTCCTCACAGACATGAGGCAGGGAAATGGATTTGGTTCTCTGTGCCAGCCCAGCCACAGCTGAGTGTCACAGCACCCTCTCGTGGGCTCATAAGAGTTTCACTGTCACCAGGCAGGTCATTGTATTTGATAAACCACTGTGAGAGTTTGCAATGGCCTTCATCTGCAACCTCCTAGAAGCAAATGCAGGTCTCTGGTACCATGTGAAGTCATGTGAAGGCATTGTGAGAAAGTGTCCTTTTGCTTAAGGAAAACATGACTGGGGCTCCTGGCTGACTCAGCCAGTTAAGCATGTGCCTTTGGCTCAGGTTATGATCCCAGGGTTCTGGGATCGAGCCCGGGCTCCCTGCTCAGCAGGAAAGGAGGTAGGGAAATAGCTTAAAACCCACAGAGAATGTGAATAAACGGGAGTGAGATGGAACTTGGTCTGTGTTTTGCTTTAGGGATTGGAAGTTAGTTTTTTCTCAATTGTGATTGTTCTTGAAACTGAAAAGCTGTATTGGTTTTTTTTTTTTACCTTTAATTTTTTTCTAATAATAATTTTTTATTTTGATATGTTAGTCACTATACAGTATTTCCTTAGTTTTTGATGTAGTGTTCCCTGATTCATTATTTGCATATAACACCCAGTGCTCCATGCAATATGTACCTTCCTTAATACCCATCACTGGCCCATCCCAATCCCCCACCCCTCTCCCCTCTGAAGCCCTCAGTTTGTTTCCCAGAGTCCATAGTCGCTCGTGGTTCATTCCCCCTTCTGTTTAGGGTCCATTGTCTAAAGGGACAGACAGTGGAAGTTCACCAAATATAAGATCGAAATTTCATTGTTCATTATAGATGCCGCCAAGTAGTTCCCAGACATTTCATTCTACTGTAGTAATTCATTATACCTGTGCAGGTGCACGTGGAAGACAATTGATGCATGTAGAGTGGTAATAAAACACGCCCCTCAGTAGTAGAATAATAGAGGATGCACATGTGTAAAATTATTCGACTACAGCTTCCATGCTTTCCCTTTGGTTCCTTATTATCTATGAAATTGGACAATTTTTGTTCTCTAGGCCTAAAACTCATTGTCAGTATTCAGAGTTTTTCAATGCTGATCTTCTCCTGTAAAAGTTACCAAAAACCTAAAATATGTATGAACTTTAAAAAATGCTATATTGAAAATTACAGCAGGGAAGTTCAATTTTGTGAATATTGTGTCAATGGATCTCTATTTTGACATCAGTGTTCATTAGAAATGATGACATTTCATGTGAGTATAAATATCAATGTGTAAAAGAAAAGGTAGGAAGAACCTTGAATGTTTAAGTAATTGGTGAAATGACAGGTGTGTGTGTGTGTGTGTGTGTGTGTGTGTGTGTGTGTGTGTGTGTAATTGATTTTCAGTGAATGGCTCAGCTTCTTGTAGGACCTCCGAGAGAACCCAGGTGAACCTTTCAATGAGTTGGTATCTGTTTTCAGAACATGGGAATCTCTTAGTCCAATAGTCAATCAGGCAAGCTTTGAGGTCTTGAAGAGTTTCAGTCCTCAGCGATGGTGTTGCAGACCCTTGTGAGCAAACCCTAGGGTATGCTCAGAGCCCTCATTAGCTGGTACCACGGTGTGACGATGTCAGACAGCATTTCCCAAAGAAGTACCTCTTGAGTCTCTGTCCTTGTCAGTTCCCTACACTTCCTTACACTAGTTATGTGATCAGTGTGTTTCAGGATAATCCCCACATGTGAGTTTTGCTATTTCCTACTAGTCCTATCTGTTTCTCATCTTCTTCTTTTATGGTAGGGGTTGGGAAGCAACCTGTGTGGTGTAGGAAGGGGTGTGGTAGTTGTCTGCCTTCAGAGGACCGAATGATGCCTAGAAATTGTACTGTAGTTTGAGGTCAATTGTCCACCCTCTGAGTGTCAGGAATTCCATCACTTTACTTTGATGCTAGTCTGTTCTTCAAGCTGTCCTCAGAAATAAGGACGTCATCCATCTAGGGAATACTGGTTTGTGTGTATGTTTTCATTTTAGGAAAGGCCTTGCTGTTCCTGAAAATAATACTGCAGAGCACCCTTTCCTGTTCTTATTGGCCATCAGTCAATCTTTTGTGAAATATTCGTTTATAAATAGACTTTCTATGGTTGATGAGCAGGAATTCTTTATTGACAAGTCTTTGTCAGTGTGTGTATTGCAAATCTTTACTTCCCAGAATGCGGTTCACTTTTTCATTTTCTTATGGTCATAAGATAAGGAGAAATGTCACATTTTTATGAAGTCCCACTGAATTCTTTTAAATGGTTAGTGCACCCTATGTCCTACCCAAAGATTGACAGGTTCTACGTTTTCTTTCAGAAACTGTCCAATGGGAAGCTACAATCCATCTCAAATTTATAAATTGCATTTTTAATTCTAATAGGGTATTTATAGACTGTTTTGGATTTTCTATGTACACAATCGTATTATCTGTGAATAATCACAATTATCCCCTCAATTCTTATACTTTTTGTTTTTCTTGCCTTCTAACACTGGTAAATTCTCCGATGCACCGTTGAATAGAGCAGCATTGTTTGAAGATTTTAATATACCTTTCTCAATATCTGAAAGAAAAAGCAGACAAAACATTGGTAAAAAATGTGACCTAATTGACATATAGGGAACATTCCATAATAAGTGCAGAATACATTATTTTCAAGTGGTCATAGACTCTTTACCCAAATAGATGATAGGTGGGGCCACGAATCAAGTCTACAAATGTTAAACCCTGAAATTAACTAGATTCTATTCTTAGACCACAGGGGAATTGAGCCACAGTCATAGAGAAAAGAAAACCAAGAAGTCCTTCAATGTTTAAAATTAAATGGAACTTTTCTACATATCCTAAATGTCAGAGAGGGAATCTCAATGGAAATTCTGAACCTTTTCTACATGAGGGCTCACACACAATGATACTTTATTTGTGAAGAGCATTATAATAATCTAGATAGGAGTTGAGCCTTAAGTCAGAGTTCTGCCTGCCCCAGCCACACCTGGCCGCATTGGCCTGTGGTCCCCCTCAGCTGTCCTTTCTGGTGGCCCTGAGCTAAGGGGGTCAACATGGCCATATGGAAATGGGAAGCTCCCCACTCATAGTGATGACGGTGCCCCCTTCCCAGCTGCCCTTTTTTGGTGGCTCTGAGCTAAGGGGGTCAACATGGCCGTATGGAAATTAGAAGCTCCCCACTCTTAGTGATGACGTTGCTATCGTATCATACTCACGAGCCCAACATGATTTCTGAGTGAACTATGACACAAGAGTGACTTCTTGTCCTTCCTTCAGGTTTGAAAATCATCTGGTGAGTCATCTATTAGGAATGTGGATTCAACATGTGTTCTTTCTTCTGGAAAAGAAATAGACCCAATAGCAATTTTGGCTTCCTGAGCACCTGATCTTGAGAGACATCATACTGGCTCTTTGTAGCATTCTGCCTCTTAAACTTCAAACTAGGTATAGATATTTTTAGGCACATTTTCAGGTGGTTAGACAGGGACTCGGATGATATGAGTCACAGAGGATTTTAGTGTCAGAAACCTAAGTGGGATCCCCAAATTGACTCCAAATCCCTTGTTGTTCCATACAGGGTACTATTTCCCTCTTATCTCTGGTCTTCTCGATCTGGAAACCTATCAAGTATCAGGATTTTCTTGTCATGTGGACAACTGGAACAAATTCAGCGGGCCTTTTCACCTCTGCCCATGGTGATCATTAAGATCATTATCTCAGTGGAGGACCTCTGGGTAAGATACTCAAAGATCCTTAGGGATAGAGACAGTATAATATTTTTCTGGTATTAAAGTTACTGAAAACAACTATCTTTTTTAGTCGATTCAGGCTCTGGTATGTTCAGAGGGTGCTGTAAAACTGGTCTGAAATAGTGTTTAAAAACACTCAGCTCAGCCTCTTTACAACAGGAGCCAATGCTTATAAACATGGCTAAAATATTGTCTTATCTATGATGACTTCACAGCCATCGTAGTGTTTATATGGTATGACTGTGACTTACATTAGTCAACATTTGCAGAGAAAGAACTTAGGGCATCCAGGGGGCACTTCATGTTGAAATTAGTTTGTGACAACAAGCTACTGTGTTTTATTCTGCAGTCCAAGGGAATGGTGCCAGACATCTCTAAGGTGTCTAGCAGTTCTACAATTCTGATTTTAAGTGGTCTGTGTGCTTCAGCGATTTGGGCAGGAGAAGGGCAGGAGTCCAGAGACTGTGAACATTTCTGTTACCTGTGCTGACCATGGAGCAGGCAGGCTTTTGTGGGTATCATTTTGATTTCTTGGTACTCTTGTGAAAGGTGTTTTTGTCTCAAATTCCTCCATTTAGGAGTAATTACAATGATAAAAGGAATTTTTATCTTATATCATCTTTGGGCCCTGATCCTGGGCTCCCAGGGAAGCTATCCTTCAACATTTTACCAGCTCAAAATGGCTGGGCAAAAACCTCAAAGCATGGGCCCTATTTCTACCCCAAGCACATGTTGTACATCTGCTTCGAGGAGAAAACAATAACCAAAAAATGCCAACATAAATATAAGAAAAAATAAAGAACCTCTTTGGCTCCCATAAGATTAAGGTCATACTGACATGTACATACTGAAAACATAAGAAAGAATCTGTCACTTTCTGGATCTAAGAAGATCCTCATTGTGGTGTGTAACTCTGTATGTAAAACAAAACAGAAAAAAATATATAAGCCTGCCCCAAATGTTCCTTCCCCGGAGCACTCCCTTCTTGGTGAAGATTGTGTCTCCCAGACAGTTGTCCTGACCTGGGTTTGAATAAAGGTCTCTTCCTTTCTCTCTAAAATGTTTTTAAAAGTTCATTCACGCAGTGTCGACAATAACAGTGTTTTCTATTTAAGTGAGAAATAAATGTTTCACTCTAGTTGCATTGGGAATAGACGAATTGAGGGTTTCTTTAGAAGAGTAAGTCTGCCTTCCAGAAAAGGCAAGCTCATTGGTCTATTGAGAATGAAGATAATTACTGCTAAACAACAAGTATGTGTTGCCCCTTCGCCCAGAAACCAAAGCAGGTGTGCAGGCTTTAGGTCAGAGGTGCCTTCTTCTCCCAGCTGACAGCACTTCTTGCTCTGGCTCCAAGACACCCGAGGTTTTGAAGGTCAGCATCAGAGTCAGCGAGGCAGCTTGTCACAGGACGCCAGTGTTTAGAGAAAGCACAGGTATGTTTAGCAAAATGTCCTAACTATGTCAGGGCTGGAGGTAAAACCTCTCATTATCCCAAAACCTCCTGGGCTTTTCTCTTTTCTCTAGTGGAGCCACAAAGTAAAATTGAAGTAGCTGTCAGCATTCTGGGTTTGGTGCAAGAATTACTTAGTTTCCGTGCTGGTAGAACTTTGCAGGGAATCACAATTTCTCTGTCCATTTATTGCTTACAAATGTATTTTGACCATCTGTTTCCTAAGAACCCTCTTTTATTAGAAAGGGGAGGTGAGATTCACTCTGTGCCTGTTTGTAACATCTAATTTCTTCCTTCATCTAACAGTGTTTATTCAGTTGGGCCTAAGATATGGTTGAGTGGCCAGCATCTAGGGTTAGGTGGCTTTTTTTCATCTGATACAGACTTGGATGATGTCATTTGACAAAGGTGATGTTTCATCATTGATTAGTTTATTCATCAGAAGAGTTAAAATTAGGGTGGTGGGAAAATTGAAAATTATCCAAGGCGGCCTATTCCTGTTTAAAAGTTGAGCTTGACTTTCTAGTTTTACTAAATGTATTATCTCAATATTTTGAGGTGCCATATTCTCTCTGTAGTTTCTTTGGCGGTGGAGTCAGAAGGAGAGTCTGGGAATTCTTTTGAATAGTGGCATGCTGGTGGCTTCAAGGGGCTTGGCGTCAGGAGCCTTGGGGTGAAGTCTGCAACTGCTTGCCTGACCCTGGGTGCATCTCCCAGAGGTTTTGTTTCCTCTTATGAAATTGCCGGCAGATAATGTTCTGCTTAAAGGGGAACCCTCCCATCCTGTTGGTGGGAATGCAAAGTTGTGCAGCCAGTCTGGGAAACAGTGTGGGGGTTCCTCAAAAAGTTAAACATTGAACAACCACATGATCCAGCAATTGCTCTCCTAGGTATTTACCCAAAGGATACAGAAATGCAGATTCAAAGGGGGAACATGCACTATGATGTTTACAGCACCAATGTCCACAGTAGCCAAACTATGGAGAGAAACCCAAAGTCCATGCACTGATGATTGGATAAAGCAGATGTGGGATACATATATATATATATATGTATATATATAATGGATTATGACCCAGCTTCAAAAAGAATGAAATCTTACCATTTGCAAGGATGTGGATGGATCTAGAGTATATTAAGCTAAGCAAAATCAGTGAGGAAAGACAAATATCCTATCTCTCACACTTGTGGAATTTCAGACAGAAAATAGATGAACAGAGTTGAGGGGTGATGAGAGAGGCAAACAAGGAAATAGACTCAACCTTGGAGAAGAAACTGAGTGTTGCTGCAGGACAGGGACATGGGAGGAAGAGTTAAATGGGTGAGGGGTATTAAGGAGGGCACTTGTGATGAGCACTGGGTACTGTATGCAGATGAGGAATCACTAAATCCTACCCCTGAAGCGAATATTCCATGGCATGTGAACTAACTGGAATATAAGTAAGAGAAGAAAGCAAAAAAGTGTTCTGCTTCATGAAGAGTGAGGTAAAATTGTAGTGATTTGGGCTGTACTATTCTATAGAGGATAGATGGAAAACACCCTGTTGTAGGATACACTAGTTTCTTATCACATAAGGAGTCCTCAGAAAGCTGCAATGAAAGATTCAGATCTCAGAGCATGTTCATGTTCCACTGATATGTTACAGTTTGCACAGGTAGGAAAGAAGGTGGAGAGAAAGGCAACAGAAGGGGAAAGTAGGTGTGAACCTTTCATTAGTTAGCATTATAGCTTTCTCATGAAAGCCTTGTGCCAGTGTTATTTTGGAAGAAGAGGAGGAATCCGGGAGCTTTGCAGGAGACAGGGGAGTTCCAGGTCTGGGTAAAGCTGACAGGGGTCTCAGAGGAGAGCTGAATGCATTCTGCAGCAGGGTGTGGGCAGGGTGGGCTCCAGGGGTGGATGTTGGTCTCCTGGATGAGAGTTGTGGCAGGTGAGGGCTGTGTGCAAGTTCCTGGTTGAGGACAAGTGAGGCACAGGCGGAGAGCTGGCAGAGAACCTTCTTCTGGGCCACCAGCCTCACCCAACACACAGCCTCATCTTCTGTCCCTGTCACTCCAATTCACACTTCTTGAAAGGTGAGTGAGAACACATGAAGAGCATTCTGAAGAGAAGGGAAAGCATGTGCAAAGTCTCTGGGGCAGGAGAATTCCTGTTATGTCCAGGAGCAACAAGAAGACCCTGTGGCCACAGGAGACAGCTTAGGACATGAGCTCAGAGAGGTGAAAGAGTGTGACAGAAAGCTATTCCAGGGCTATAACCCCTTGAGATGCTGTTTCACTGGGCCATCCTGGCTACAGTGTTGAGAACAGATGACAGAGGGTTGAAGATGGCAAGGCAGGTCAATGACGAAGCTTTTCCAGGAACTCAGGCACTTGGGACCAGACAGGTGGCCTTGGATGGAGTGGTTAGAACTATTCTGGGTCCATTTTGAAGATGGAGCTCACAGGATTTGCTGATGGGATAACTATTAGGAGCAGGAGAACAGAGGAATTGGGGTAACTCTCAGGTGTTGTGGGTTGTCCTGATCGAGAGGAAGGAGAGGGTTTCTCAGGGGGTAGGAGGTAGTCCGTGTTCTGCATGCTGAGGAAGGTGCCTTTCCCGGTGGATCTGCTGAGGTTTGTGTCTGGGAGAACCTTTCACATCTCCTCCCTCAGCAATGCTCAAGTACAAGTATACCCCACTTTTTAAACGTTCACAGTAAGACACTGGGCTTTCTTGAAAGAACTATGTTATTACCCAGCTTCAGTAAGAGGAAGAGACCTGAAGAGGATTTCCCTCTTATGAAAAAAGGTGAACAGTGAGAATCGTGTTCAGCATCTGTTTTGGGGAGAAGCACAACAGAGGCGGCGTGCACCCCAACCAGCTCCTTCCTCTGGGAACCGCTCTCCGCATCCAGCCACCAGCACTTTGAATTGTGTCTGTAAGCTTCTGCTGTGCTTCATCATCATTTATGCTGGGCCTCTGTTAGAAACTTGTGTGCTGAGGCCTATGAAAAGCCAAAGAGAAGGAATTTTGGAGTCTGAGCACACTGTCTAATTGTTCGTTTAAATTAATGGTCATTCCTTCTTGACACCATTTCTGCTGTGCAAGGTTTCTCAGAAGCCCTGTACTTTCAAAGAGCAGGGAAACCTATACCCCATGCTGCGGGATTAGTTTTAGTCTCCATGCCTGACAGAACATTTCATGACTGTAGGATTTTCTCACTCAAACATTGAGACTTTGACCACCTTCACCCGTTTCTACCACCCCATCCCCAAATCTGGCACCTACCAACCTGCTCTCAGTATCTATGCGTTCAGTATTTGTTTATTCCACGTGGAATGTACATGAGAGCATCTGGTATTGGTCTTTCTGTGTCTGAGTTACTTGGCATAAGGCCCCCAAGGTCTGTGTTTCCATGTCTGGTTCTTGTGAATAATGCTGCAGTGAACGTGGGAGTGCATCTGTCTTTTTGAGGCAGCATTTTTGTGTTCTTCAAATCAATACTCAATAGAGCCATTACTGAGTCATGGGGTAGTTGTATTTATTTTTTCAGGAACCTCCATACCGTTTGTCACAGTGGCTGCACCAATTTCCATTCCCACCAACAGTGCACAGTGTCTCCTCGTCTGCACACCCTTGACCCCACCTGGTGTCTGTCTCTGGGACAATTGCTGTTCCAACAGTTGTGAGAGGATAGCCGATTGTGGGTTTGACTGATGTTTCTCTGACGATGATTAGTGATGTCGAACAACATTTTCTGTCTGTTGGCACCTGTGTGCCATCTTTGGAAAGTATCTATTCACATATTCCTCCCATTTTTTATATAGTTTTTTTTTTTTTGTTTTGATTTGCATGAGTGTTGTGTGTATTTTGGATATTAGCCTCTTCTCACACATATGATTCGCAGATATTTTTTTTCTTATTGGGTCAGTGGCCTTTTAAGTTTTTGCTGGTTTCTGTTGCTGTGTGGAAGATTTCAGTTTAATGTTGTTCCACTTGTTTATTTTTGCTTTTGTTGCCTTTGCATTTGGTGTCCGATCTGAAGACTCTTTGCCAAAACCAATGTCGAGAGACTTAGTACCTGTGTCTTCTTGGAGGTTTATGGATTCAGGTCTTATGTTCAAATCATTCATCCATTAAAAATTTTGTGTGTGGTGTAAGAAAGTGACCCAGTTATATTCTTCTGCATTTAGTGTCCATTTGCCTGTTACCGCTCACTGAAGAGACAGTCCTTCCCTCATGGCATATCTTCTGCTGCTGTGTCGTAAGTTAGGATCATCTACATGTGGGTAAGTTTCTGAGCTTTCTGTACTGTTCCACTGACCTGGTGTCTGTGTTTATGCCAGTACCATCCTGTTTTGATGACAACAGCTTTATAATCCTGCTTGAAATCCAGGAGTGTGTTGACTGCACCTCTTTCTCCAGGTTGCTTTGTGGATTTGGTGTCTTTTGTGATTCCATATAAGTTTGAGGACTGTTTTCTATTTCCTTGAATAATGACACAGGAATTCAGATAGGCATTTCATCACATCTGTCGATTGCTTTGGGTACGATGGACATGTTCACATAATTAACTCTTCCAGTTAAGGAGCATGGCGTATGCTACCATTTGTTTGTGTTGCCTTCCAAATCTTTGACCCATACATTCTGCCCCCCTCGACACACATATTTTTCATTTCT
Source organism: Ursus americanus (assembly GCF_024610735.1). NCBI lineage: Eukaryota > Metazoa > Chordata > Mammalia > Carnivora > Ursidae > Ursus > Ursus americanus. Next base: position 1,206,556 of record NW_028273641.1, on the reverse strand, counting down.
TTTCTGCCATGTGTTGAGTGTACTATGTCTTTCTCATTCTTGGTTACTTTTATTCCTAGATTTTTTTTATGGAATTGTAAATGGCGTTGCTTTTTTAATTTCTCTTTGCGAAAGTGTGTCATCAGTATACAGAAATGCAAGAAGTTGGGTCATCTGGGTGGCTCCATAATGGAAGCGTCTACCTTCAGCTCAGGTCATGATCCCAGAGTTCTGGGATCGAGCCCCGTGTTGGGCTCCCTGCTTAGCAAGGGTCTGCTTTTCCCTCTTTCTGACACTCCCCCTGTTCGTGCTTTTTCTCTTCCTGTCAAATAAATAAATAAAATTTGAAAAAAATAATGACAACAGGTCTCTGCATATTGACTTTATATCCTGCAGCTTTCTTGAATTTTTTTATTCTAACAGGTTTTTTTTGTGGAATCTTTCGAGATTTCATGTCATTTGCAAATTGTGCCAGTTTTTCTGTATGGATTTCATATCTTTCTCTTTTTTTAAAATTGTTATTCACCCTACAGTACTTCATTTGTTTTTGATGTAGTGTTCCATGATTCATTGTTTGCATATAACACCTAGTGCTCATTATGACAAGTGCCCTCCTTTTTTTTTAAGAATTTATTTATTTATTCAACAGAGATAGAGACAGCCAGCGAGAGAGGGAACCCAAGTAGGGGGAGTGGGAGAGGAAGAAGCAGGCTCACAGCAGAGAGCCTGTTGTGGGACTCGATCCCATAACGCCAGGATCATGCCCTGAGCTGAAGGCAGACGCTTAACCGGTGTTCCACCCAGGTGCCCCCTGCCTTGTTAATTTTAACCATTCTAACTGGTGTAAGGTGGTATCTCATTGTCGTTTTGATTTGTATTTGCCTGATGGCAAGTGATGTGGAGCATTTTTTCATGTGTCTGTTGGCCATTTGTATGTCTTCTCTGGAGAAGAATCTCTTTGTGTCTTCTGCCCATTTTTTGGGTGTCGAGTTTGAGGAGTTCTTTATAGATCTTGGATACCAGCCCTTTATCTGTAATATCATTTGCAGATATCTTCTTCAATTCCATAGGTTGCCTTTTTGTTTTGTTGATCGTTTGCTTTGCCGAGCAGAAGTTTTTATCCTGATGAAGTGCCAATAATTCATTTTTGCTTTTATTTCCTTTGCCTTTAGAGATGTGGCTTGCAAGAAGTTATTGTGTCCAAAGTTGAAGAGTTCTTTTGATTTTGATATGATACAGGAATCCATTATCTTTCTTTCCTGATTGTATTCGAGTCCTCTGTCTTTCTTGGTGAGTCTAGCTAAGTTTGTCAGTTTGTTTTTCTTTCCAAAAAAGGCAGCTCTCATTTTCATTGTTTTTTTTTTTCTCTTTTTCATCTCTGTTGGATTTATTTATGCCTTCCTTTTTGTTATTTCCTTATTTCTACTAATTTGGGGCTTTGTTGGTTGTTTTTTTTTTTAATTCTTTACCACATAAATCAGGTTGTTTATTGGAGAGCATTCTCATGGATTGATGAAGACTTGAATTTCTATGAATATCCCCCATAAAGCTACTTTTGCTGCATCCCATAAGTTTTTATAGGTTGTCTTTTTCATCAGTGTCAAGGTACTTCTAAAATTTTTTTTGATTTCTTCTTTGACTGTTGGTTCAGTAGCATGTTGTTAAATCTCCACATATTTTTTTAAGATTATTTAAGTATCTGACAGAGAGTGAGACAGCGAGAGAGGGAACGCAAGCAGCGGGGTGGGAGAGGGAGAAGCGGGCTTCCCACTGAGCAAGGATCCTGATTCGGGGCTAGATCCCAGGATCCTGGGATCACGACCTGCGCTGAAAGCACATCCTTAACGACTGAGCCACCCAGGCCCCAAAAATCTCCACCTATTTTTGACTGTCCCATTTTTTTCTTGAGACTGATTTCTAGTTTCATATCATTGTGGTTGGACAAGATTTGAAGCAGAAGGTGAAGAGAGCATTCAGATGAAAGGTTTGTTTCCTGGAGGGTTTTCTGTGGGCAGACCATGAGTTCATTGGGCAGGAGGAAGGTTTTATGAGATGGGGGGTGGGGATAACCCTTGTTAGAATTACTGACTACTACCATGCAGGCTGTGTGCTACCGTTCACACCATAGTCCTGATGGACTTGTACTTCATTAGAAATATTTTCTAGGAGGTGTAGGCATAGCCTTCACTTAAAGAAAGATGCCATGTGTGTTCATGGCATGACCCCAGGTCAGCAACCAGGATGTATGGTATTGTGGGGGATCAGAACCAGGCTTTCTGTGGGAAGTGACAGAAATAAGGTATGGTGAGCTCCATGACCATAGGTGAGGTCCCGAGTGTCCCACTTGGTGTTGGGTTCTATGGATCTGTCTCATCAGGTGCTGTGGAATTCAGGGACACCCTCCTGTCTGTGGATTTGTGTGCAGACAGGTAGACATCAGTGTCTGGCCAGGCACGAGGGTTGCACTGGACCACCACCAGTGGTGCAGTGTGAGGGGGAGCCACTGCTTGGTTTCCAGGAAAGCTGACCAGGGTCTGTGACCATGATTCCTAACAGCTGCAAGGGGAGAGGCTGCCGGGGGTGGTGCACACTTCCTAGAGTTGTGGTCAGGACTAGTCTGGAGCACAAAAAGTCAGCCACACCGGGCACAGAAGGCACCCAGTCAGTGTAGCTGTGGGCACTGCTCCCATGGTACTTTCGGGCCAGCTCAATGCAGCCACCTCCTGCTTTTCATCATCATCTTCAAGGTCATGTGCCTCTGCTCTTGCCCCATGGCCTCCGGCGTATTGTCCGTCCTCCATCTGGCCCTTGTCCCTTGTGCCCTGTGCAGTCCGATGCCAGGGTAGCCTTCTTGAGACAAATATCTGGCCCTGATGGAACACTTCCATGGATCTCCTGTGATGCGAGGATGATGCCCTGCCCTGGAAGGGGGCTGCTGGTCCCCAATCAGTAGAGCCATGTCTCCCTCTTCAGCATGGCCTGCCCTCCCCTCAGTCTTCTTCAGGGAAGCTCTCCCCACTTCCTGAGATGACAGCTCTGAACTTAAAAATGAATGTTATTTTACATATCTCTATGCCTTAATTCATCCATGGCATGTCTTTCAACCCCGTTAGTGGGTTTTTTCTTTTTTAGCAGCTCTGAAGGGCTGTCTGGTCAAGGAGGGGATGACCTGGGTGGGGCAGCTTTCCCTCTCATCTCCCTCAGCATGTCTCTGAGCCCTGGGGCCAGCTGTCCCAGTGAGGATTGTGGAACCCGAGCCAGCCCATCCTGAGCCCAGGCTGTGGCAGCTCATAGACTGATGCATGTTGGTGGGCAGGTGGCATGGGCCAGGGGTAGGCAGTGTCTCCTTCTCATTCCTTCCCTCCCTTCCTCCCAGAGGTAGCTCAGAGCAGCCTTCAACCCCTGCATCTCCAGATCCCTTGACTTATGCCTCCTGTGTTCAGCTGGTGACCTTGGAGTTTTGCATGGATTCTACCTCCCGTACCCTCTCCCGTAGCAGTTCCTGGATCAGGGGAGAGGTCGGACCCTTGTCTGTTTTTGGTCTTCTTCCTGTCCCGCACCAAGCCCACTCACATTTGCATCTTCCATGTATGTGCTTGGAAGCAAGCCCATCCATAGGGAACCTATTACCCAAATGGATCCAGGCAATGAACATTGAAGTAGAGATCCAGGATCCATAATAAACCTGCTCGGAAACCTGTCCCAAAGTCTGTGACTCTCTCACACTGAAACAGAAACAATAATAGCTTTCTGGACTGTGAAGTGACATGTGTCTCTACTTCCAATCTTGAATGCATAGGTGCTGAGCCTGGACTGAAAAGGACCATGGCTCCCGTGGGCTGGAATCCATGGTAAGAACTCAGTGAAATCTGAATTTGAGGCATGGAGTGAATAATTATTGTAGAGTGAATCCTCCCAAGTAGGGCTTATGCACATTGCACAGGAAAAGCTTTTTCAAAGAGGTTCCTGAAAGAAAAATCTTGTTTAAAATTTATTTTAATTCCAGTAGAGCTAACCTACAGTGTTACATTCGTTTCAGGTGTACAATAGAGTGATTCAGTAATTCTATATATTACTCAGTGGTCATCAAGAAAAGCGTCCTCTTAATCCCCTTCATCTATTTCACTCATCCCTCTATCCACCTCCTCTCTGGTAACCATCCGTTTCTTCTCTATTGTTAAGAGTTTGTATTTTGGTGTGTCTCCTTTTTCTCTTTTAGTTATTTATTTTTGTTTGTTTCTTAAATTCCCCATTAGAGTGACATCGTATGGTATTTGTCTTTCTCTGACTGACTGATTTTAGTTAGGATAATACTCTCTAGCTCCATCCATGTGTCTGCAAATGGCAAGGTTTCATTCTTTTTCAAGCCGAGTAATACTCCATTGTGTGTGTGTGTGTGTGTGTGTGTGTGTGTGTGTGTGTGTGTGTGAATACTCACATCTATCCTCTCATTTGTCAATTTTTCTACAGACACTTGGGTTGCTTCCATATTGTGATATTGTAAATAATGGTGCAAGAAACATAGGGGTGCACGTATCCTTTTAAGTTACTCTTTTCCTATTCTTTGGGTAAATACGAGTAGTGTGATTGTTGGATCGTAGGGTAGTTCTATATTTAATTTTTTGAGGAACCTTCATACTGTTTTCCACGGTGGCCACCACAGTTTGCATTCCCACCCACAGTTCACGAGGATTCCCCTTTATCCACATCCTCCCAACACCTGCTCTTTGTTGTGCTTTTGATGTTAGCCATTCTGACAGGTTTGAGATATTACCTCATTGTCCTTTGGATTTACATTTTCCTGATGATGGGTGATGGTGAACATCTTTTCACGGGACTGTTGGCCATTTGTATTTCTTCTTTGGAGAAATGTCTGTCCATGTCCTCTGCCTATTTTTTAACTGGATTATTTGTTTTTTGGGGGGTCGAGTAGTATCAGTTGTATATGTTTTGGACACTATCCCTTTATTGCATATGATCTTTGCAAATATCTTCTCCATTTGAGTAGGTTGTCTTATTATTTTTACATTTTCATTGTTCTTCTGCCGTGTGGAAACTTTTTATTTTGCTGTATTCCCAATAGTTTATTTTTGCTTTCATTTCCTTTGCCTCAGGTCACAGTCTAGAAAAACGTTGGTATGGTCCATGTCAAGAAGTTACTGTCTTCCCTCCTGTAGGATTTTTATGGATTCAGGTCTCATATTGAGGTCTTGAAACTGTTTTGTGTTTGTCTTTATTGTGTAAGAAAGCAGTCTAATTTCATTCTTTTGTGCGTAGCTGTCTAGTTTTCCCAACACCATTTGTTGTAGAGAATGTCCTTTTCCCTTTTGATATCGTTGCTTGCTTTGTGGAAGATTCATGGACCACATAATTGTGGGTTTCTGTCTGAACTTGTATCCTGTTCCTTTGGTCGCTGTGTCTATTTTTGTGCCGTACTGTCTTGTTAGGATGACTGCAGCTTTGTAGTATAACGTGAAATCTGAAATTGTGAGTCCTCCAGCTTTGTTTTTCTTTTCCACATTGCACTGGCTGTTCGGAATCTTTAGTGGTTCCATACAAATGTTTAGGATTGTTTATTCGAAGTCTTTTGTTCTTTAATTTAAATTCAGTTAGCCAACTTACAGTACATCATTAGTTTCAAATGTAGTCTTCAATAAATTTTCAGTTGTGTGTAACACCCAGTGCTCATTGTATCGTGTGACCTCCTTAATGCTACTCACCCAGTTACATCCCCCCCAACTTCTCCTCCCACATTCATCAGTTTCTTGCGATAGTTATGAGTCTATCATGGGTTTTCTCCCTCTCTGATGACTTCCCATTCTATTTTCCCTTCCTTCCCCTATGGTCTTCTTCCTTGTTTCTGATATTCCACATAGGAGTGAAAGCATATGATCATTGTCTTTCTTTCATTGACTTATTCCACTCAGCATAATACCCTCCAGCTCCACCCAGGTCGGTGTGATGGTAAGTATTCATCCTTTCTGATGGCTGAGTAATATTCCATTATATATATGATCCACATCTTCTTTATCCATTCATCTATCCATGCTCATCTGCACTCCTTCCACAGTTTGTCTATTATGGATATTGCTGCTATGAACACTGGGGTGCATGTGTCCCTTCTTCACTACCTCTGCCTCTTTGGGGTAAATACCCAGTAGTGCAATTCCTGGGACATAGGGTAGCTATATTTATAACTTCTTGAGGAAACTCTGTACCATTTTCAATAGTGGTTGTACCGGACTGCATTCGTATAGGGGTGTAAGAGGGTTCCCATTTCTCCACATCCTCTCCAACATGTATAGTTTCATGTCTTCTTAATTTTAGATATTCGGCCTCGTGTTATATGGCATTTATAGGGGTTTAGATTTGCATTTCCCTAAAGCCAAGTGATATGAAGCATTTCTGCATGTATCTTTTGGTCACCAGTACGTTGTCATCAGTGAAGTGACTTCCCATTTTAATCCATCTCAAGACCTAAAGCTGGGTAAGGCTCTGAAGCTGGATGATGCCATTGGTTGGAAGTGTGGAGAATTTCAAAAGATCTCCATGGAGAGCAAGTTTAAAGGTCAGTGTG